>NC_067418.1:46932434-47249469 GCF_009764475.1 Pristis pectinata | reverse complement strand
TTGTGCCAACCATCAAGCACCCATTTACACCAATCCAAAACAAATCCCATTTGTTGTCCCCATATTATTCTCATCAGGTCTCTCCAAATTCTACTGCTCGCCTAAAAACTAGGGGCAGTTTACAGTGGCCAATTAATCTATCAGCCTACACATGTCTGGGATGTGGGACAAAACCAGAATACTCAGAAGAAACCCATGTGCTCATAGGGAGAATGTGCAGACTCCATACAGACAACGCCCGAGATCAGGACTGAACCCGGGTCGTTGTAGCTGTGAGGCAGCTGACTTAGGAAATATCCCTCCCTTAACTAAGCCACAAAGAACAGATCAATTGTTCTCCCACCTCATTTTGTGCGTGGGTGATTATTTAGACTTGAATATGCTTTAGGTTGCCATTAAAAGGGAAAGCTGGAAAAAAGGGATGGGGCTGGAAGTGAATCCTTCTGTAAATGCAAATAGGATTCTCAGTACTGAATAGAGTGGAAGAGCTGTGCTTAACTTACTCTGGAACGGAGACGTTTAAGAGAAATGTCGATAGGTGTGCTCATGGTCATGAATAATTTTGACAGAAAAAAAGAGGAACCATTTCCAGTGGCAGAATTGTCAGTCATCAGAGAATAAAGATTTAATTCATTCTCAAGTGCAACAATGGTGTCATCAGAGGCATATAAGATAAGATATCTTTATTAGTCACATGTGCATCAAAACACACAGTGAAATGCATCTTTTGCGTAGAGTGTTCTGGGGGCAGCCCACAGGTGTCGCCACGCTCCCGGTGCCAGCATAGCACGCCCACAACTTCCTAACCTGTACGTCTTTGGAATGTAGAGGAAACCGGAGCACCCGGAGGAAACCCACGCAGACACACGGGGAGAACGTACAAACTCCTTACAGACAGCGGCCGGAATTGAACCCGGGTTGCTAGCGCTGTAATAGCATTATGCTAACCGCTACACTACCGTGCATTTTGATTTACCTAAAAGAGTGATGAAGTAGATTTGATTATAACATTGGGTAAGTACTTGACTGTAAAAAAAAATTAGAAGGCTATGAGGAAATTGTAGAGCTGGCATCGGCATTGACCTCTATCTGTGCTGTGGTTCAGTGTTTCTATCTCAGCTCAGTATTTCTCTATGTATCTGCCTGTTTCCTGTTCTTTAATGTTCTCCTTCAGTTTCCTCTAGAAGTTAGCTAGTTTCCTCAGTTAGCTACTAGATAGGAACAATCAAACATTCAGCTGGGTTATTGCTGGCTTGTTAAGGGTGGACCTTGAGATGGTCTAGAGGGGTACGGTCTCTGACCCCAACTTCCAGGGAGGCTGGTCCAATCCTTGAAGGGAACTAGGTCCAGACTACAATCTTTCAGTCAGCAAGTTTTGAAATGTCATCTTGTACTTTTTTTATACGTAATCAAAGGATATGCAGATCGCTGGCATAGCCTTCATTTATTGTCCTTCAAAAGATGCTGGTGAGCTACTTTCTTGAACTGCTGCAGTTCATATGCTAATAGGGAATTTAGGACTTTAGGCTGTTCAATTTGGCATTGAGTGTGATTTCAAAGGGAATTTAGAGATTATGCTGTTCATCTGTTCCCCCAATCCTATGTAGTTATCATGGGCTTGGGAGCTCCTTTTGAAGAAGTCGCTGTGCTTTCTAGATGGTGCGCCAGCAGTGTGCCAATGATGGAGGTGGTGATTGGTTTATTATTGTCATGTGCGCCAAGGTACAGTGAAAAGCTTTTGTTTGCGTACCATCCAGTTAGAACATGTCATATATTAGTACATCGAGATAGTACAAAAGGAAATAAAAACAGAATGCAGAAGTGTACTGTAGGTGAACAAATAAAGTGCAAGAGCCATGACAAGGTAGATTGGGAGATTTATTGAATAAGAAGTATGTTCAAGAATCTTATAACAGCGGGATGGAAGCTATCTTTGAGCTTGGTGGTCGATGTCCTCAAGCTTTTGTATCTTCCACCCAATGGGAGGGGGGAGAAGAGAGAATGACCAGGGAGGGTGGGGTCTTCAATTATGGTGGCTGCTTTTCCGAGGCAGCGGGAAGTCAATGGAGGGGAGGTTTGTTTTCATGGTAGACTGGGCTATGGTCACAACTTTGCAATTTCTTGTGGTCTTGGACACAGCAGTTGCCATACCAAGCCGTGATGCATCTGGGTAGGATGCTTTCTATGGTTAATGCTTTGATGATGCTTAAGGTGGTGAATCAAGTGCTTTGCAAGTGAGCTCCTATGTCATAGATGGTGTCAAGTGTTGCTGGAACTGCAGTCATCCAGGTAAGTGGTGGGTATATCACTGCACTCCAAACTTGCTGGAAGATTTTAGGATATTTGGGCTGGGAAAATGAACAGAGAACACATTGAGGAGGAATGTGAGAGGGGGAGAAGTACTCTCAGTGGGAGTGCATTTCAGCCAGAGGATTTAGGGAGCACTTCCCAAACTGACCTTCATCAAAATACGATGAATGAAGAGTCAGACTTTCAGTAAGGGCAAGTTATGCCATATGCTCCAGTTACAAATTAAACAGCCGAACTATTCGAAGACTACTTTGCCAATGGCTGGTGAGGTAACAGCAGCCATGAATTTGAGGGTCGGCTCCTTTCAAGCTGGAATTGGCAATTCTGCAGCATGTCACAGTTTACCACACATGTGGCATGAGAGAGGACACAGGCATTGTGCCAAAGAGAAGCAGGCAGAGTGTGTAGGCTGCATCTTGAGTATTATGGGGTTCATTGTGGAGCAAGGTGCCTTTGACTGCATACATTTGCATTGCAGGTGTCACAGAGACCTATGGCAAATAGAGGAAGTTCTGTTCCCTCAGTGCTCAGTTTGTGTGGGATCTTTCACAGGGCATCATGCTGGCCAGTGCCAAGCATCCTGGCACCAGTCATGATACTATTCTGTGGCAAGGCACTATTCCATCTATAGTTGTGCCTTGTGTCAAAAGATACATGGCTTGACTTTGGTGCACAACCATAGAATAATTGGGCAACTGATAGACAAGGAAGCCTTGCTGCCAGGTGATGGTTATAGTAACATTGTAGTTTGGTAACCAAGAACCCTAGACAAATGATTGGAAATGTGAGTCTGAATCCCAGCACAGTGCCTGGCGAAAACATGGAAACAGAACAGTACGGCACAGGAACGGGCCCTTCGGCCCATCAGATCTGTGCCAACCATGATGCCAAAATAAACTAATTACATCTGCCTGCTGCACATGGTCTGTATCCCTCTATTCTCTGCCTATTCATGTGTCTGTCTAATTATCTCTCAATCATTGCTATCGTATCTGCTTACACCACTTCCCATGTTCGTGCGTTCCAGACACCTACCACTATGTTTTAAAAAAACCTGCCTCATAAATCTCCTTTGAGCTCTTCCCCTCTCACATTAAACTTGTGCCCTCTAGCATTTGACATTGCCACCCTGGGAAAAAAGACTGACTATTTACTCTGTATATGCCTCTCATAAATTTATATACCTCTATCAGGCCATCCCTCTGCCTTTGACAGTCCAGAGAATACACTCCAAGTTTGTCCAACCTCTCCTTACACCAATCCAGGCAGCATCCTGGCAAACCTCTTCTGCTCCTCTCCAAAGCCTCCACATCCTTCCTGTAATGCAATACTACAAATGTGGCCTAACTAAAGTTTTATACAGCTGCAACATGACTTCTTGATCTTTGTACTTCCTAATGAAGACTAGCATGCCATATGCCTTCTTTACCACCCTGTCCACTTGTGTTGCCACTTTTTTAGGGAACTTTGGACTTGAACCCTAAGATCCCTCTCTGCATCATAAGAATCCTGCCATTTACTGTGTACTTTCCTCCTGTATTTGACCTTCCAAAATGCAACACCTCATGCTTGCAAGTTTAAATTTAATCAATAACTAATCTGGAATTAAAATGCTTGTATCAGTAATGGTGACCGTGAAACTGCTGCATAATTGTAAAAGCCCATCTGCTTCACAGATGTTCTAAGAGGAAGGAGATCTGCTCGACTTATCTGATGTGACCTACATGTGACTCCAGAACCACAGCAAGGTGATTGACTTTCAACTGCCTCCTTACACACCATGCAGTTCAAGGCAATTAGAGATACACTATGAAAGAATTAATTGGATGTAGATCAATGGCTTTGCTTAAAAATACAAGCCACATCACAGTCACTGGCCAGCTGGCAATCCGTAAAGAACTATTAGCTAGCTATAGTTATGTGTCAACATGTTCTGGACTTCAATGACTGAGCAAGGCACCACAGAATTACCAAATGCATTGCATTTCAGATGCAAATGCATTTGACCTCTTGCTCACCCCTGAACTTACCATTATAGCTAAATTGAGAGACTAGACGTAATTTGTATTTGACCCTTTATACCAGCTGGAAGTGGCATACCTCAGAGGCATCTGGAAACAATGACGTCCTCCTAACAGCAGAGGCCTTGGTTAATGGGAGCTGCATGGTTGCAAAATGTCAGGATAGCACAAGACAGGTGCAGTGAAATCCGGCCCAGTAATTCCACATCTTGAAGCATTCTGGATGAGTCTCACAGTATTCAGAAGGATGGGTTCAACATTTATGGCAGAGGTGAGATCACAAATGCACTTATCCTAGGAGAGAACTGCCAATTTGTGCTCCATGGAACCACTGCCATTATCAGTAATCCGACTAATTGGCTGAAAGAAGAATTGCTGGACTGCGGTGAGATCTTTCATGCCCCTCTGAACATTGGCATCCAGGGCCAAGACAGCAGAAGAGAAGCACAAACTTTTACAGCAGCACTCGGACAATTGGGAGCTCTGAGTGTGGTGCAGTGAAAGCTGAGAGATTGGAAATCAGATCCTTCCTGGTGGCTGGGTCTGCAAGTGTAGAACTGGACTTGCACATTATTCCATACTTGGAAGGGCAGACTGTAAACTATGTACAGTCCCATGATAAGTTGGTGCTGAACTCTAGATATTGTAGACAAGCTTTCTGGGTGATCTGCAAGGCAACAAGCATATTACTGTGTATACCCATCAGAGTCATTTTGTAGGTTGCCACTTATTTGGAGTCCTCTGCATTTGAACCCATGTGTACCTTTGCCCTCTGGGGAGCTGACATCTCACTTATCCTTTCCCTCTCGCAGTGACTACCAGTTACTCAATCCTAATTCCTCACCTTGTACAGTTACACCCCAAAGCCAACCTCTGCTGCACATGAAGTGTCCACATCATCTTCACACTTATCCATTATAGTCTAGCCAGGTTAAATTTTTTGGTTCCCAGAAAGGAAAAAAACAAGGGGTTTTGTTTGAGGTGAGGGTGCTGGGTGAGGTTAAGAGATGCTTGCGTACATGCTTTCAGCTTATCAACTCAGAAGAGGTTGTGCGATTGGGAAGAAGTGGAAAGAGAAGCAGGTTTTTGATAACCACCTTTGTCGGTGGTCAGTCTCCATTATGGCCGTATCATCAGTGTTGAGCATTCTGTCTTCCAGCAGAATTCTTCAGTGCCTGGGTACTATGTGCTCTCGTCATGGTGATACAACAGGACTCTTACTTCATGGTATGTTGGAATGGGCAGTTGCCAAACTACTCACAAAGACTGTGCCAATCTTATCTTAGACTCCTCCATGCTCAGTGAGCTTTTCAATCCTCCAAGCGTTTGGGTTTGTCCATCCGTCAGCTTTTCTGCTACTGCCTGGCCCATCAAAGCCTTCAACATTGTGTATAGAAAGGCGTCACTAAGTTGGAAAAAGTGCAAAGAAGGTTTATAAGAATGTTCCCAGCACTCCAGGACCTGAGTTATAGGGAGAGGTAGGGCAGGTTAGGACTTTATTCCTAGGAACGTAGGAGACTGAGGGGAGACCTTATACAGGTGTATAAGATCATGAGGGGCATAGAGGGGTAAATGCACACAGTTTACTTCCTAGGGAAAGGGAACCAATAACTAGAGGGCATAGGTTTAAGGTGAGAGGGGAAATTTAAAAGGGACCTGAAGGGCAACTTCTTCATTGCAGAGGGTGGGGCATATGTAGAATGTGCTGCCAGAGGAAGTAGTTGATGCAGGTACAACAACAACATTTAAAAGACATTTGGATAAGGATATGGGTCGGAAAGGTTTAGAGGGATACAGACCAAACACAGGCAAATGGGACTAGCTTAGTTGGACGCCTTGGTCGGCATGGACCAGTTGGGATGAAGGGCCTGTTTCGGTGCTGTATGACTCTATGACCCTCACTGCGTCTCTTACATCAGAACTAGTGTAAGAACCTCGTGCTGTGGTGATCTGGCACCTGCTCTCCTCAACACACCAATGCACATGCCCTGGGTCTCATTGGATACAGATCCTGCCTTTGTGTTATTTTTTGAATTATGTACAGTGTCAGTATCTGAGCTGGTGGCTGCAACTGGAGAGCATTCAGTCACAGGGTATTTACATCTTACTTTATTCTGGTGCTTTCTCCACTGCTTGGGTAGGTTCCTGCTCTCCAGTATTTGAAATGAAAAAGGGATAATGCTTGGATTGTGTTGAAGAGAGAGGAAAAATCTGAAGAACATGCTTACAACACGAACAGCTTGTAATTCAGTAGAGATTGAGATATCAGGGAAAAGTGGGATTTCGAAAGCAGGATTAAGTATGTAGATTCCCTGACTGTGACCCCAGTCTCACCAATGGTCCTTTTTACGACCACTGTGTTGATTGAAATATGTCTGCAGGCTTTTTATCCTGTCAATTCTTCTTGTCTGCTGTTGCATGCCACCTTCTTCTGAAGGAAAGAATGGTGTGCCA
Source organism: Pristis pectinata (assembly GCF_009764475.1). Classification (NCBI taxonomy): domain Eukaryota; kingdom Metazoa; phylum Chordata; class Chondrichthyes; order Rhinopristiformes; family Pristidae; genus Pristis; species Pristis pectinata. The sequence continues at coordinate 47,242,684 of NC_067418.1, read as the reverse complement.
TTGAGTGATATGCTTGGATGGTTTGGCAGTCATGCCATTGCGTACAAGATTTAAGATGTAGGTGTGTGGTTGTACCAGTACTGAAGGGTGTAAGATTTGGAACAATGCTAAGTCTGTGAATATGAAGTAAGATTATTGAAGCACAAGTCCCAATCAATAGATGGTATTGTTTGTTAAGTGATACTCATATCGTGACTTGAGCAATGGCTAAAGTTAGTGTGACAGAAGATGGTGTTTAAAAATTCTTTGATACATGTGTAAGGTAAGTAAACATCTTCCCACGGTGTATTCAGGTCCACGGGGCAACTTACTCGACATTGATCTTCATAACTATCTTGCTACTGCCTGTGTGAAGGGGGTGTGAAGGGCTTCCACTCCCTGAGAAAATGGGGTATCTTTCCATTTGGTCAGGAGCTTCAATCCAACATCTGGAAACCTTTGTGCCATGGTCAATCTTACTGATTCTTTCACAGTATGATATTCAGAATGATCTTAGCATTGGGTCTCCTCCTGAAGAGATGCATGTTACTTTGAAGTAGTTCTAGTCTCTCCCAGTTTTGGAGTCCCATCACAGCTAGTGAACAGAACCAGAAGTGCAGGCTACACAAAGAAGTATAATTCACTCTATAATTCCGAGCAAACTCATCACCAAACTCCAAGACCTGGGACTCAACACCTCCCTTTGCAAATGGATCCTTGACTTCCTGACTAACATACCACAATCAGTAAGGATAGGCAGCAACACCTTCACCACGATTATTCTCAACAATGATGCCCCCCAAAGCTGTGTACTCAGACCCCCACTCTACTCCCTATACACTGATGACTGTGTGCCCAGATTCTGCTCTAATTCCATCTACAAGTTTGCAGGTGACACCACCGTAGTGGGCCGTATCTCAAATATTGATCAGTTGGAGTACAGGAAGGAGATAGAGAGCTTCGTAACATGGTGTCATGACAACAACCTTTCCCTCAATGTCAGCAAAACAAAAGAGCTGGTCATCAACTTCAGGAAGGGGGGCAGTGCACGTGCTCCTGTCTACATCAAGGGTACTGAGGTTGAGAGCTTCAAGTTCCTAGGAGTGAACACCACCAATGACCTGTCCTGGTCCAACCATCTAGATGCTATGGCCAAGAAAGCTCACCAGTACCTCTATTTCCTCAGGAGGCTAAAGAAATTTGTCATGTCCCCGTCGACCCTCATCAATTTTTATCGATGCACCATGGAACGCATCCTATCTGGATGCATCAAGACTTGGTATGGCAACTGCTCTGCCTGTGACTGCAAGAAACTGCAGAGAGTTGTGGACACAACTCAGCACATCACGGAAATCAGCCTCCTCTCCATGGACTCTGCCTATACTTCTCACTGCCTTGGTGAAGCAGCCGGCATAACCAAAGACCCCACCCACCTGGGTCATTCTCTCTTCTCCCCTCTCCCATCGGGCAGGAGGTACAAAACCCTGAAAGCACGTACCACCAGGCTCAAGGACAGCTTCTACCCTGCTGTTATAAGAGTATTGAACAGTTCCCTAGTATGATAAGATGGACTCTTGACCTCACAATCTACTTCGTTATGACCTTGCATCTTATTGTCTGCCTGCACTGCACTTTATCTGTAACTGTTGCACTTTATTCTGCATTTTGTTATTGTTTTACCTTGTACTACCTCAATGCACTGTGTAATGAATTGACCTGTATGAATCTGTAGGACAAGCTTTTTGCTGTACCTTGTGACAATAATAAAGCAATTCCCATTCCAAAGTTATGCAAGTAAGCATGTAACACAAAGTTTCCCTATCTTCAGTACAGTAAGTGGTCATGTTATTGGGATTGATTAACTTAATCTCATACAACTGATAGGTTAAACAGACGTGTTGTTGGTTGCTTTGTTCACAAAAGTCCAAGGTCCAGCAGTGAGCGTTGTGCTCTGTCTGACAAATCCTACTTATTGTGAAACTGCACAAAATAAAGTCAGGAAAACGTGAGCTCAGTGAATGGTGGGTGCTGTTTATTCATCATCAACTGCAAATTCCAAATCATTGACCAAACTACAATAATTTATGTGATAGGGAAACCTTTGCTCTTTTAAATTAGAGATGTGCTGTGGAGCATGGAATCATTTCCATGAAGGCAAAGCAAAGTTTTAGATGAGGCTTCAGTTTAATATATTACAACCTTTAAAACTGTTTGTTTTATGAATATGTTCATCAATGATATTTAATTTGCAGAGCATCACGTCAACAAAATTGTGGTAGGGCAATAGAGGGAGAATAAATTCCCTTATGAGATACTCACTTATTGTAGGGGTCTTTTTGATTTTTTCATATTGATTAGATGAAGAGAAAGTTATAGTTTTATTCTTTTATGCCTGAGCATTGTGTTCTTATCTGCCTGATGGATCAATGCTCCCTGATTCTACCTGCTGCCCGAGCCTACACACACACACACACACACACACACACACACACACACACACACACACACACACACACACACACACACACACACACACACACACACACACACACACACACAGCAGATGCTGAACCAACATTCAGGGCTGAAGCAATGGTAAATAAATCAATGTGTTACCAGAACTTAATGAGATAGTGTGGAACGAGGAATTCACCTCCCTGATGCAACGGAAATGCCCTGTGCCTCAGACTAGACAGTTGAGGTATTCAGACTTGCCCTAATAAGGCTACCAGCGATAGTTGGGTTAAGACTGAGACGTAGAAATATTTCCATTGTTCCCTGCTTCAGTCAGAGCAGAAGCTAATAGGTTGATTAATCCTTACAATTCCTTCTTTGGAAAGGTACTGGATTGTTCTTTATTAAACAGCCTGCACAATGTCTCTGCTTAATTTCATTCCATTTTATTATGTCATTTCTCAGGAAATAAACTAGAACTGGAGGAGTTTTAATAATTATCTCAGTAAACACACACTTCCTTCTATAACTGTTATTTGTACAGTGTGGACTGTCTATCCATTTTTCCCCAACTGACAAGAAATTTATATTCAGGAATATTATGGTATACACAGATCCTTATTGACAAAATATCCACTGGGGAATGAAATGTTTAAAGTCACCTGATAACTACGTCAGATGCTGCCAATTCCAGACACCATGAGTTCCCTCACTACACCCTCTCACTATCCCATTTTAATTTATACATTGAATTATTTATAATTGTAAAGAAAGCAGTAATGGGAAGGAACACGCCAAGAAAATCACTGGAAATTACAGATAAATCAGGACTGCAAATTTTGTTACTGCATTTCTTGTTTCACAATCAACATCAAAGATTGTAAATTCAAAATGATGATAGTGCCAGCAGCAATCCTTCCAGAACATTGTTTTCTGTATTTTGCCAATCTGAATAATTGCCCTCCACCCTTGTCCAGTTTTATTTTTATAATGTTTCAAAGTAACAGTCTGATACAACTCAATGTCTTCCTAGGCTAGTACAGTAAGCAGTTAAGAATCAGCTGCATTGTAGTGGGTCTGGAATCACAAATAGACCATACCAGATAAGAAGAGATTTCCTTCCCAAAAAGACACTATTAAAGCAGTTGTTCCTTTACAGTCTAGTGTTTCCATGGTCTCCATTATTTATTACTAGTTTTTTATTCCCAGTTCTTTAATTAATTGAATACAAATTCCCCAGGGGTCATGGTGGTACTTTGAATCCGTGGCTCTGTTCACTCATCCAAGCATCTGGATTATTAGTCTAACAGCTTAACCACTATGCTTCCATTCTGTAAGATCCACATGATATCCTTGCAGCAAAGCTTTAACTGCTGGGTGTTAACATCTCGGATGACCTGTCCTGGGCCCAGCACGTGGATACATTCACAAAGAAGACATGCCAGTGCTTCTACTTTCTCAGAAGCTTAAGGAGATTTGGGATGTCACCAAATACTCCAACTAGCTTCTACCGATGCACTGTTGAAAGTATCCTGACTGCTGGCATCGCAGCCTGGTACAGCAATTTCAATGCACAGGAACGCAAGAGGTCACACAGAGTAGTTGCCACAGCCCAGTCCATCACAGGCACAGCCCTCCCCACCATTGACAGCATCTACACAAGGAGCTGCCTCAAGAAGGTGGTATCTATCATCAAGGACCACCATCCAGTTAATGCCCTCTTCTCACTGCTATCATCAGGCAGGAGGTACAGAAGCCTGAAGTTCCACACCACCAGGTTCAGGAACAGCTACTTTCCCTACAACCATCAGGTTCTTGAAGCAACCTGTACAATCCTAACCCTACCTCTACAATGGAACACTATGGACCACCTTTTGCACTACCATGGACTTGCCTTTGATTGTATCTTTTTTTTTGCACTAAGGTCTTGTTTTTGCAGTTTTTTTTCACTGTATGGTATAATTTTATGTATAATTTATATTCTATGTGTTGTCTGTACTTACATGTCTGTGATGGTGCTGCAAGCCAGTTTTTCATTGTACCTGCACCTCACCGTTCTTGTGCACATGACAATAAACTCGACTTAACTTGCTATTTCTGCAGCCCATAGACTTTCTTTTAGAGTTGACATTTAGGAATCTGTTGCATTATATGTAAACCGAGGAAAGGCAAAACAAATAATTAAGTGAAGAAAAGTTTTAGTTTTATCTTTTTACACCTTAATGCTGTGTCCTCATCTGTCTGTAGGATCAATGCTCCCAGATTCCACCTATGGCCAAGAGCTTGATCAATCCCCATACTTGGTCAAGTGCTGCCTTGATGTCATTTTCAGCTCTGAACTCTGAATTCATCTCTTCATCTGACACTTTGACCAAGACTATAATGTGATCTAGGGCCAGGTTGTGTTGGCAGAACCTAAACTGGGCATTGATGTGCAGGCTATATGTGAGTAAATGCCATTTGATACCTAATTTTTAAATTCCTTCGGTGCTGCTCCCAGCATGTCCTTCTGAACTCCTCACTAAACCAAGTTGATACTGTGACATGATTGGATATGTCAGGCCATAAGGTGATAGATTATACACTTCCATTGCTGCTGGTGGACGACAGTGCCTCATGGATGCTTTGCTTTGAGTTATCACATGATAGAGGGTGTCCTTCGTCTGACTTTATCTCCACAAAGACTGCATGCAGTGGACACTCTGGGTCTAGCTGTCATGGACAGATGTATCTTCAACAGGTAGATTGCCGAAACTGGATATTACCCACTTTGAGGAAATAAGGAGTTTGTTGGCTCCTTGATATACACCTGAAAGTATTTCAATCCCATTGTTCATCAGCAGAACAAATATAGAGCAGGGAATATGTTATCTGTTCCCTTCAAGTCATAATGTATTCTGACTTAGAAATATATTCCCTATTCTTTTGAGTTATTTGGATAATCATCTCTTGCTCTTGGGAACGAAGATCATTGTTTGTAGAGGCAACGTCATGTCTTTATATTGACAATTAATATATTGTGCGATCATGTGCTAACTCAAAACTAGGTCAATGAAATGGTTAAGGTGATCTCATCATCGCACGGCTTGTTGTGGAGTGAGCCACCAAAACATAGTGCGATGGCGGCGTTGCTTGGCGCTGAGATATGGAGCTCAGGGCTGAACCCTGGCTGGCATTGCAAGTACGGGTGATTGCTTGGAACCAGCAGCACCTGCTTGATGTATTGGCAGACTGCCTCATCACCTCCTATTGGAAGTGACGGAAGATCACAAGACAAAGGAGCAGAAGTAGGCCATTCGGCCCATCGAGTCTGCTCCATGAGTTAAGGCAAAACTATTCCTATCGAGCCCCAATTTCCGGCCTTATCCCCATATCTCTTGATACCTTGACTAATTAGATACCTATCAATCTCCTCCTTAAACGCCCCCAATGATCGGACCTCCACAGCTGTATGTGGCAAAGAATTCCATAAATCCACGACCCTCTGGCTAAAGAAATTTCTCTTCATTTCTGTTTTAAACCTGTACCCTCTAATTCTAAGATTGTGCCTTCTAGTCCTGGACTCACCCACCATGGGAAACAACTTCGCCACATCTACTCTCGCCAGTCCTTTCAACATTCTAAATGCTTCTCTGAGGTCCCCTCTCATTCTTCTGTACTCCAGTGAGTACAGTCCAAGTGCCAACAAACGCTCATCGTATGTCAGCCCTTTCATTCTGGGAATCATCCCCGTAAATCTTCTCTGAACCCTCTCCGACATCAGCTCCTTCTCCTCCCCCCCCCGTCTGTCTGCACAGCTCTCCCCAGCCTGGTGATTCCTCTGTGGTAACAAGCTTAATGGGCCAACGACCCCCATTGGGCATAGAACGATGAGACTACCGTTTCATTACTGCAGAAGCAGCAGGTTCTCAGCACAGCGATGTACCACTCCAGCAGACGCCTTTCATAAAGTACAGTGGGTACATGGCTGTGAGTGTCAGGACTAGGACTGCTGTAACAAATCAGCACTCTGTTGGGTACTGTCAAGTAGGGTATCAGTGCAATTGCTGTTAAGGTCTTCTAACATTTGTTTCTTTTTGTTTCTTTACCTTATTTTAGTTCTCTCTTTGCAGCTCGCTTTGCTCTCATTCACTCTTTTTCCTTTTCCGTTGCCCTCTGTTTCGCGACAGCTTATTTTTAGTTTGAATAGGACAATTACAGTTGTTGCCCCAAAAGAGTAAAGAAAACAAAACAATGCTCTGTGGCTCTCCATTTAAGCAAGCATTTCATTAGTTTCCTTTATTTCTAGTTAGCTCTGTGATTAGTCGGACAATAGCGAGCCACGTTTTTAATATAACTTTAGAAGAAAGGGAACCGACTCAACTGGTGGTTGGACGTTAATGTCTCACACCCAAGACTGGGGGTTTAAACCCATGTAGTTAAGTCCTCTTACTCTACTGAGTGTAGTAATTGTGAGATATTTGTCTCAATGCAGTTTTTATAGTTAGCAAGGCTACAGCAAACGGCTGCTATTTTTTTGTAACTAGGCAAACTCATTTCATTTAACAACGCCATGTTCAACAAAGCCAATTTATTATGAAGTGGGTTGGAAAGATATCTGCAGCAAGGTGATTTCATTAAATCAACCTCTGTAACTGTAATGCTCAGCTAAATGTAGATTAAAGAGCAGCATTGTTTCAGCCTTTCAAATTTTCATTTTAATCCGAATACTGGGTATTATCTGCACTGACACTTAGAATTTGTCCTTCCCTTTGCAGTATGTCATTTATTATTAAATCTACATATTTTCTCAAGTCTTTGCAATTATTTCAATCTGTGGATGTGACGTCTGTGTCATTTCTTACTTTCCCTGTTTGATCTGTGTTGCACGATACTTAAATTTCCTGACTGCTATTAGAAACGAAATATGATTGGTGATCCCTCTGTGGTAACCATACCTGCTTTGAATAAGCTTTTATTATTCTTTCAAATTTTTATCCTCTCCACCTCTCCTCCCTTGAATGTTTTCATTTCTTGCTGCCATGTCGTTCCTCAGGGGGTTGTCTCCTTTCATCCACCACTGGCCAACTGTGAGTCTCGACAGAGACGGCTGCACAATATTACAGTTTTCAATCCTTTTGATGATTCATAAGTGACCCGTTCATGCTCTCTCCATAGAACCACTTTGATTGTTCTGGAGGTGGGTCTGGTGTTGGGGAAGGGGGAGTTGGGTCGGATGCTTTCTGAATTGATCATATCTAGCTGCTTGCTTCCTCCATCCCCAAAAGATTCTGAGGCTAACTGTAGACCCTTAATGAGGTCAGTTAACAGATTATTTGATTACTAATCAGCAGATTAGTGTAACGTTTTACAGTACCAGTGACCCGGGTTCAAGTCCGGCCACTGTCTTTAAGGAGTTTGTACGTTCTCCCCGTGTCTGCGTGGGTTTCCCCCGGGTGCTCCCACATTCCAAAGACGTATGGGTTAGGAAGTCGTGGGCGTGCTATGTTGGCGCCTGAAGCGTTACGACACTTGAGGTCTGCCCCTCCAAATCACTATGCAAAAAGATGTATTTCACTGTGTGTTTCGATGTACATGTGACTAATAAAGATATCTTAAATCTTATCTTAAAACTGATACTTCTTTAGTGCAATGTTATACTTACTTGGTGTAAAGGCCTCACTGAGAGCATTACATCTCCCACCTGTGGCAAAGTTGGCTTTCACTGCAACATTGAAATTTATTGGCTCATTTAATGGAACTTTAACTTCATGGTGTGCAAGAGTCACCGTAGGAAGTAGGAGAGGAGAAGGTGCGAAGAATATGTGGACAAACTTGCATTGGTGTCTATTCCCACAAAGCACCAGATGGACGCATGAGGCAGAGGAGAGTTAAGTTGGAGGGGCATGTGGGATGAGAGGGGGAACGTGATGTGAGTTGGCTGCAGTCAGAGAGGAGGCAAAGGAAATCTGTTGTGCAAGCTCACTGAGAGGCTCAGGTGAAGCCCACAATATGGAAGTTCCCAGGAGAAGGTTAGTGGGAATGCACTCCGTGCTTAGTTGTAATTTCTGGTGTGTGAGATCGCATGCAAGAAATGTCAAGGAATATGGAGAAGCCTGTCCCCAGTTTCACACAGCAAGCTATGTAGAACCAGAAGAGCATCACTTCAACTCAGGAGATGACGTGGACTTCTGTGCCAGTTAGCATGGACTCGCCTCTGCTGCATTGTCTGTTCAGTCACGTTAATAATTCCACGAAGGCACAGGTGGAAGCCACCCAGAGCCACCTCCTCTTTGTAGATTCAGTCTGATCCCATTAGAGCTTGGCTCATTGTCTACCAGGAGATGATTACTGCAGAAATTGCTGTTATGAAGAATAGAGGGGTATTCCCAAGAAAACACTGCAGACAACAGGAAGCGTGCAGTAGTTTTGTGGTATTTAGTCTTTGGGCTTTGCATGGGTCTGTGGTGCAAACTGGATTGCCACAGGTACATATCCCAGAGTCTTTCTGCCCCTGTGAGCGTCCCATAGAATAGGGGAGGTTGAAAGTGTTGTCGTCCATCAAGAGGTCAACGTTTCAACACATACCATTATTGTCCTTGCTGTGACCCATAGCCTGTGTGCCAGATGGCAACTATTCATGGTGGAGTGGAGTCAGTCCAAAACTGCACTTTCCTGGGCCAGAGTTAACCACGGCCATCCAGCACGGACGTTTCCGTCCCTGCCATGGATAGGGAACAGCCTTCTGGTGTCCTAGAGGCACCCACAGGACAAGGGGCAAAGTGACATAGCTGGCGTGAAAGCTGACTTGCTCCACCCCTTCCTCTCACCTCTTTATACCAGCTCTCTCCCCTCTATCTTCCAGTTCAGGTGAAGGGTCTCAACCCGAAATGTCGACTGTCCACTTCCCTCCACAGATGCTGCCTGACCCGCTGAGTTCCCCCAGTGTTTTGTCTGTTGCTCCAGGTTCCAGCATCTGCAGTCTCTTGTGTCTCTAGAAATATTCAGCAGGTCATGCAGGGTCCATGGAGGGAGCAGTAGAGTTTGTGTTTCACGTCAGTGATATTTAGGGCAAGATGCTGATCCTTTAATTGGCAATTATTGATGCTGGATGCTGAATGCCTCAGTATGAAATCCTGTCAGGTGAGTACTAGAGGGTAACCTTATAACAGAGTAGACAAGGGAAGTTCATTTTGAGGAGGCAGCAGTCTGCACTAAGTTGCCAGTGATACTGTAGTTTTCCTTGTCATGGCATTCAGCTGCATTGCCTAGAGCACGAACAGGAGTCAGAAGCCATGGAAGGAGGCTTGACCTGTTGACTATTTCGAGCACTTGTTGCTTAGTTTCAGACTTACATTATCTACAGTCAATTTACTTCACAAAGGAGGGATATCCCTTCTTTCTCCATCCACTGGGGCAGGGATGCTCCTGTTACACGCTAGGCAGGTGGTCTGCAGAAGAATGAACAAGCACGTGATCTCTCTGATCCCTGATGTTTAAAATGGAAAAACTCTTGCCATACTCAGTGACGACTTGAACATGAGGGAGTTGAAATCTTTTGATTCATGAAGAGTCAAAGAGTCATGTACAGCATGGAAACAGGCCCTTCGGCCCACTGTATCTATGCTGACCATCATGCCTATCTATACAAAACCCACTTGCCTGCATTAATTTCGTATCCCTCTATGACATTCAAGTACCTGTCAAAATGCCTCACAAATGTTACTGTTCCTGCATCCACCACCTCCTCTGGCAGCTCATTCCAGATACCAACTGCTCTTCGTGTGAAAAATTTACCCCTCAGATATCCTTTAAACAACCTCCCTCTCACTTTAAACCTATGCCCTCTAGTTTTAGACACCCCTACCATGGGAAACAGACACTGGCTATTTACCCAGTCTATGCCCCTCATAATTTTATATACCTCTATTATGTCACCTTTCAGCCTCCTTTGCCCCAGGGAAAACAGACCCAGCCTGTCCAATCTCAAGCCCTCCAATCCAGGTAACGTCCTTGTGAATCTTTACTGTACCCTCCTTAGCTTAATTGCATTCTTCCCACAGTGGTGGTGAGCAGAAATGCACACAATACTCCAAGTGCGGCCAAACCAACGTTTTGTACAGGTGTAACATGATGTCCTAACTCTTATACTCAGTGCCTCGGCCGATAAAGGCAAACGTGCCACATACCTTCCTCACCACCCCAGTCAACCTGTATTCCCATCTTCAGCGAACTATGTACTTGTACTCAAAGGTGTCTCTGATCAAAAACACTCCTCAAGGTCCTGCCCTGGTTTAATTCCCCAAAATGCGAAGAGTTCTGGGCTTTGAAGGAGAGACTGGCATGCTTTATGAATGCTGCCTACTACTGCCTGAACCTTTGGGAAACATGTAAAACTGGCATTTCCATGTACCTGATGAGTGTCTCGTCTGGCACTGAAGGAAAATAGAGGAAATCCCTTTTCTGTGAGTGAAGAGGAACAGTGACCTCCTTAGTGCAATGTGCAGGTGGATGGAATATGCCGTAGATTAGCCTTTGCTGACAGGCAAAATCCTGGGGCTAAGCAGTTGAGTGTGACAGTGATCTTGAACTTGACGGATAGAAAAATTCATGCATGGATTGAACCTGAAGTTCTGTACACAGTACTGTGCTGTACTGTGTACAGTTTTGGTCACCCTGTTATAGGAAAGACATGGTTAAAATGGAAAGAGTGCAGAGAAGATTTACGAGGATGTTGCCAGGAGAGTTATGGGGAGAGGTTGCCTGAGTTATAGGGAGAGGTTGGCCAGGCTGGGTCTTTATTCCTTGGAGTGTAGGAGAATGAGGGGCAATCTTTTGGAAGTTTTTAAAATTATGAGAGGCATAGATAAGGTCGATAGTAGCAGTCTTTTCCCCAGAGTAGGTGAGTCCAAAACTAGGGGGTATAGGTTTAGGGGAGAGGGGAAAGATTTAAAAGGGACCTGAGGGGCTACTTTTTCACACAGAGGGTGGTGAGTATATGGATGAGCTGCCGGAGGAGGTGGTTGAGGCAGGTACAATAGTATCATGTAAGAAGCACTTGGATAGGTACATGTAGAGGAGGGGCTTAAGAGGAATATGGGCCGAACGCAGGAAATTGGGACTAGCTGGGTGGGCACCATGATCGGCATGGACTGGTTGGGCCGAAGGGCCTGTATCTGTGCTGTATTGCTCTGTGACTCTGGCTGCAAATCACTGTCGTGAATGTGCTTGTCAATATTCTGGAGGCATTGCTTTCCTGAGAGCTCAGTCCTTGCATCTTGTTTAGTGTATATTGAACATGCATGGCTCTTCAGTGCTTCTGTCATGAAGGTCCTGACCAGTAGCACCTCTCCAACTCATGGCCTTGGTTAAACATCTGTGGTCAAGGACGCACATACATTTTACCGGTCCATTTATGAAAGAGATGGTCACGTTTGTAGCAAATTCTACATCTCATGGTTTCAAAACTGGGAACAATTGTCGACTATTTATCATTGAATATCCTTTTGTCTAGCTCAGCCTGCTGGAAGCCATGTGATACCTCAAGGGTTGTGAAGATCTGCCCTCTCAGTGGTAAGGGTTGTCTGTCTTCCTCTGTTTCTCAGTTGATTGTCAGCTTATAAAATCCTAGTGGTAACATCTGACGTACCACAAGACTGACTGTAGCAGCCCAATCGCATATCTCAAATGTGGATCTTTAACCTGGATCCTGTAGTCTCCAACTTTTTCCCAGCCTTTTCCTTTGTACCATAAGGTACAGGTCATCCTTTGGAGGGTCAAGGCATATCATCTTCCTTCAGGTGAACTTTGACTTCCATACCTTGCATGTAACTAAATTCATCAAGGAACATGTAGGAACACTTGTTAAGTATTGATCTCTCCTCAGTCTTTCATTGTCTTTGATAGCCAATTCTAGCCAATCAAATTGGATTCTTGCTCTGGAGCAAAGAGAAGACGAAACTCGACTTCATTTTCACCAGTTCTCACTTTAACTTCATAAATATCTGTCAACTGGATCCTTTTCCCAGTGAAGATAGGAAGAAAGGCAAATGACCTTTTGAGCTTCATTGCATCATCTGGCCAATGTTACATAAATTCCAGCTCACACATCACCAGCACTGCCAGTCTAGTGTCAATTTCAATTGTCACTCTCTTTCCTTCAATGTGGAAAGGTTCAGTAGACTCTTGACTTAGTGTGAATAGTCTCCATGACCCATCTAGGTCACTCATTTTGCACCTAATTCATGTGTACAATATCAGTTCTTCTTCCCCACAGACTTCGCGCTGTTTGGTTGCTTGAATTGCCATGGTTTCCTTTGCATTCAAGTAGATTGTTGACAAATGTCCCTTGGTATCACATTATAGCAAACAAGTCAAGTCAAGTCGACTTTATTGTAATGTGCACAAGCACGGTGAGGTCCAGTGCAATGAAAAACTTGTTTGCAGCAGCATCACAGGCACGTAGATACAGGCAACACACAGAATATAAATTAAACATAAAATATACAAGACAGTGAAGAGAAAAAAATGACTATGCTAGAAAATGGGCCAGAAAATGGCAGATTGAATTTAATGCAGACAAGTGTGAGGTGTTGCATTTTGGAAGGACAAATCATGGTAGGACATACACAGTAAACGGTAGGGTACTGAGGAACAAAGGGGAACAAAGGGATCTGGGAGTTCAGATACATAATTCCCTGAAAGTGGTGTCACAGGTAGACAGGGTTGTAAAGAAGGCTTTTGGCATCCTGGCATTCATAAATCAAAGTATTGAGTATAGGAGTTGGGATGTTATAGTAAGGTTGTATAAGTCACTGGTGAGGCCAAATTTGGAGTATTGTGTGCAGTTCTGGTCACCTAACTATAGGAAGGATGTCAGTAAGATTGAAAGAGTACAGAGGACATTTACTAGAATGTTGCCGGGTCTTCAGGAGTTGAGTTACAGGGAAAGATTGAACAGGTTAGGACTTTATTCCTTGGAGCGTAGAGGAATGAGGGGAGATTTGATAGTGGTTTACAAAACTGTGAGGGGCATAGACAGAATTAATGCGAGTAGGCTCTTTCCACGTAGATTAGGAGAGATAAGTACAAGAGGACATGGCTTTAGGGTGAAAGGGGAAAGGTTTGGGGGAACATTAGGGGGAACTTCTTCACTCAGAGAGTGGTGGGAGTGTGGAACGGGCTGCCATCTGATGTAGTAAATGCAGGCTCACTCTTAAGCTTTAAGAATAAATTGGATAGATATATGGACAGGAGAGGTCTGGAGGGTTATGGACTGGGTGCAGGGAAGTGGGACTAGCGGAATAACGTTTCGGCACAGACTAGAAGGGTCGAATGGCCTGTTTTCTGTGCTGTAGTGTTCTATTGTTCTATGCTTCTAAGTCGTTAATGCAAACAAAACACAATCAGAGACAAGTCGATGGCAGTGCAGGAGGTGGTCCGCAGTGTTCCGTTGCTGAGGTAGGGTTTAGGGGTGTGCAGGTTGGTTCAAGAACCTGATGGCTGTAGGAAAATAGCTGTTCCTGAACCTGGTGATGTGGGACTTCAGGCTTCTGTACCTCCTGCCTGATGGTAGCAGCGAGAAGATGGCACGGCCCAGATGGTGGGGATCGGTGACAGATGCTGCCTTCTTGAGGCTGGGCCTCCAGTAGATGCTGTCAGTTGTGGGGAGGGCTGTGCCCGTGATGGACCGGGCTGCGTCCACTACTCTTTGCAGCCTCTTGCATTCCTGTGCATTGGAATTGCTGTACCAGGCAGGATACTTTCAACAGCGCATCTGTAGAAGTTTGTTAGAATATTTGTTGACATGCCAAATCTTGTTAAGCTTCTAAGAGAGTAGAGAAGCTGGCGTGCCTTCTTCGTGATTCCGTCAATATGCTGGGCCTACGATAGGTCATCCGAGATGACTTCAGTAACATGCGGTTGGTGCTGTTCTCGTGTGTCTCCTTTCTTTGTTCTTCCAGGTGGTAGGGGTCAAGGGTTTGGAAGGTGACGTCAGAATAGCATAGGAGGATAAGTGGCACAGACTGCAGCCGTGGTGTACCACTAGTGGGTCAACAGCACGGAGGGGTGCCAGTCAAATGATCTGCTCTGTCCTGGTTGGTGTTGAGCTTCTTGAAAGTTGTTGCAGCTGCACTCATGCAGGTGGTGAGTATTCAATTACACTCGTGCCTTGGGGATGGTGGAAAGGCGTTATGGTGCTATGAGGTGAGTCACTCATTGCGAATTACCCAGCCTCTGACCTGCTCTTGCATCCATTCCACGTGGCTGGTCCAGTTGAATTTCTGGTCAGCAGTGACCCTCATCTCCAAGTATCCTAACAGTGCAGCTTAATGGATTCAAACATTGCAAAATCACAATTCATCCAAAGGTTAAACTTACGCAATTATATGAGAAGCTATTTTTTATTGTTCACTCATCTGAGGGAGATTATTGAGAACAATAACTTTATTACACAGGGTTCCAATGGCCTTAGGTGGTCACAAATGCAGACAAAGTCAATATCATTATGTTGTTGCTACATGTAATACTAGTAATTTTTAATTCAAATTCAGAAGGTTCTGTTTCTATTAAAGATATAGGCTGAAACGGTTGTTTTGTGTGAACCCTCTCAGTCATACTCCCCAACCAATGTGACAGAGTTCAGACAGCGTTTTAATGATAAGGGTGTTCCTAAGAGTTCAACATGTCTACAACAAAATATTCTAAGAACATAAGAACTAGGAACAGGAATAGGTCATCTGACCCTTCACACCTGCTCTGTCATTCATTACGATCATGCTAATCTATTACCTTAGCTTCACTTTCCCACATATGCCTTGATTCCTTTGATATTATATCAATATCTGTTTTGAGTGAATACAACTACTGAGCCCTTTAGGGTAAAGAATTCCAAAGGTCCACCACCGTTTGAGTGAAGAAATATTTCCTCATCTCAGTTCTAATGGCCTAGCCTCTATTCTCAAACTGTGCCCCCGGCGCTGGACTCTTCAGTCAGGAAAACGTCCTCCCTGCATCTTGCTTGTCAAGTACTTTAAACATCTTTTAAGTTCTGGTGAGATCTCTCATTCTTCTAAACTCTGGAGAATATAGTCCCAGTCTACTCC
Organism: Pristis pectinata; assembly: GCF_009764475.1. Taxonomy (NCBI): domain Eukaryota; kingdom Metazoa; phylum Chordata; class Chondrichthyes; order Rhinopristiformes; family Pristidae; genus Pristis; species Pristis pectinata. The sequence goes on along the minus strand of NC_067418.1, from coordinate 47,227,166 downwards.
TCTTATAATAAAGCTGCCATCCCTACAGCATAACGTGAGGACGTTCAAACAAAGCTCTAGTATGAAGTTGTTAATCTGAAGATGCTATTATTTGCTGAAGTTAGCTTGCCTGGGGGGAGAATTTCTAAGAGTCCATATAATTTTCCATCCATGACTAATGGTGTTCAAGTATGTTAATTGTTTAACACGTGGTTCCTTTCACCATAGTCAAACATTGATGAATAAAACAGTATATTAAAAATAAAGAATGCCAGAACTATATCCATAGAAATCTAATTGACTTTACATCTGACGTACATACTATTGTTATGGTGTAATCAGTTAATTTGCAGAAAGCATAAGCTGTTGAAAGAAATCCACGGCTGATTCAAGGAGTGCGGGTGCTCGTGGCTTACACAAAGAGGTTTATTTTTTATCATTTATTACAATACTTCTTTAAAAGTGAAATGAGCAAATCAAAACCAAACTGTTTGTGAATTGAATTGCTCTTTAGGTCAAGATTCACGTTGGAAAAAGCTAACCTGTTGTTTTCAAGTGCTCACTGTAGTTGTACTTGAACCTGCCCTCCTTGGGTCCCTGACATCTCTCCCCATCCTGAAGCTGAAGTTTCTATTCAGCATGGGCAAACAGTTCAGTCATAGTCTCAGCAGCGTCAGGGCACTTTAAGGAGAGAAATTTGGGATCAATGTACAGCAAGCACTGAACACTATGTTTGATAGCCTCTGCTTTAATAGCTTATGCTACACAGATAAATATGCTGAATGTACTTTCTGTAGATTGTCTTCTAAACTCAGTCACTTTGCTCACAACATCATCCCAAGGAGCGAGCTGACTGGTCTTGGGCCTCCCCATAGTATTCCGCTAGTTATTAGTTCTGCAGCATTTAGTCAGGGATGGAATTTCTATATATATATTTGGTAGATGTGCACCTTTTCCAGTTCCCTGTAAATCATCTAGCTGTACTGAAATACTGTCCAACAGATTGTTTGCAGTCTGGATCAGGAAAGGACTGACAGCAGAATGACATATTATCTTGCCCTTTCTGTCATGTTCCTTGGTTTCCTCAGAATCATTCAAAGACAAGCTAAGCTGCACATCTTGTTCCTGATCAACTCCAGGATTCACTGCTGTGCAATAAGCTGAAAGGCACGTACAGCCACCTAAAGCACATCCACAACATACTGGAATTGTTTGATCACGCAGCTGGTTGTCAGATGGAACTCACTGTTGTGCTGTTGGCTTTGATTTATCAGTCACCGATAGCCAGCTGCTTTGGGAGAGCTGCAAACCTGTATACTCACTGTGTCTAGCACCAACCCAGGCAAAGTTCATATAACTGCTGTGATGAGTGTGTCAGCAGCTGATACCACATGATCATCAGCTCCAGAAGGCAGCAAGTCTTCAAGAAGCACTAATGCTTCAACTTGGAACAGAACCTCAGCCTCTACCGGCACACCTAATGCGACAGCCAGAGCTATTTGTGAGTTTCATTGCACCCTTGCTGTCCAACTGTGGCTCTCTTTTCTTCTTAGACAGTCCCTTGCAATCAAGGATGACTTTCCTCCGCTCCAATTTTGTGTGTTCTGAGGTGGCTGTTGAGACCAACGTAGGGGTGCAGACTCTTCCGCAGATGGGGTGGGAAGTGGCTGACAGGGTGGGCTGGTGGGTAGCTTGTAAGGTGGTGCGCTCCTATCATTGTTTATGAGCATCCTGAATGCCATCTCAATGTCATCCCGATTGCTCCTCCTCCACTTTGAGCAGTCATGGGCCAAGGGTTCCCTGGAATCAATGGCTATCTCATACTTATTCATGTAAACTTTGAGCACTCCTTGAATCTTTATCTCTGACCATCTGGTAATCTCCCACAATAGAACATGGAAAAGAGTATCTGTTTTGGGAGTATGGCAGTGGGCAAATGAATAATGTGGCCATCGCAGTATAGCCACTAGAGAGTAACTAAGGCCTCGATTCTGGGGTCGTTGGCCTGAAAGAAAGTGCTGATTGGATTTGCTTATCCTTCTGATGAATTTGCAAGATTTTACGGAGATAATGTTGATGGTATTTTTCCAGTTACTTCTTCACATTATTTTTACAGTTATTCTTCACGTTCTTACCATTGGGGAGCAGGTACAGGAGTCTGAAGACCCCCACTCAATGTTTCAGCAACAGCTTCTTCCCCTCCACCATCAGATTTCTGAACGGTCCATGAACCCATGAACACTACCTCGTTGTTCCTCTTTTGCACTATTTATTTATTTTGTAATTTATAGTAATCTTTATGTCTTGCACTGTACTGCTGCCGCAAAACAACAAATTTCACAACATATGTCGGTGATAATAAAGCTGATTCAGATTCTGATTCAGTGCCCTGAGATACCTGGTGCAGGTAGGCCAGGTCTCAGAGACATGCAGGACAGGGAGCACTGCTGTCTGGTAGACTACAAGTTTATTGCCAGGTCTGAGATCATTCAACTTGCACTCATGTTATTTTTGTTTATTGTGTTGCAAAGTTATGTATAATTTATGTCAATTCAAGTTTATGTCATTTATGTTTGTCATGTGTGTAATGTGCTGTGCTGCTACTGCAAAAAGCAAATTTTCAAGCAAATGTTTGCCTATGACAATAATCTTGAACTTGAGATCCTGATCTTCAAATACTCTTTCCTTCAATTGACCAAAGGCGCATTGAAGGTGATGGTAAATTTCAACATTGACATCAGGTTTTACCAAGCAGTGGCTCCCGAGATACGGGAAGTAGTCCACATTTTCCCAGGTCATATCACGAACCTCTATTGCTGGAGGGTAGTGTGGTGCAGCAGGGACAGGTTGGTTAGAGGACTGTGGTCTTGCAGATATTGAGTGTAAGGCCCATCCTCTCACTTACTTCAGTAAACGAGTCTATGATGCCTTGGAGATCAGCCTCTGAGTGTGTACAAACATAAGCATTGTCAGCATGCTACTCAACTACGGAGGTTTGGTGGAGCTTGGTTCTGGGGAGAAGTCACCACAGGTTGACCAGTTTCTCATCCATTCTGAAGATCAGCTCTACTCCTGTGAGATGTTTTTTGGAGACAAGGTGCAACATTGTGGCGAGAAAGACTGAAAACGATGTTGGGCACTGACACAGCCTTGTTTGACACCAGTCCTCACTGAAATTGGTTCTGTTGTAGACCTGTTGATTCGTATTGTGTGTTTGCATGCCATCCCTGAGCAAAAGCAAGATGGAAATTTCAATGGGCAGGTGAATTTGAGGAGGGTGTTACACAGTCCCTCCCAATTGATAGAGTCAAAGGCTTCGGTGAGTTTGAAAAAGACCACATATAATGACTGGTGCTGTCCTTGTTGTGCAGTGAAGATTATGTCCACTGTGCCTCTTTGATGATTGGAATCCACACTGTGATCCAGGGAGCAGAACTCTGGGCACCGGGACGAAATGGCTGAGGAGGACCCTGGCAATAACTTAGCTTAATAAGGTAAGTTACTTTAATAACTTTAAATTAACTTAATTAAATTTTAATTAAATTAACTTACCTTAATAACAGCACACTCATGCTGATCATATAGATGCTTTTTCAAAGTCTAGGTAGTAAAAGCATTGCTCATCCTCATGTAGCTGAGACAGCTTCCAAAGGTAAGGAAGTATGTTAGCGGCCAGTATCAAGGATCTCAGTATTTATTGGGGTTTTTATCATGAATTTGAATCTGTTTAATCAGTTACTGCTGTACCTTTGTTTTGCTTTCATTAGAAAGGTTCATAAACCCTGTGATGAATGATTAAGCCAGGTGGTTAACATATGTTAATAGGCAAAATAACTTCCCGAATGGGGATTGTGATTAAGTGACCTAATGTGCTCAAATCAAAAGGTTGAAGCTATCGTCGTAATATCCTTGCATTTTTCACATTTTTCAAACCAAACTTGGACTAAATAATTGCTATCATTGCCAGCCACAGCTCAAGAGTCGTCCGCAAACTATTCCGGAGATGTGAGCACGTCATCTGAGCTGGTATTCCATGAAAATAATTGGGGTGTCCATCAGTATCTTTAAATTGGATTATTAAAGCAAGGCTCTGTCTGTTTTTGCAGGTTGCTGTAAATGATCCCTGGCACCAAGGAGAAGAGCAGGTAATTCTAGGTATCCTGAGTAATAGATTAAAGGACATTATCTGGTTATTATCTTATTGTGGTTTATGGGAGTTTGCAGTGCTAACTAGGTTGCCACTTGCTGTAAAACATTTCAAAAATATGTAATTCACTATCAGGCTCAATGGGATTGTCTGAGGAAAAAGAAAGATGCAATATAGCTGCATCTTTATCCACCATCTTTTCAAATGATTTCTTTCACACAATCTACTCTTTTCTTTGAAGAAGACTAGCTGCATTCATTTCTACAAAAAACATCCTGGATTATCTCCAATGGATCACACAAAGTATTGTTCAGCTGAAAGACCTGCTCAGACCAACTTGGCTGATAATTCTTCATGGGGATTGCCCTTCTGCAGCCCAACATAATGTATTGCCTTAGGTACTTACTTTGAGTTGACAGAACCAGTTGGGATAAAATTTGTCTTGAATAGACTGTTTTCCATTCAAGGGAATTGGAAAGCTATTATAGAGCTATTGCTTGATATGAGCTCCCCCCCCAGAAGATTGCAAGTCCTACATACCTTTACTATTATCAACTTTGCATGGTTGGTAATTGTAGAAATATGGTCATTGTCTACCTTTTGTTTCAGCATATTAAAATAGTTTCACGTTACCTTGGCATGGGTCAAAGAATGCTGGAATTGATTGACGTTTGTATCTGAGGGATTTGAGAATGTGTCAGACTCATTGATTAACTGTAGATCTCTTTGATACAACAACTTGGGGGCCAAATGTCTCCTTTCTGCCTTCGTATGATGTTTCACACAGAGATGACCACCTGAAGATGTGGGAATCTGGTTCAGAGGAGCTGATGTGTGTGGCAAGGATTGGCTGGAGTGGATAGCCAAGGTGAAACAGAAATTGGGACTGTGGGAGCGGCATTCCGCCCTTGATGGTGGGCAAGAGCCTGGTCATTAGGTGCGAGGTGCTCTCGGTGTTGCTGCACGTGGTGCAGGTGTGGCCCGTACCCCGCTCCTGCTCTGTGGCAGTCACTCAAGCCATCTTCCTTTTCATTTGGAGATCCAAGATGGATCGAGTGCATCGGGAAGTGATGTACAAGTCTCCAGAGGAAGGTGAGAGAAATGTACCTGACATAGCCCTCATACTAAGGCCACCTGTTTGTGTGTGGCTGGATCTAGCTATGCATAGAGCTGGAGTATGCAACTGCACCTGATAATCCCTTTTCCTGCATGCAAATCCTTCTGCTGTGAAGACCTACATATCACTTGTCTTTCTAACTGCTCGCTGCATCTGCATGCTTGCTTTCATCCACTGATGTACAAGGACATCCTGGTCATTATTGTACCTCCTCCTTTCCTAATTTCTTGCCCTTCAGATAATATGCCACTTTGACTGGGAAACATATTGTGGTTCTTTTACCATCGTTGGGACAAAATCCTGGAAGACCCTCCCTAAGGGCGCAGTGGGAGTACCTTCAGGATAAGAACTGAAGAGATTCAAAGTAACAGCTTATAATTACCTGATCTGAGACAGTGGAGATGGACAATAAATGTTTCCCTTTCCAGTGACATTCCTTTCTCATAAATGAATACATGTACCCAACAGGGTGATCTGTCTCCAGTCTGTAAAACACTCTTGGCATTGTTACCTTGAATCTAATGAATTCCTCCTATTTAATCTTCAGCAAACTTGGAAGTCATCAAAACTTTGCATTTCTTCCTGCAACTAGGGCAAATAGGTTAACTAGATCCACGTGACCCAGTTTGGCATGAATGCATGCAGTTGACATCACCAGCTGCGCATTGTACATTCATGCGGCATGCGTGAGTGATATACACTGCAAGCTATCCAATTTTGCGACTTATCGTACAAATAAGTGCTCACATTTTGGGCAAAATCAGAAGCAAATGGATAGCCATAGTGTTGAAAATACTCAGCTATTTTCATAGCCTGAGAATCTGCAGTGTAGTTGACTATTGGGGCTGAAGCTCTAAGGATGTACTGCACTATCAGAAATCTTTCTTTCGGGTGAGAGGTTAAACGGTTAACCTCTCAAGGAGACATAAACTCCAAGTCACTGTTTTGAAGAAGAACAGTCACACTGTGCTGCCAAATATCACTCATTCAGCATCACTGAAGCCATATCATCAGGTTACTCCATGGGAACTCACTGCCAACAAACTGTGTTCTGTATTTCCTAGATTACGTCTTTGACTACACTTCAAATATACTTAACATCAGTAAAACATCTGATCAAAATATAACTCTTTCCTCTGAGCCAGTTCACAGTTTCCAACATTTATTTTCAGTTGTGCTGTTGATACTATTGGTAATGCCCCAGCAACATACCCGTCATTCACACTACTGTGACTGTGGGATGGAATCCCAAATTAGGATTGACCATCGGATCTGAAGATTTCCGAAACAATGAAGGTTCATGTTGAAGGCCCGGAAAACACAGACCACATCCTGTATCACAGGATCGAACTCTTGGTGAAGACAGACATCAGTGATGAAATTCGGTTTGTTCAATGCAACAGCTCAGCCTTTCATTGATTGAGGAAGAGGGTATTTGAAAATCAAGACTCAGACATGGTAGAGAAGGAGCATTGGGGATGGTATTGAGAACCTCGAGTCCATGCATCAGAAGTAAACAGAAGCCCAGCGTAAGTGCCGGAATGAGTACACTATCTTACAAAATTACCCACCCGCCCCGTCTGCCGCCCCCTGCCCCATCTTTGCAGAGGCTGCATCTCCCACACTGGCCTCATCGGCCACCTCAGAACCCACAAAACCGCAATGGAACCAGGTCATCCCTGATCCCGACGGATCGGCTAAGAAGAAGACTCCAGAGCATTGTCTGGACTTCCCTCACTCGTGCAGGACTACATTTATTCATTGCCGAGTTGCAATGAAGCAAGCAATAATCTTACCTGGGGATAGAAGCCAAAGGAGCTCAAAGAGAATAAGACATATAATTAAACCAACCAATTTGATTCAGAGCAAATACGTCTAGAATAAATAAACCCAGCAAAATCCCTCTGCTGCCTACAATTACCAATAATGCTTTTGGTTTAGGATTATTGTTAAGCTGCTGACATTTTTAGTTCTTTTGTTCCCTTTTGGACCTAAAGCCTCACAGCTGGAGCCACAGAACCACTTTCATGAGAAAATAAGTTGATTGCACTGAACATTAGCCAGATTTTAAAAACCTGTCACCAGCACTGATTGCAGTATCTATAGAAACTAGGAGTTCACAATGACAAAGCATGGGTGAATGAGTTCCTGTTTCCGCACTGAGTCTCAGCAGGAATCTGAGCATTCGTATAAGATGGGAGGAAATAGTTTTGTGTAGTTTAGCTGAGGTTTTACTTAAAGTGGAAGAATTGCAGGAAGAGCTGACACAATATGCTACTTTTAAATCAAGAACTTGTTTCTTCATGTAGTGACATACTGTTGTAAATCCTTTCAATTGGTAATTGCATTAATTATTTTACATATGGTGTGGATTCATAGCTAGCACAGTCAGATATGATATAGGGCAACTATCGCAGCTGTAAAATATCAATGCAAGAGCTTCTCAGGGCAGTATCCTTGGGTCACAGTACAACTGCTTTGTCAATAACAGTGCTCGGGGATTTTACGGATTATTGCACAGTGTTGGGGCCGATTTGCAACTCCTCAGATAACCAAAGAGTTTTGTGCAAAGCAAAAACGGGTCAAGTAATGACAGCCTCCAACAAAAGGAAGTCTAATCACTTTCCTGTGACACAAAAATTGCATTGCCATGGTTGAACCCTGCATCGTTAATATCCAAAGAATCATTGACCAGAAGTGTAATCAGACCATCTACAAAACTGCAGTCGATACAAGACTGGCTCAGGGACAATGTATTCTGCAGTAAGTTACTTACGTTTTGACTTTCCAAAACCATTCCACCATCTACAAAGCACGAGGCAAGAGCCCGATAGAATATCCTACCTTTGTCTGGATGACGACAGCCACAACAGCCAAGCACCACACTCTCCAGGACAAAGCTCCCCAATTGATTTTCAAACCATTCTCCATAATAAAACCTGAATTGCTCCTACCATCTATCTGCAAGGTGCAGAGTCTGGCTCACCAAAGGTCCTTCATCTCCAAAACCTATGAACCCAACAGTCTAGATGGACATAAACAGCAGATGCATGGGAAGACCATCACCTGAAAGTTTCCCTCAAAGTCTCACAGCATCCTGACTTCAGAATTTATCACTGTTCTTTCGTGTTAGCTGGGTTACAATCTGGAATGATATGTCAGTACAATAGCAGTACATAAACTGCAGAGGCTCAAGAAGGTGGCTCCATTCCAGTTAGGGATGGACAGCAAAAACTAGAACCACTGAATGATTATTGTCCTTGATCTCCTGCATGGAAAGGTGGCAGATTGGCTCAGATCCGCCAGCTGTCATTGATTAAGCAGAAGCTCAGAATTCCCGAGGGTAGGCTGAAGAGCAGCCTTGCATTAGAGATAACCTCAATTCCCAGACACATGTGGCGCTTGTGGGTTCCCATTGTGGCGCAACGAATAGCATAGATTTCTGCAGAATCTCCAGCTCTCGCACTGGGAAATCCATCCCCTGAGCATGTGCCATCCTAGACCAATAGAAAGAAGCATTCGTCCACAGAATGATAAGTAGACATTGTTAATTGATTTATGTTGTAAAGGGCAGGCACAGTAGTGTAGTGGTTAGCGTAATGCTATTACAGCGCCAGCGACCTGGGTTCAATTCCCGCCGCTGTCTGTAAGTAGTTTGTACGTTCTCCTTGTGTTTGCGTGGGTTTCCTCCAGATGCTCTGGTTTCCTCCCACATTCCAAAGACGTATGGGTTAGGAAGTTGTGGGCATGCTATGTTGGCGCCGGAAGTGTGGCGACACTTGCAGGCTGCCCCCAGAACACTCTACGCAAAGATGCATTTCACTGTGTGTTTCGATGTACATGTGACTAATAAAGAAATAGTTTTAAGTACATTTTTAATGTTTACTTAAAATATATTTTATAATTTTAACTTTTTTTGTTTTTTACTGATATCTTTTTCCATGTTTGTGAAAGTCAAAGACATTCACACCAATCTCAGTGACCTACGGAGGATCTCATTGGCTGCCGAAGCTTTTCTGGGAGTGTAACTGGCCACTTGCACAGGGAACCCCTCTGTGCTGCACTGCATGTTGTTGGGATGCTCTAATCAGTGCAGAGCTGTCCTTCCAGTCCAAAACTGTGCGTGGGCCCATGCTGGAAAAAATAGTGATCCAAAGCCAGTCGAGCAAACATCTCAGGGCCAGCTACATTTCTGCCCAATCGAAACAAAATGATACAAGTCAGTTTGAGAGCTGTCAACACTAATATAATGTCATATCTCTTCAGATGTATTTAGAATAGTTCTACAGTAGCTCACAGGGAGAAAATGTCAGCCAAGGATGAAGATAATAGAGATTAATTGTGATTTAAATAATTGACATGACTCAAAATAAAAATGCAAATATTTTAAAATGGATTGTCATCAGTATCTTGATTAGGGGAATCAGATCCTTTCTGTGACCTCAGCTGTGAGTTTTCTGCTGTCCACAGTGTTAAAGCTGTTTGAAGTTACAAAGTTACTTGTCGTTATTGATATCATATCACCATATGACAACACAGGAAAAGCACATGCTGTTATGCCAGTCTGGGTCAAAGGGTAACGGGATTAAGAAGGCAATTTATGTATTTTCAGAGGCTGGCATTTCTTTACTAGTGACGAATTACAAAGTGAGTCAATAGTGACATTGTATACAGTGAGGAATATATCATAGAACATTACAGCACAATACAGGCCCTTCGGCCCACAGTGTATCAGTTGTGCAGTAAAATATTTTGTGGAGAACACAGCAATAAAAGAACAAAACTTTGCACTGAAGCATGGTGTGCGCATGTAATGAAGAACATGGCAACACAGTGGAATGTTGTAAGACCATAGTGAACACTGCATTTACTGTGATGAATGGAGAACAAGTGGGAAGATACCAATACGAAATGGTGACACTGGAGAAGGCTGAGAGTAAAATGTGGGGCATGCTACGGATTTTATGGGAATGAGATTTAAAGGGGCGCTTGGCAAGCTTCAAACAACATAAGGGTGTAGTTTGTAGCAGAGAAAAGTGACAGTGGAAATTCTGGAGATGCTGGCCATAATATTCCAATGGGTATGTTTGGAGGCCAGGTGTTGGGGAGTGGGGTGAGGGTGGTAGTGGTGATGCAAAAAGCCTGGAGAAATGCAAATTATTATAAGATAATATAAGATATTTTTATTAGTCACATGTACATTGAAATACACAGTGAAATGCATCTTTTACGTAGAGTGTTCTGGGGGCAGCCCGCAAGTGTCGCCACGCTTCCGGCGCCAACATAGCACGCCCACAACTTCCTAACCCGTACATCTTTGGAATGTGGGAGGAAACCGGAGCACCCGGAGGAAACCCACGCAGACACGGGGAGAACGTACAAACTCCTTACAGACAGTGGCGGGAATTGAACCTGGGTCGCTGGCGCTGTGAAGCGTCACGCTAACCGCTACACTACCGTGCCTGCCCTAAAAGAGGATATAAGTATCACTGCAGCAACTACAGACCAGCCGGACCAACCTAGTCATAGAGCAATACGGCACGGATACAGGCCCTTCGGCACAACCTGTCCGAGCCAACCATGTTGCCCACCCAGCTAGTCCCAATTTCCTGCATTCGCCCTGTATCCCTCCAGGCCCCACCCCTCCATGTACCTATCCAAGTGCTTCTTAAATAATACAAGTGATGGGGAAGCTGCGAGAAATGGTTAATCAGGGACAAAATTAATAATCACTTGGACAAGCGTAGATTCATGAAGGAAAGTCAGTATGAATTTGTTAAAAGCAAATCATGTTTAATTGAGTTTTTTGAAGAGGGCAGTGCGGTTGATATTGTGCAAATGTACTTTCAAAAAGGACAAAAGTGCCACAGAACAGCTGTCAGCAAAATTAATAACCATGGAGTAAAAGGTGCAGTTGCAGCATTAATGATTTGGACGGGTGTACAGGGCACAACTTCACAAGCTGGAGGTAGCACGACGTTTAGAAGTGTGGGGAACAGTGAGGAGAGTGATATCAAAAGGGGATATAGAACCATAGAAAACTACAGCACAGAAAACAGGCCATTTGGCCCTTCTAGTCTGTGCCGAAACATTATTCTGCTAGTCCCATTTACCTGCCCCCAGCCCATACCCCTCCAGACCTCTCTCGTCCATGTATCTATCCAACTTACTCTTAAAAGTTGAGAGCGGATATAGTCAGCCTGGTGGAGTTGGCAGACACACGACACATGAAATCTAATGCATAACAGTGCTAATGGAGAGAAACAAAGGACTGCAGATGTTGGAATCTAGATGAGAAACACGATGATGCTGGAGGAACTCAGCAGGCCAGGCAGCATCCATGGAGAAAAGCAAGTGGTCAACGTTTTGGGTAGGACGAAATGTTGACCGCCTGCTTTTCTCCACGGACGCTGCCTGGCCTGCTGAGTTCCTCCAGCATCGCAGTGTTTTTGAAAGTGCTAATTGATACACTTTGGGAGGAGGAATGAGGAACGGTCAATATAATCAGAAGGGTATAATTCTGAAGGAGGTGCAGTCATGAGAAAACTGGGGATTTGTGTGCACAAATCTTTGAATGTGGTAGGACAATTTGGGAAAACAGTTAAAAAAAGCACCTGGGTTTAATGAATGGAAACAAATAATAAAAAAAAACAAGGAAGTTCTCTTCAAACTTAATAAAACATTGGTTTGGCTGCATCTGGAGTATTGTGTTGATTCTGGGCACCGCGCTATAGGAAGGATGTGAGGGCCTTAGAGGGGCTGCAGAAAAGATTTGCCGAAATGGTTCAGGGAAGGCAGACGTCCAGTTTTGTGGAAAGACTGGATAAGCTGAAGCAGGGAAGGTCGAGAGGAGTTTTCATCAAAGTGTTCAAGATCATGAAGTGTTCCTCCTGGTGGAAGGGTCAAGACAAAGAAAACAAAGATCTAAGCGGGTTGGCTAAGAAACAAAGGCATAATGCGAAGAAACATTTTCACACAACAAGTAGATAGGATCTGAAATGCAATGCCCGATGGGTGATGGATGTGGATTGAAGTATGGCTCACAAAAAAGAATTGGTTAAGTATTTGAAAGGAAATAATTTGTTGGGCTACTGGGAGAATGCTGGAGAAGTGGACAGTCTGAAGCTTACAAAAGCTGTCAGGGGCTTGGCAGCCAAATGGGATCGTTCTATGCTGCATTGATTCTATGACTTGGAGAAGATGGCAACAAATAACATGCTGGACGGTTAGGAGAGGAATGCAATTTAATAAAACACATTAACATCAGAATTAAGTGATTAACATCAGAATAAAGTTTAGCAAAGAATATAGTTACACTGCACAGCATAAAACATGGCAGCACTGAACAGGCTCGGTGCAAAACATGCTAACAAGATTAAGGAATCCAAACCCTCGGGCCTATAGTTCCATTCAGTCAGAATGATGAACTAAAGCTCGGCACCATTACCTTGGCTTCATATACAGAATGTCCTTACCTAACACAAATCTATCAGCCTCAGCCTAGGAAATTTCAACTAATCCAACGCTTACAGCCCTTGGGAGAGAATTCCAGATTTGCAACGCATTTTGTATGGAAAAAATGCTTCCTAGCCAATTTTAAGATTAGGAGGAGAAACTCATCCTTAATCGCCAGCAACTTCAATGGAGCCGAATGTGTGGAAGGTGAGGTCAACTTACAGCCAATACTGTGTGCATTTAGCACAAATATCTGAAAACAAATTTCTCCCTCTTTCCCCATGAATTGATTTTTGCAACAGAGAAAATAGTTCCTGTCTTTCTCACTGACTCCATTTTAAGCATGTTGATTATTTATCCCCTAATCTTCAAAAGTCTGTGAAAAAGAAGTCAAGTTTAACCCTTTAAACTGTTTACACTGCACCCCTTTGAAGGCCTTCGGGAAATAAGACATTCAAAACTGAACACACTACTCCACGTAGGATCTGATCAAAACTCTGCACACAGAAGTTTAAGTTTTATTTACAGCGTGGTAACAGGCCCTTCCGGCCCAACGAGTCTGCGCCGCCCATTTTTAAACCCAAGTTAACCTACCCGTACGTCTTTGCAATGTGGGAGGAAACCGGAGCACCCGGAGGATACCCACGCAGACACGGGGAGAACGTACAAACTCCTTAAAGACAGTGATGGGAATCGAACCCCGATCGCTGGCACTGTAATAGTGTCGCGCTAACCGCTACACTACCGTGCCGCCTCCTTCTCTTTAGAGGAGGTCAATCATTCCATTGGTCTTTCTGATTACTCTTGTACCTGTGCACGAGCCAATGATGGTTTACTTAATTGAATACCTTTTCTTATCCACAGGTCTGCATCGTTAATTCAGTGAAGGGATGATTGCATCCGTCCGGAATCCTGTCAGTCCTGCCAATACGTGGGATGAATATATGACACAGATGTACTTGCACAGGAGGATTAGATCTTGCACTAGTCCACGAACAACGTAAGCACAATAGAAGTCCTCCTCCACCTTCTCCACCTTTCAAAACCAATGTCTAAGAGATGGCTGAGAAGCTGGATGTGATTGAAAGGAGTCTGAGCTTGCAGCCCTGCAATTCCTGAATCCCTGGATGATATTAGTCTGTTCTTTATTGTGCTGTAGGATCTGCTCACCTTGAATAGGAGCTTCAAGCTCATTCAATAATCCTGCCCCTTTCAAATCGCCTAATTATGTGTGTAGCTTGGGTTCTTTTAATGCTACCTGGAGGAGGTCTTTGGGAAGTCCATAAAAGCTGAAGTGTCAAAGTCGAGTTTGTTGTCATACTCACAAGTACATGTATGCACAGGTGCAATGAAAAACTTACTTGCAGCAGCATCACAGGCACATAGCATCGTATAAGCCCTATTCACAAGAAGAACATAAATTAACCATAAATTATATGCAGTTTTTACAAGAAAAGACACAATTAGAACAAAAAAGAAGTCCATTGTAGTGCAAAATGATCAAAGTGGTCATAGTGTCGCTAAACTGTAGTGATTAGGGTTGTGCTGTTTGGTTCAGGAACCGAACAGTTGAAGGGAAGTAGCTGTTCTTGAACCTGGTGGTGTGGGACTTCAGGCTTCTGTACCTCCTGCCCAATGGTAGCTGTGAGAAGATGGCATGGCCTGGATGGTGGGGATCTTTGATGATAGATGTTGCCTTCTTGAGGCAGCGCCTCTTGTAGGTACCACTGATGGTGGGGAGGGATGTGCCCGTGATGTATTGGGCTGAGTCCACTACAAGGGCGTCAAGGGAGTTCAGGTTGTATGTCCCTCAATGCAAATTGGAAGCTAAGGAGTATTTATGCTAGACTGTTTCTGCAAGCTCACTCACAACATAGAACAAGAGGTGTTTGTCATTGGCAGTACCTGCACTGAGCAGTTCTGAGTGCACTGGAACCCAGCAAGTAATGTCCTATCCCAAATATCTTTAACAATGGAAAGGAAATGCACATCAAACTAAGCTGAACCGAGGCCATCTGAACTGTCCAAATGCAGCCCCATATGAGTTCATTTGAGTGCAACATTATGATCTGTATTGCTTCCTGCTCTGTCCTCTGGTGCTTTTCTCTGCAAAGTTACTAAGGGTATGATCTATATTTACAAGGATGACCGTTTTAATGTAGCGAATGGTAAACAATTACAGAGCATGTGCTGCAAATACTTTCAGCAATCCATTAATGATCTCAGCACAAAGTGCAAACATGTTTTCCAGATGTGTTTGTCCAGAAGGAAAATGTCTTGCTTTGGTTGACGAACGTTTATTTGGGCTATTAGTTGAAGCGGATTATTAAATTAAATGCTCTGAAAATGCCAGTGAACAAAGACAAGCTTGGTTGTCAGGGACTGCATCTCTTGCTTTCTCTGCCTTTTTAAGTCAGCAAACATTGTATTAGCAAAATGAGGCAAAGACTTGAATAGACTAACATTCTGTTTTGTGCCTTCTGCCTGGTATTGGCACAACTATGAATTCAAAGCTCGCAGGAACTACTAATTGCGATGTGTAGAGTATTTTTTTGCCTGATGTCTGGGTTACATTGCAGAACAATATGAATACAGACCGTCCCTGGGTTAAGAACACCTGACTTAAGAAAGAATGAGCACTTACTGGTCAATTCAAACATCTGACATACGTACACACATTCGTTCCTACGAACGACAGATCTACTATCCTCTCTCTCTCTGTCTCTCTCTCTCACACTGTCTCTCCAGTTTTAGTAATTGTTCTTTCTTATCAGTCTTATGTGTTGTTGATGCCATTCATTACAACACTGTGGAGGTGTGGTTACCAAATTGAGTGATTTTTGTGTACTTTCTGACTTACGGACAAAATTGACTTAAGGACGTCTGTAAAAATGGAACCTGTTCATTACCTGGGGATAAAACAATGTCAATGTAGAAAAACGTATGTAAAAATATCCAGAAGTCTGGGCAATGGAAGTTTTGATTTTTTCAGATCTTCAAATCAGAAATCAGAGGGAAAACCTCAACATCTTTTCAAGAAAAGTACACTTGCAACAAAATAGAAAACAAGTCCTCGTTACTTTGTGGGTTTGATAACCATTTTTTTAATATTTCAGAAAATCAATTTTTAAGCAATAGGATATTTTGCAGTGCTGAAGTTGTGGTTAGCTATGGATGGCATTGATGGATATCCTGCATGCAGCCAATCATTGCACTATCTTTTTCATACTTCGTTCAAACACTACCTCAGGGAATTGCTTACAGGTGGGGAAGGGAAATGTGTTTGCAGCCAAAAGTTTGTTGTTATCAATGCATGTCTCCTCTGCATTCAGTACAAGAGCTGAAACAACACGATGGTCAAGCAACTAAGGAGGGGGGGATGAGTAGAACCAGGACAGCTTTATCAAACACAAGGTATTTACAACGGCACACACAATCACTAACATCCGACCAAGTTCAGAGAACAGTACTAAATGCTTGGCATGTTCTCTCAGCAAACTCAAGTTATTTTTGTTCTGCTGAAAGGTCATAAGTCTGAACATTAAATCTGTTTCTCCACAGAGGCCACCTGACCTGCTGAGTGTTTCCAGCATTCTCAGCTTTAATTTTAACTCAAGTTGTTTGCTGTCTACTTCCGTGTGAAGCAGAGAGAGAGAGAGAGAGAGAGAGATCTCCCTCCAGCTTCAGATGTATGTTTCGACTGCAGGTTATGGATCAGCTGGTCCCTCTTGCTGCCAAACTGTGCCAACGGGAGAGGTTCACAGCACTGGATCTTCCCTATTTCAACTGGAGTGATTTTCAAACAGCATAAGGTGGCTGCCTGCCAGCTCCAGGTTCCGGCACCAGCCTACTTCTTCTTGAGCCGTAAGTAAAACCGATGAGAGTTACTTTTCCTCCTCTGGATTATTGGAAACTCTCAGTCCCATTCCACCGAGATCTTGCTAGGTCTTGAACCTGGGGAACATAGAACATAGAACAGTACAGCACAATACAGGCCCTTCGGCCCACAATGTTGTGCCGACCTTTAAACCTTGCCTAAGACTATGTAACCCCTTCCTCCCACATATCCCTCTATTTAAAATTCCTCCATATGCTTATCTAGTAATCTCTTGAACTTGACCAACGTACCTGCCTCCACCACCGCCCCAGGCAGCGCATTCCATGCCCCAACCACTCTCTGGGTAAAAAACCTCCCTCTGATATCTCCCTTGAACTTCCCACCCATTACTTTAAAGCCATGCCCTCTTGGATTGAGCATTGGTGGCCTGGGAAAGAGGCGCTGGCTGTCCACTCTATCTATTCCTCTTAATATTTTGTACACTTCTATCATGTCTCCTCTCATCCTCCTCCTCTCCAAAGAGTAAAGCCCTAGCTCCCTTAGTCCCTCCTCATAATGCATACTCTCTAAACCAGGCAGCATCCTGGTAAATCTCCTCTGCACCCCGTCCAACGCCTCCACATCCTTCCCATGAGGAAATAACTTCTTATTGTTTAACTTCTTACTTTGACTACTCTCTCACTTGTCATCATGCCACTTTTTGTTTTTCTCCTCTTCACAGGGACTATGTGCTCTAAAAGCTCAACCCCAACCATCCTTGACATTCCCTCTCTCCTGTCATCGTTCTAGGCTTGGATATGTCTGTCTGTCTTTCTTACCTTCCACTGAGTGGGGCTTCAAAGCAGTCTTCACTGCCTCCTTCAATGCAGCAACTACCCCATCCCACTCGCCTGCTGAGCTCCCTTCTCCAAGCCTCTCAGGGCTAATCTTTCTAATCTTTTTCATGACTTAGTCGCCCTGCCCCATGATGAGCCTCTTGGCTTTGCCACCCACTACCTATCTCCTTTGTCACTTTTCATTTGTGAACAAGACCCTTTCTGTCCTTGAGCTTGTTGTGTGCATCCCCATGGTGTAAATCTGGATCCAGGAGATCAATACCTTCTTCTATAATGATATTTTCTCACCTTTGGTACCACTGGCTTTGCCATCGTCACAGCGGCCATGTTACTCTTCTCCTCAAGCCACAACAGACCTACCTCTCAGTCTTCTGGTACTTCCAGAGTCTGGCTATCCTACCTTGTTACAGTCACCTAGTGACTTCTTTAAAATGCATTCCCTCCCGCCCATCTGATTATCAGAATCAGGTTTATTATCACTGACTCGTGAAATGTGTTGCTTTGCGGCAGCAGTACAGTGTAAAGACATAAAATTACCATAAATCACAAAATAAGTAAATAGTGCCAAAAAAAGGGAATAACAAGGATGAAAATATTTATACCACAATATCTTTTCCTTCCTTATTAACTCTTTTGAACATCTTCTCTCTTTGGTAACTTTAACATCCATCCCAACTCATCAGATGCTTTATATTGGACACTGAATCCCCTGACCTTGTGCTTTCTTAATCACTTCCTCCATAAGCCCACCTGCACAGCCATTCCTTTAACCTTACCACCTAATGTGGCTCTCAATACAATTAATTTTTGATCACTTTTGAGATGTCCTCCACCTGTATCTTCCACCCCTGAAACCCACCTCCTCAGTCACACTGTCAACAGTGGGATTAGTAGAGATAGGGCTTGGTGGTCAGCATAGACAAGGTGGGCTGAAGGGCCTGTTTCTGTACCGTATAACTATAATTCCCAGCGGGAATCTGAGGGGACGTTGTTCACCCAGAGTGTGGTGAGTACCTGGAACACACTGCTGGAGAGAGTGGTGGAAGCAGAGTCACTGACAGCATTTAAGAGGTGTCCTGACAAGCACTTGGCATGGAAAGCTGCAGGCCAAATGCTGGAAGGTGGGATTAATATGGATGGGTGCCCACTGGTTGGTGTGGCCATGGTGGGCTAAATGGCCTGCTTCCATGCCATATGACTCGATCACCTCCCCGCACTTGCAAACTACTACACAACGTCAAAAATCAAACATGCAATAACCTCCCAAATTTTTGACCAACTTTGTCTGGATGCCTTCTTTGACTTTCTCCAGTCAGATTCCTGCCAGCCACAGTGACAAAGCCACTTCTTTTTAATCAAAATCACTAATCAGATCCTTGTAAGTGTGACAAAGGTAATCTGTCCTTTATAGTTTAGTTGACTGTCTTCAGGTTGTGACATAGTTGATCTCTCCAGCTTCCTCCATCTGCTCTGCACCACTATCTGCCTGGGTGGATCCACTCTCACCTGGTTCTCCTTTATTCAGGCATCTTCAATGCCTTCCCTTGCTGCTCCTACACCATGGCTTCAGACATCCCTTGAGAGTCTATCCTCGAGCCCTCAAATTTCTCGAGTGAACCAACTGGTTTTATCAATAGTCTCAAGTATAAGACGAAGCTTGAGAACTACTCAGCTTTTATACTTAATGCAAAAAAAACCAAACTGCTAGAAGAACTCAGCGGGTCAGGCAGCAGCTATGGAGGGAAATGGATAGTTGACATTTTGGGTCAAGATACTTAGAACACAGAACAGTACAGCACAGGAACAGGCCCTTCGGCCCACAATGTTGTGCTGAACTAATTAAGCTAATGATGCCTAATCCCTTCTGCCTGCACATGGTCCATATCCCTCTATTCTCTGCTCATTCGTGTGCTCATCTAAGAGCCTTAAACACCTCTATTTTATCTGCCTGCACCACCACCCCAGGTAGCACATTCCAAGCACTCATCACTCTGTGTGTAAAAAAAACCTACCCTGCACATCTCCTATGAACTTACCCCCCTCACCTAAAATGCATGCCCTCTAGTATTAGACATTTCAACCATGGGAGAAAGATACTGGCTGTCTATCAATGCCTCTCATAATTTTATAAATTTCTATCAGGTCTCCTCTTTGCCTCTGATGCTCCAGAGAAAATAATCCAAGTTTGTCCAACCTCTCCTTATAGAACATACCCTCTAATCCAGGCAGCATCCTGGCAAACGTCTTGTGGACCCTCTTCAAAGCCTCCGTATCCATCCTATAATGGGGCGACCAGAATTGAATGCAGTACTCTAGATGCGGCCTAACCAGAGTTTTATAAAGCTGCAACCTGACTCTTGAACTCATTGCCTCAACTAATAAAGACAAGCATGCCATAGGCCTTCTTTACCACCCTATCGACTTGTGTGGCCTATTTAGACCTAGGCCCAAGATCCCTCTGCTCATCGATGCTGATAAGGGTCTTGCCATTAACTGTGGACTTTCCCTTGCCGTTTGATCTCCCAAGATGCGACATCTGGGACTCTTCACCTGGACTGAAAGAGGTGAGGGGAGAGGTGAGGGGAAGGGGCGGAGCAAGAGCTGGCCAGGTGAGGAGGGGCGGTGGGCAGGTGGGGGAGGGAAGGGTGGAAATAATGACGGAGGCTGGGTGGTGACAGGTGGACGCCACAAAGGGCTGCAGATGATGGAATCTGATCGGAGGGGAAGGTGGAGCATGGGATCAAATAGGGAAGGTGGGGAGAGCAGATGGGAACAGTGGGGGAGGAGACCCAGTGGGAGGAGTGTGTGGCTGATGGGCAAATGGAGTGGATGGGAGAGAGGAAAGAAACTGAGTGCTGGGGGGATGTGAGAGGGTTGGGTGTAGGTAGCCTGCTTCCCCCCTGCCCCTTTCTCTCTCTAGTAGGAGAGAGCAAGGGGCAGAGGGGAAGCAGGCTACCTCTCATTGAAAGCATTGAAAGACAGTACTCGTGATGAAGACCAGGCAAAACCAAGTGACACACAAGCGTGGCTCTTGGATCATGCACAGTGAGAAGTGATTTGTTTCAAGATGTGAAAAAATTTAGAAGTTCACTTTGAACTGAAACTGTTAGAAATTACTGTGTTAGGACAAGATTGGGACAAGAAGCAAGAAGCGGCTGAGTCAATTAGTGAGTACACTGTTTTGTTAAAGGACATTGTAATTTTGAACCTGTACTAATGGGTTTTAACTACTTTTCTGTATTTATTACCATTAATGTGTGGATAGTTGGGCTCTCAAACACAATGGGTTGTGAGCTTAGCAGACAGCAATGAAATTCATGCCATCTTGTATTAATGTGAGAATGCGAGATGCCTTCTTTGTAACTGCAGCAATGACTGAAACTGACATCAGGCAATGGCGCAGGTACATGTATTCATAAGGAATGCACTCAACCTAAGTTTGTACTCTATTGAGACACAGGAGTATAATGTGTCAGGATTTATTGACAAGAGAGTGCCTATAATTAGGGAGAGAGAAATTACTTCCTGGATATTTTTGATGACTGGTAAACATTTTAAGGTACAAAAACAGGACACTCTGGTTGCACTCAGTCGGTCAAACAGCATCTGAGGGGAGAAAAACAAAGTTGATGTTTCTTGTCAAGGACGCTTTGCAGAATTGAGTTCTGACAGACAGACTTTGACCCACAACTTTAACTCAGTTTCTCGCTCCTGCTGAGCGACAGCAGCAATTTCTGCCTTCTTTCGGTCTTCCAGGTCTTGCAGATCTTTGCTCCAAATGTTCTAAACTGCTCTGTTTCAAAAACTTTAAGGTGCAGTAAGATCTTCAAACTACACGTCTTCATTCATTTATAGTTACTGAAAAAAGGTTGTGCTTGTGGGGGCTGTTTTGTTTTCAAACAATCGAAGACTTGTTTTCTGTGTTTCTTGGTATCTATGAGCCTTCACACAGTGATCAGTGACAGTGTGCTAGGGCCAGCACTGAACGGAACTTGACCTGAGGAACTCAATGATGCTTTTGTACTGTCTGGAACCTTGAGAGAGCAAAAAATGAAAACTATGGGGGAATCTAAGTTCTTCAACTCAACCAACACTTGTTTTCAAAGGATTTTCTACCACCAGAAAATATTTCAACTGCAAACTTTCCCTGTGAAGAGCTCTATTTACTGGAAAAATTGTGGGTTCCTATGGGTTCTTGTGCCTCAGTCCCAGCACATGATTGCTTGTGATTGTGTCTGCTGCAAATCCATTTTCAATGTATCAAGAGGGTGACAGAACAAAAGAAGGAACTACCTTGGATACATAGACAATCTTTAATGAGGTCAGGACATTTGATAGAGTTTTGCAGTGTAATAGGTTGAAGTGTGTGGCTGTAGAGGACAGTTAAATTGAAAGAGGCATACACACCGTTAAAAGTGATTCAAACCAACTTCAGTAACTATATCCTTTGCACCCCTAAAAGGCTGAGAAATCAAGTGATGTAATGTCTGTGACTTAGTCATACAGCATGGAAACAAACCCTTCGGCCCAACTCGTCCATGCCAACCAAGACTCCCATCTAAGTAGTAACAAACACAAAATGCTGGAGGAACTCAGCAGGTCAGGCAGCATAGAAGCAGCCTGACCTGCTGCCTGACCCGCTGAGTTCCTCCAGCATTTTGTGTGTGTTGCTCAAGATTTCCAGCATCTGCAGAGTCTTTTGTGTCTCCCATCTAAGTTAGTCGCATTTGCCCATGTTTGACCCATATCCCTGTAAACCTTTCCTATCCATGTACCTGTCCAAGTGCCTTTTAAATATTGTTAATGTACCTGCCTCAACCACTTCCTCTGGCAGCTCATTCCATATACTGACCACTGGGTGTAAAAGTGTGGTCTCACCAATGACTTGTACAGTTGTAACATGACATCCCAACTCCTCGACTCGATGCCCTAACTGATGAAGGTAAGCATGCCAAACACCTTCTTCACCACCCTGTCTACCTGTGTTGCCACTTTCAGGGAACGATGTATCTGTACCCCTAGGTCTCTTTGTTCTACAACACTCTCCAGGGCCCAACCATTTACTGTGTAAACTGTTGATGTTTATTTCCGTCCATAGGTGCTGCCTGACCTGCTGGGTTCCTCCAGCATTTTGTGTGTGTTGCTCCAGATTTCCAGCATCTGCAGAATCTTTTGTGTCTCCCATCTAAGCTAGTCCCATTTGCCCGCATTTGGCCCATGTCCCTCTAAACCTTTCCTATCCATGTACCTGTCCAAGTACCTATTAAATATTGTTAATGTACCTGCCTCAACCACTTTCTCTGGCAGCTCGTTCCATATACTGACCACTGGGTGTAAAAGTTGCCCCTCAGATTCCTATTAAATCTCTCCCCTCTCATCATAAACCTATGCCCTCTAGTTCTTGATTCCTCAACCCTGGGAAAAAGACAGTGCGCTTTCACCCTGTCTATGCCCCTTATGATTTTATACACCTCTATAAGATCACCCCCCCCCCCCCCATTCTCCTACACTCCAGTGAAGAAAGTCCCAACCTGTTTAAGCTCCTTCCATAACTCAGTCCCTTGAATCCCGGCAACATCCTGGTAACTCTCCGCTGCACCCTTTCCAACTTAATGGTATCTTTCCTATAGCAGGGTGACCAAAACTGAACGCAGTGTTCCAAATGTGGCCTCACCAGTGACTGCAACATAACATCCCAACTTCTATACTCAATAAGTTCTGATTAGTTCAGTTTTTTAAATAAATTTGTGGTGCAACAATAACTATGTCAAGAACAACAGCTTCCATTTATTGTTTTTAACAAAGGTGCTTCATAGAAGTGTTAAGAAACAATCTGATGTCAAGCCACATTAGATGATGCTAGGGCATGACAGTGTTCTGCATATCTCTTAGCAAACTCATGTCAGGGTCCTCTCCCAGGCTAATAGCCCCAGTATTAACCCTAGTTAGGCAGCACTGTTTGGCAGGCTATATTGTGTGCACGGAGACACATGAGACTGCAGATACTGGAATCTGGAGCAAAAAACAAACTGCTGGAGGAACTCAACAGGTCAGAGTCAGCATCTGTGGAGGGAAACGGACAGTCAACATTTTGGGTCGAGACCCTAATGTCTGGATGGAGTCCAGATGAAGGGTCTCAACCCAAAACGTCGACTATCCATTTCCCTCCACAGATGCTGCTTGACCCACTGAGTTCCTCCAGCAGTTTGTTCCTTACATCGTTTACATGCCCAACGCTGGACTCTAGAACAGATGCTCTATCTTGAACTCTGTTGTGCAAAAAGATTATGAGGTCGACAGAGGAAAAGATTCAAAAATGTTCGCCATTTGAAAAAGAGCTATATCCCCTCTGAGTCCTGGGAAACTCTGGCCCATGACCACACCAACTGGAGAAGGAGCATTCGGGATGGTTTTGAGAACCTTGAGTCCACGCATCGGCAATCAGCAGTACACCTCCGCTCAAACTGCCCACGTGTTTGTTCTGTCAGGCACCTCCCTCCCCATCTATGGAGGAGTCTCTCGTTCCCACATTGGCTTCATCAGTTGCCTCAGAAACCACAAAACTGGATTGGAAGCAAGTCACCTTTGGTCCTGAGGGACTGCCAGAGAAGAAGAAGGATCATACTCAGGTACAGGTTTGTGGGAAGGTAGGTTTAGGAAAAAAAACTCTGGCCCCAGCTTCTAATATTCTATGTTAATCATGATTGTGTAGGATGTGCAGAATCACTAATTATATAAGCTGAGGTTATATATTGGTATTGGTTTATTATTGTCAATTGTACCAACGTATAGTGAAAAACTTGTCTTGCATACCGATCGTACAGATCAAGTCATTACACAGTGCAGTTACATTGGGTTAGTACAGAGTGCATTGAGGTAGTACAGGTAGAAACAATAACAGTACAGAGTAAAGTGTCACAGCTACAGAGAAAGTGCAGTGCAGGTAGACAATAAAGTAGATACTGTATATATATACCTACTAATTATATAAACTATGTTTACTTATATTCTCTGTACTGTTAAAACACCATGAACTAACTTGTCAAAGCTTGCTGAGGTGCTTAACCAAATTAGGAGAATCGGAAGGCCAGGGAGAGGGGAGGCATGAGCTCAGTGCTGTTTAAACTCTACCAGACAGTCCAAGGACATTTAGATAAGAACATTGGGCATAAGAATGCCAATTACTTTGCTACCATTGCAAATTGGGAGATAGGCTAAAGGGAGGATTGCACAGATGTCTCAGAGGTGGGATCCATTTGAAAGGCAAAGACCTTGATTTATATATCCTGGTCTATATGCAGGATGTTGAGAACAACATGGACGGCTAGTAAGTGGGCTAAAGTGGTCCCCTATCAGCTGGCAATACGCATGTATGGACACATCACTAATAATCTGAGAGACTCCCTTGTCACAGATTGTGCCATGCATCAATTGCATAAAGACTCGTAATTTCTATACTTCTGGACTCCAAGTGGTGATCGATCCACAACAGGCAGATGACCGACGCCTGGTCAAGAGGCAGACATTCAGGGTTTTAAGCAGCATCTCAAAAGAAGAGGGGTAGGCAGCCAAAGTGGCTCTGGGAGGGAATTCCAGAGCAGGGGGTCAGCAGAATAGTCAGAGAGTCATACAGAGTCGGTGCAGCACTGAAGTGTCCACAGAGTCCATTGTACCTATTTACTCTAATCCTACCTGTATTAGGTCCATTGCTTTCTGTTCCTTGGAGATTCAAGTACTTGTCCAGGCACTTCTCCGATGTGGTGATGGTATCTCCCTTCACCACCTCTTTCAGCCACCATCTTACACCAACGGATGGTGCTTGTGGGAGTAAAGGATTCCTGTCTTGTGACTCCAATGCAGGCTCCTGTAACTGCAGCTGGATGAACTCAGAATGAGAACCATGGAGTCCTCTGCAATACTGTGGAGACAGTCCTAAAACATACAATCCAAATACTGGGATGGTCTGCAGAGTGCCTTCTTGCTGGTTGCTGTCCGCTGCACAATATGGTCTTTATGTGGATTCAGTCCCTGACTGAGATAGAGAATGATTAAGGCAAGAGTTGACAATGAGAGGTCCTCTCTGGACATGCCATTTGAGTGCAGATAATCTCCTTTCAGTGGATTTAAGCAGACAGTTCACCATCATTATGGTTGAGTGAATGGGGCAGTGCTTGCCTGCAGGAAGCAGGGTCTGGACAATGTAAGATAAGATAAGATATCTTTATCAGTCACACGTACATCGAAACACAGTGAAATACATCTTTTGCGTAGAGTGTTCTGGGGGCAGCCCACAAGTGTCACCACGCTTCCGGCGCCAGCACAGCATGCCCACAGCTTCCTAACCCGTATGTCTTTGGAATGTGGGAGGAAACCAGAGCACCCGGAGGAAACCCACGCAGACATGGGGAGAATGTACAAACTCCTTACAGACAGTGGTGGAATTTGAACCCGGGTCGCTGGCGCTGTAAAGCGTTACGCTAACCGCTACACTACCATGCTGCCCACAATGTTTCAGGTTGGACAGATAATTGGTAAGTGACATTTGTAGCCTAAAGAGAAACTCTAACTGTTTGCCCGTGGCATTCAACAGTACTTCCATTGCCCAGTTCCCTACCATCAACATGTTGCGTGTCACCAGAAACTGACTTGGATCAGACAATTATTGTGACTGCGAGAGCATATTCGATGCTGGGAATTCTGCAGTGAGAGACTCGGATAATGCCTTTGCAAAACCTTTCCAACATCTCAGCGGAAATCATGCCACGAAGGGAAATTCCCCACTTGCCTGGATGAGGGCATCTGCAAAACCAGTGAAATAACTTGATATCTTCTGGGATTAAGGAACCTTGTTATTGAGATCCTGCTGAACGTTCACTGCTGTCAAACACCAATGTACTGTGGCTGCAATGACATCATCTACATGGAAATGCATCTTCAACAGCCCCTGGAAAACATTCAAGGACAATGCCAATAAATGAATTGGCATACCCCACTATCCGCAAAGTTTATTTCCACATTTTAAGGCAGCGATGAAGTGTGTTATTCTTCACTCTCTTGTGGCTCAAAAGCTGGATGTGGACACATGGGAGCTCGTGGCTACCTGACTCGGAGGTTCAGTGCACCTGGGAACTGGCACATTGGGACACAGGTATGGTCACTGCAGAGGAGAGGGAAGTGGGAGGTGTGTACTTGCACAGCAGGCGAGGAGATAGTGTGAAGAAAGGGTGGTTGAATGTGAGAAGGAAGATTTGACCTAAACGATATGAAAAGGAGATTAAGGGTTTGTCATCCACCATTTTGACTTCTGCACTCCCCTCACCCCCTCCGAACGTAAGCTGTCTGCTTACTCTGCAGCAATCCCAACCCTGTCCAGGTGCAGGGTCATTTCCCTCCACAGATGCTGCCTGACCTGCTGAGTTCCAACGGCAGATTGTCTGTTGCTCCATTTTCCAGCATCTACAGTCTCTTGTATCTCCATGAATAGGAGATGTTGGATGAACACAGCACGGTAAGTCACGGCTGAAAAAAGGTCTGACAAAAATTGATGAGCTCTTTTACTTCAAACTATTGCAAATAAACAACAATGAATGAACATTGAAATCATTTAGTAAGAGCTATTCTTATGCAATAAGGACATAAGAAATACAGTGCTTGGCCTTGTGATCATTCTAATCTGGCCTACCAACTATAACATTATACTGATCCAGTATTTTAAGGCCACCTTCCCATCCAGTCCCCATGTTGCTTGATTCCCTTCACACCAAAAAAATCTATCAATCTCAGTACTGAATATATTCAGTAGCAGAGTACACATAGTCCTTAAGAAAATCCTGAAGATTCACCAGGCTTTGCTCAAAGGAATTTTTCCTTTATCCTGAGACTTCTGTACAGGAAGTCCCCAGGTTACGAACGCCCATACTTACGAACGGCGGGGAGAAGGCATGGAATTGGGTGCAGAACGGTTTGCCTGTCAGTGTTGACTTTTTCCAGGTGATGGAGGTGGCAAACGGCTGGATCGTGGATTTCATGTGTTACAGTCTGTACCGCTATTTCGGGGCAGGGATGTTCGAGGAGTTCTGAATGATGAGGGATGCCATGAATGATCACCAGCCCCCTCTCCCACTGCCCCCACCCACCATATCTATCTCTCTATCTATTTCTATCTCTCTCTCTCTATCGCTATCTCCCTCTCTATCTATCTATCTATCCAGCACTTGCTCTCCCCCAACAGGTCGTCCCCGGGTAATGACCGAGGTCCGTTTCTACAGATGTCCTTAAGTTGATTTTGTCTGTCAGTCGGAAAATACACAAAATTCACTTGATGTGGCAACTGTACCTCCACAGTACTGTACTGTAATGAATGACACCAAACGCACATAAGACCGATGACAGTCTTCACATGTCCCGGCGATAACAAGTTATGCTGTATTTTAGATTGCTTCACATTATGTGTGGAATCATAATGAAACTGGAATCAAAATTCCATTTGGATCTTAATATATAGCAATAAATAACTGAAGCTTGTAGTGATTTAGGACTAATTGACGCTAGTTGTGAACTGTACGTAACTGTTCCGATTTACATACAAATTCACCTTACGAACAGACTCAAAAACGGAACTCGTTTGTGATCCGGGGACTTCCTGTACTCTCTTTCCAGATCCTCAAGCCTCTCGATGTCTACATTTTTTAGTCCCTTTGGAAATCTTGCAGGCCTCTAAGAGATCAACTTTCATTCTCCTAAACTCCACTGAATATAGGACAATCAGTGGACAACCTCCTCCCTCCTCTGCTCCCACCCTCCTCATCTTAACTACCAGCCTAGTGAATCTATGTCCACCAGGTCCAAAGCAAGAAGGTACCTGAAGAACAGCAACTGTACACAAGAGACTGCAGGTGCTGCGGTCCAGAGCAAAAAAACGAGGTGCTGGAAGAACTCAGTGGGTCAGGCAACATCTGTGGAGGGAAATGGACAGTTGACGTTTCAGGTCTGGACTGGTCTGGATGAATAATTGTACACAGCTCCCTCGAGGTGTGCTCTCACCAAGACCTTGCACAAATGCAGCAAGGCTTCCAGTCTCTTGCAATCAAGACCAACATTCCATTTGCTTCCCGGCAATAAAACAAATCAAAGAGTATATGATGCTAACCGAAATTAGTGGATCATGTTACTGAAATTAAATCAGATTACTTCTGAGAGTGTTCCAACATTTCTGGTCTTCCAGCTTCCTCTCTGAAAATCTTTGAAGGCTTTTTTTTGAAGTGCTTCATTGACTGGCTTGCTACTTTCTGTTATGAACTAATCCCTCTCGTCTGTGTTTCTGGCATGCATTTTTCCATATTTACAACCAGAAATGGATCTCAATTCTTTTCAGCATATTGGGTGTGGTATGGGTCTTTTTTTGAATGCCAATGCAAGACGGTTAATTGCTTATTCGTTACACTTTATATGGAAATGTATTAGCACTTTGGCACAGGAGCCCTGACTAGCTACTACACCTGTTGTCTTCTGGCCAGCAGGACTGCAGGGGTCAGATATGATAAAACCCTAATGGATGTTCATGTACTTTGCTGTTGTACTGATCAGAGTGTTTCAAGATACTCTCTGTCAAAGCACCAGTATATTAAAGCCAGGAGGACAGCTTTAGATTGGAGCCCAAAGCCTTCTTAGCAATTAATCATACTCCAACATCTTTGGGTCCTATGATGTTGGAAGTGTTGGTTAAAATTTCTGGGCATGGCTTCAGAGACACGAGCCATACAGCTCCTTTTGGCAGTAGGTGGCTGCCCTTCATCTGCCAACATCACTTGTTCCTACTGTAAAATTTTCATTGCAGACTCTTCTGCATACACAATGTCCACACCCTGTGGGATTCTATATGTCTGGCCTAGCTATTTGGAACTAGTAGCGAGAGTCCTGATAGATGCTGGCTGGAAAAACACGAAGAACATATGTCAACATGGAGATTCCAGGAAATCCTTACATTGTAATCCAATGTCTCGGAGGTTCAGTAATACTGGGAATTGGCACATTCGGAAACACTGCAAGATAAAGAGCATGCTCTACTGGGGGATTTGGTCTGTTCCATCAGTTCTAATTCATTTAATGATGTATCTTGTGTTGGCTTCTTCATACTGAGTCAAGGGCTTGGGAATAGTTGATAAGCAACCTAGAGATTGTTCCAGTTTAGATATTCCTAGGAACATGCATACCCTTTTGTGCAATTTTCATTTAAATCTGGTGGGGTAATTTGTGCCTGATGTTTGGGAGTTGGGGGACGGTGTTGGAGTGAGATGAAGGGTGGGGAATGGTGTCAATTGGTGTGTATCATAGAGAACAGCCCAATGAGTTGCTTGGTATTTGGATATCTAACTGTATCGTGCATCCTCTGATCAGCCTATTCCAAGGTTACTGCTGCAGAGAGGGCTTCCCTGGCTTAATGTTCCTTAACCATTTAACTGCTCTTCTGCTTGTAAGTCAGTCATGACACTCCAGTGTGTGCCCACTGAATTCCCGGTTAACTGGAACACATTTAAGAAGTTTGAAGCAGAGGAAAAAAAATCCTCTGACCGTTTTCTATGATTCTTAGCTAACCACCAATTACCATCCACTACGAATTCTTGACTCGTGTTTTTTTAATCTTTCTTATTATATAGGTCACATGTTACATTAATTTTGTATCAGAAAGTATTGACTGTAAACATAAAACTGTGTTTGCCATTTACACTTATTAATGTGACATCCACATTTGTGATATTTCATGGACTTGGCATTGCCCCTTCATGCTCTGAGGTTGTGAGTATACAGAGCCCTTTCTTGAATGGTTGTTACTTCTTCTTAGGCAGTTGCCTGGAGTTGAGGGGACTTGATCGCACTCCAGATCTGTGGGCTCTGATAAGCCAGTATGGGACCTGCAGACTCTGCCTCAGGTGGGGCAGCTGGTGTCTGATGTGACAGCTGGGTGGGTTGCTGGGGAGGTGCTGAACTTGCTTGGGTTTCTGTGTGCTCCTGAAGCATGGACGTGAGGTTCTCAGAGCCATCCTGCACGCTCCTGCTCCATTTTGAGCCATCTAGGGCCAGGCTCCTGCTATATTAACCATCCACTGGTGGGAATAAGTTTAGAAAGATGTCCTGAGAAACTGTTGTAAAATCAGGGGACAGTTTAATCTGGCAGCAGAGGAGTAAGCTTGTAGCAGCTCCTTGACAGAGCTATCGCATTACTCCCAGCCCTCTGCTTTGTCCCACAGTCCTGAAATGCACCTCCTGTATTTATCAAATTCCTTTTTGAAAGTTACAGTTCAATCTGCTACCATGATCCTTTCAGATAATGTAACCTGATTACATGATTTCCACCTGTATTTCTGTTCCGCCAATTAACGTCAGTCTGTGACGTCTGATACTGAACTCTTCTCACACTCTATCAAAACCCTTTAAACAGCTTTATCAACTCTCCCCTTCACCATCTCTGCTGAAAGGAGAATCCCAGCTTCTCCAATCCCTTCCCATGACTGGAAGTCCCATACCCCCAGAACCATTGTGGTAAGCCTTTTCTTCATTACTCTCCGAGGACTTGACGTCTTTCCTCATCTGCACCCAGGATTAGCCACCTTGGCCTAACAAGTATTCTATAAAGTTTTAGCTAATCTCAAAATAAAGGAGAAGCTGAATAGGCCTGACAACGAGGAGGATCTTTAGAATTCTCTTCCTTGGAGGGTCGTGGACACTCAATCAATGAGTTCAGTTGAAACAGAGATTGATACATTGTTGGATATTAGAGGAATTAAGGGATATGGGGACAGGGCAGAGAATGGAGATTGAGGAAAAGGATTAGCCATGATCTTGTTGAAAGGTGGAGCAGGCTGAAGAGAACAAATGGCCTCCTCCTGCCCCTAATTCTTATGTTGCTATGTTCTTAGTTTCTGTTGTTTAGTATTCGTAAGTGGGAATTTTAACCCTTGTGAGAGGGTGAAAGGTGACAGAACCTCAGAAACATAATATCAACCTGTCAACTTCTGCACCTAAATCAATCTCACTGGGCCATGTGTAAACAATCCTTCAGGAGGTCCCAAGATCAGGATCGAACCCAGGTTGCTGGATCTGTGAAGCTGCAGTACCGCCCAGTTGTTGAGGTGACCTTGGCTGGCATCCAAAGTGCCTTGAAGCTTGAGAAGGTCCTGCCATAGACTGTTCCACCCTGCACCCGTCACTTCGCTGTCAGATCGCCAGGCATCTTGTGGGAAGGGAGGGGAGGGGGTGGGGAAGACAATGTGTGAGGTGAGAGCTCTTTGATTAGAGCCCCCAATTCCATGTCCACTCTCACAGTTCTTCCTCTCATGACTGTCTCATATATAAAAATCAAAGCATTGCAGAGGCTGGACGTCTGCAATAGAAGCAGAAAATGCCGGGAACGCTCAGCAGGTCAGGCAGCATCTGTGAGGAGAGTAACTGATTTGATGTTTCAGGTTAATGACCTTTTCATCTGAGTTGGAAAACTGAGAAAGCAAGTATGCTTTAAGTTGCAGAGGGGTGGAGAGACAGAGGGGATGCCTGTGATCGGGTTGGAACCAAGATTATCCAGGTGACCCAGTGCTTTCAGTGGTGCCGAATTAATCACAGATGATCTTTTGTAGTAGAGGGAGGTGAATGAGAGCAGCCTATATATCGCTGCCGGGCATGATCTCCTAAGCACTTTGTTGCAACTCATTGGACTGATGAATAGCCAAAGTATCCTATTAAAGGCAGCACGTGTAATATGCAGTCCCTGGGACAGAACTGCATGCACTTGTGTGATTGCCATGTTTAACACTCCATCCATATGACCAGCCTTTCCAGGGCAAAGACGTCATTGTAAAGGCTGGTGACAAGCTCATACTTGTGATTGAATTGGCCAACGGAGAGGACCCCTTCACCACAATTACAGAGATATGTGAGTGCAGGTTGGCAGGGTGATACATAGCCCCTGCAATGTCCTCACATCTGACCTGATTTGTTGGTGGTGATATTATATAGCTCCACCAATAGCATGTTCTTCCTATTGTTTATCATGCATTTCGTCCAGCACCGCAGCTGTTACTAAATCTGCATTTCTGTTTGAACTAGGGTTGGTCTTTTGACTTGCTAGTAATGGTTGAATGAAGAATATAATGAATTATAAATACAACTCTACTGCTTCTGATGCCCCATGGATCCGCAGGAATGCCTGTTTTGAATATTGTGAATCTATGCTACTCAGCAAGGACAGATTCATAACATAACATGTTGAACCAGGTACAAGAACAGCTACTTCCCTTTGATCACTTGGTTCTTGAACCACCCTGCACAACCCTAATCACCTCCTCAGATTTGCAACACTGTGACCACTTTGCATTACAATGGACTTTGTTTTTTTTTGTTGTAATCTTCTTGTAAAAATTGTGATAATTTATGTTTAATTTATGCTTTTCTTGTGAATGTTGTGTATCTGATGCTATGTGCCTGTGATGCTGCTGCAAGTAAGTTTTTCATCGCACCTGTGCATACATGTACGTGCATGTGACAACAAACTTTGACTTTGACTTTGAAGAGTTCCCCAGAGAACTTGCTCTCCACAAGGACTGAGGGGTGCCTGCTCTTATTATATTCTTAGGGCAAACACACCTGCAACAGATAAAATGGGTTGAAATAAGACCAATTATATCATTCTCATGTGCTAGTTTTCTGTTACAGGCAGACTTCTCCTCTGAGTTGAGAGAAAAAGGACAAATGAGGAAGATGAGATAGAATTCATACCATGTGAGTATGGTGTCCAATTTTTAACGTAGGTCCTGGAACTTCCAAGTAACGTAAAATAGAACCAAAAAGACTGGAAATACTCAACAGGTGAGGCAGCAACTGTAGGGAAAGACATAAAGTTAATTATTCCAGTTAATGATTCTTCATTACAATTATTGCAAGTAACATGTGCTGGCAATGTTCTGTTGCTTGTCTAGCAGGCAACATAATGGCTTGACAGTGATACACAGTGGCAGCCAAAATATTGGGCATGTTTGTGCTACTGAGACATTTTGCTTTATAAACTCTGCTCACCCTGGACGCCATCCTAAATTTTTAAGTTCCATGATTGCATTGAACCCTCAGGATATTTAAAAGTAGACAGTTGGCCTGTTCATTGGCTGGAATTTATAATGGGAGAGAGACTAGGCCAGCAGTGCAAGACCACAGGAAGTCTGTAATTAAATGATCTTCTGTCTCTCTCGCACACACACAACTGTGATTGTTCTGACAGCCGTATGGTTTTGGAAATGTGCACTGCTTTTATAGGTCTGGAGGCATCCTCCACTCGCTCACGTATGTCTGAGCTCCAGTCCACTCTCACTCTTTCTCTCAGGCAGTCATGTGAGATTAGTTAGAAATCTTGACATACAGCTTCCTGCCAGGAGGTAGGGCTACTGCTCAAGCTGCTGGACTTGTAGTATGTGCATGAGCTGAGCTGTCAGTGCACAAAACGGCTGAATCCCGTGTGACTGCAAGAAAAGGACACAGACTTTTCGCACGAGGGCTTAACATTGCACTGTTGCTTCTGCCTCAGCAACGTGCACTTGGAGGCGCTGCCCAATCTTAATTTTAACTGTTTTAAAAAAGCCTGAAGCTGGCAGCAGTAATTGAGACTTCACCGTGACTCCCAAGCGCTGGAGTAATTCTGACGTTGGTAAGTGCAAATGACAACATTATCAGTGGCTACATTTCTTGTTGGAGTTTTAAGTCTCACACTGGTGTAGCCCAGTGTGCTTCTGTGGATTGTTTGGTAGCTTGGGTCACTGAGGCTGGTTTTCCTGCGGTGCTTCTAGATGTAAAGATTTGTGCTTAATTTTCTTGAAAAATTAATCGTGCAGAAGAAATTATTTGATAAATGCAGACTGAGACTTAAATGCAGACCTGCTAGATGTGGTCTAGCTCCGCAACGTCTAAATGAACCATTTATATGTTTATTTAAATAGTGGAATTAGGGAGATCATACTTGTAGATTGAGTGAAGCCTCCTTAAGTTCTGTTTGAACTATATTGTATACACGGTGGGCTGCTGACAGCTGTTAGCAGGAGGGAAATGTTATCAGCCTGTTGAGTGAGAGAGATTACAAAATCATTTATACATTATTAGTGCTGCTTGGTTTAAAGAGATAACAAACTGTTCCAAATTCAGATTCTTTGTCAGTAAGAAATGCACAGGACAAGTTATTTCACTCACAGTGTGAGAAGTGAAGTAGCTGAAGGGCTTCACCTTACTACTGGCACAGTAGAGACAGTGGGAGCCCTAGTTGCATAGTTCTGTCTCTTAATGGCTTTATGTCTAGTTTACGGTAGTGATGGGGCTTATCATAAGGACCCCATTTTAAGCAGGAGGGTGTCAGCAGCTGCGTGCCAGAAATTCATTCTCAATTAGGAGCCCTTACCTCCCTGTTTTAGGCTCCCTAAGGGCTCCCTGTTAGGAGCCCTTGCTGGTGAAATGGTGCTGGAAAAGCTGGAATAGCGATACATGCCCCAAGGAACATGCCCCAGACCAGTCCAGCACATGTCACAGCTGGACCTTGTGTGGTTTCCTCACTGAAATGATTGCAAGG
Organism: Pristis pectinata; assembly: GCF_009764475.1. Classification (NCBI taxonomy): domain Eukaryota; kingdom Metazoa; phylum Chordata; class Chondrichthyes; order Rhinopristiformes; family Pristidae; genus Pristis; species Pristis pectinata. The sequence continues at coordinate 47,192,198 of NC_067418.1, read as the reverse complement.
TTGTCAATTACACTGTTTAGTGTTTTAGTGCACACTTACCGGGGTGTGGTTTCAGGACTCAGTAGCACAAGCTGAAAGTTAGTGGTGCAGAATGGACTGTTACCTTCACCACTCTAATGGGAAGGCTCTGGTTGTCTTCAGCTGCCCCTGAGTGTCAGTGTCCAGTTTTGGGAAGATTGACACAGGCAAGGGAATAAACTCTCCGAACGTTTGGATGCTGCTCTCAATGTGTTAGTAGAAGGGGTGAAGATGGGTTCTTCCTTGCCCACGATCCAAAGATATCTCTGAGATCAATGGAAGGACATGGCCAAGGAGGCCAATCCCAGAAGTGAACCACCTAGAACCTGGAGACAGTGCCAAAGGCAAATTTAATGATCTGACCCAAATGGTCAAGGTCAGTAAACGTTTCAGCAAATCTCATTTCCCAACAAGTCCGCTACTATAAACGGAAAATATTGGAAATGTGCAGCAGGTCAGGCAGCATCTATAGAGAGGGATGAACAAAGTTAATGTTTCATGTTGTCAAATCTTCATCAGACTTAGGATGAAAAGTCTGATGGAAGGACATTGACTGGAATGTTAACTCTGTTTCTATCTTCACAGTTGCTGCCATAACTGAAGAATGTTTCCAGCATTTTCCGGTTTTATTTTAGATTTCCAGCTTCTGTAGATTTTTGCTTTTGGCACACTGGCTTTCACCAGTGATGACTATAGAAGTTGGGATGTTATGTTGCAGTTGTACAAGAGGCTGGTGAGTTTGCATTTGGAATATTATGTTCAGTTTTGGTTGCCCTGTTACAGGAAAGATGCCTGGAAGGCTGAGGGAGATGTCAAAGAGCATGGGGGAGGCAGTTCTAACCTTGCACGTGGCTCAGGAAATCATCCATTCCAGCATGGATGAAAGCCAGCTCCATATCAACACTGCTGACCCAAATGGCCTTTGCTTCCATTACAGTGAGCATCTGAGTGTGGCAGTGGAGATTCTGACCTCTGCCAAGCAAGCTCAAACCGCTGTCGTGGTGCTCCATATCCCAGGGTTCAAATGGCCTTTGATAGAGCCACGGTCTCCAGCGGTCTGGCTGCAGGCCCTCTCTTCAGACTACTGATAATCCACTGTGTGGATTGACAGTGACCCTGCCAGGTGCAAACTGGCTGCCCTCCCTCAGGATGACAGCATTTGTTCAAGTTTGAGTTGAGTTTATTGTCATGTGCGCAAATCTGGTGAGGTACAGGTACAATGAAAAACTTGCTTGCAACAGGCACATACAGCACAAAGAATATAAATTATACATAAAAGACAGTGAAGAGAGAGATAAAGAAAAGACTGCTAAAACAAGACCTTAGTGGAAAGAAAAAGCAAAAGACACAATCAGAGACAACTCCGTGGCAGTGCAAGAGGAGGTCCGTAGTGTTCCGTTGCTGAGGTAGGATTAGGGTTGTGCAGGTCGGTTCAAGAACCTGATGGTTGTAGAAAAGTAGCTGTTCCTGAACCTGGTGGTGTGGGACTTCAGGCTTCTGTACCTCCTGCCTGACGGTAGCAACGAGAAGATGGCATGACCCAGGTGGTGGGATGCTGCCTTCTTGAGGCAGCGCCTCCTGTAGCTGCTGTCGATGGTGGGGAGGGCTGTACTCATGATGGACCGGGCTGAGTCCACTACTCTCTGCAGCCTCTTGAGTTCCTGTGCGTTGGAATTGCCATACCAGACTGTGATGCAACCAGTTGGGATACTTTCAACAGTGCATCAGTAGAAGTTTGTTAGAGTGTTCAGTGACATGCAAAATCTCCTTAAGCTTCCAAGAAAGTTGAGGCACTGGTACACCTTCCTTGTGATTGCATCTATGTGCTGGGCCCAGAACAGATCACTTGATATGTTAACACCAGGGATTTGCAGCAGCTAACTGTCTCCACCTCTGACCCACCAATGACACACCAATGCTGCCTTTGCTGGTGTTTGCCAGTCAGCTAGTCCAGACTCCAACACTTCCTGAGATTGACCCTCACCAGGGCTGTGACTGGAATGAGCCACGAGGAGACTGGAACTGCAGATCGTAAATGACTTGTTACTGCTTGTAAGCTGCATGTGGACGGGCTTTCGTTTGAAGACTGTTTCTTGGTTGTGTCAATGGCAGCACTCCACATTAAGTGCTGAAGGATGATGCACCATACCTTACAGTCGCTAACGACCTCCAGCTGCAGCCTCCTCCTTTGCTAGTCAGCAGCCTTCTGCCAGCCAATCACAGGAGTCATAGAGTCACACAGCACAGAAGCAGGCCCTTCGGCCCATCAAGCCCACGCCGCCCCTTTTGCCCATCTAAATTCATCCCATTTGCCATTTGGAAGCAGCAGCTGAGGAAGGGTCACATGGAGGTCACAGAGGATTGGCGCAGTGATGTAATGGTCTTCTGCTGTTCCCCTATTCACGTGAGTGAGGCTTCCAGACCCCAGAAGGGGAAAAGGCTCTTTGGCAGGGCCCTTCCTTCCTTGCCCCTGCTTTGGCCTCCCATTGGCAAAGGGCCTTGAACTTGATCTTTTACCTCTTGCTCCCACACGTTCTGGAGGCCCAGAGAGATCACAACTAAGATTTCTGTACACTTGAAAGAAAAAAAAACTGAGCCTCCAACACAAATCCAAACAAATGCTTTCAGGTCAACTCTCCAGCCCAACTGAACACAACCAACTCAATCCCCCCCCTCCCCATTAAACCTGGAAGCAATTGTTAACAATCCCTTTAAAATGGCAGAGATGTGAGGCTTCTTCCTTTTGTTTGGATTTGGTTTCCCGAGTGCTGGGTACATAAATGCACCATAATTTGCTAAAGGCAGTCATTAATCTGACGTTTTATGAGGACGAATATCAACAAGTCCCTGCTCAATACGAGTCAATTTGATAAATAGCACGGGGCAGTATGTCAGCTGAAACTGGAACCCCCAGCACTGGAAAAAATCGTGCAATGAGTTTGAATTTCTTGGCCTCTATTGAAGGTTGGCATACAGGGCCCTTTCAACAACTTACAAAGAGGTGTGGAGACACAAGAGGCTGCAGATGCTGGAATCTGGAGCAAGATGCAAGCAGCTGGAGGAACAAACCGGGTCAGGCAGCATCTGTAGAGGGGGGTGGGCAGTCAACATTTCAGGTTGAGACCCTTCATCTGGACGCAGTGAAAGGTCTTGACCTGAAATGTTGACTGTCCATTTCCTCTACAAAGAGGTGTGTAGTTTGACATGCACTCAAACTGCCATGTTCTCTTTTCTTCCACTGCCCCTCAGCTCAAATTTTCCATTAGAAAGCAGATATTAGGACCATCCTCTGCTTTACAACAGCCACCAGTCTTCCATTGCTTCAGCTTACCAGAACCCACACTTGTTCAGGTCTTGAAGGGGACTAACAACCACTACAATTTGCACCCTTGGTATAGTCCTGAAATACTGTCACAGACAGCTCACCTTAGACATTCTTGGACATCCCAAATTCACCCACCTTTTGAACCAGAATCCCAGCTTGCCATTAAACCAGACCTGTAAACAGTAAAAATTGTCATTGAATGTAGACGAAAGAAAACCCAGCAAACAATTTTTAAAGATATTGAGGGCAGAGGGATCTATCAAATAAAATGCTCTCAATTAATTTGATATTCTACAGCTAACAGTTGCTATCAATCAGAATTTTGCCTCAGAGATGACAGAACCAATTGGAGTCCTAAACATCACACAGAATTTAACAAAGTAATTGGATATCATTTTAATTCCTGGGTGGACAGGGCTTGGTGATCAGGAAACTAAACACACCCTTTCTCTTCAGTGAGCTTTTAAGTCCAATATCTTCAAAAGCTCAGATCAGATTTAAGTCCAGCACGGCCCCAACCATTCTGTTATAACACCCCTCTTGTCTTTTAAGCTGTTTTTAAAATGCAAATTTTTCACTAGGTTTTGGACACCAGCCTTGATGTCTGCTTCTAATAGAGTTGGTGTCAAATTTTCTTTGATAACATTGTATTGAGGCACCTTGTGATGTATTACTGTTTTAAAGGCTTGTCAGAAATGTAAATTCTTATCGTTAAGCCCTGGTTTTAAGAAGAAACAATTGTCAGTAAGTTCTAACACATTTCAGAGAGAACTCTGCTCACTCCGGGCTACGGCTGATAGATATGTTCAGTGAGCGCTGTAATCTCCCCAAATCAAGCCAACCCTCGCCATTAATTTCTTGTGACCTGCAAGTGGAAGAGATTTATCTGATTTCAGCCGTGGGAGCTGAGCAAAGGAGACAGCTTTCAAATGGCAGAATTTCTAATGAAAAGATCTGTCTGTCGCGTTTGAAAGCCGCCTAATGGGTAAATTCAAGCAACAGGCAGTCTATGAAAGAAGTGTTTGTATGTGTTGTAAAAGGTGGGGCAGTGGCAACTGTTGGAGAGAAGCTTGATGAGTTCTCTCTGCAGGGCTGGGTGCTGTTTCAGCGCATGGCTGCAGCGCTTGCTGAAAGCCATCATTATTGGTATTGGAATTGGTTTATTATTGTCACTTGTACTGAGGTGCGGTGAAAAACTTGTCTTGCAAACCGATCGTACAGGTCAATTCATTACACAGTGCAGTTACATTGAGTTAGTACAGAGTGCATTGATGTCGTACAGGTAAAAACAATAACAGAGTACAGAGTAAAGTGTCACAGCTACAGAGGAAGTGCAGTGCAGGTAGACAATAAGGTGCAAGGTCACAACAAGGTAGATCGTGAAGTCAAGAGTCCATCACATCATATAAGAGAACCGTTCAGTAGTCCTATCACAGTGGGATAGAAGCTGTCCTTGAGCCTGGTGGTACGTGCCTTCGGGCTCCTGTATCTTCTACCTGATGGGAGAGGAGAGAAGAGAGAATGTCCCGGGTGGGTGGGGTCTATGATTACACTGGCTGCTTCACCAAGGCAGCGAGAGGTATAGACAGAGTCCAGGGAGGGGAGACTGGTTCCTGTGATGTGCTGGGCTGTGTCCACAACTCTCTGCAGTTTCTTGCGATCCTGGGTCTACTAAATTCATTGGAACAAACTTGGAGTCTTTGAGACATCCCATCATTTCCTGCAATCAACTGCAGGAAACGTTTCTCAAGGACACTGATTGAGTCCTGCAGACGTGGAAATGTTGTGTCCAGACCAAAGAATCACCCACAGAGACTCTATATTAACTCTCCAGAATCAGAATCAGTTTTATTATCACCGACTTGTATGTTGCTGTTTTGCGGCAGCAGTACAGTGCAAAGGCATAAAATTACTATAAATTACAAAACTAAATAGTGCAAAAAAAAGGAATAATGAGGTAGCGTTCATGGGTTCATGGACCGTTCAGAGATCTGAAGGCAGAGGGGAAGAGCTGTTTCTGAATCATTGAGTGTGGGTCTTCGGGCTCCTGTAGCTCCTCCCTGATGGTAGTAACGAGAGGAGGGCATGTCCCGGATGGTGAGGGTCCTTAATGATGGATGCCACCTTCTGGAGGCATCGCCTCTTGAAGATGTCCTCGATGGTGGGGAGGGTTGTGCCCGTGATGGAGTTGGCTGAGTCTACAAGCCTCTGCAGCCTCTTGCGATCTTGTGCATTGGAGCCTCCGTACCAGGCAGTGATGCAACCAGTCAGGACGCTCTCCACCGTACTTCTATAACAATTTGTAAGAGTCTTTGGTGACATACCAAATCTCCTCAAACTCCTAACGAAGTAGAGCCGCTGGAGTGCCTTCTTCGTGACTGCATCAATGTGTTGGGCCCAGGATAGATCCTCTGAGATATTGAGGCCCAGGAACTTGAAGCTGCTTGCCCTTTCCACCGCTGACCCCTCAGTGAGGACTGGTGCGTGTTCTCCTGACTCCCCCTTCCTGAAGTCCACAGTCAGTTCCTTGGTCTTGCTGACGTTGAGTGTGAGGTTGTTGTTGTGACACCACTCAACCAGCTGATCTGCCTCACCCCTGTGTGCCTCCACAGGTAGTCTGTGCTAATCCATCACCACCATACATGTCCGTCAGTCTTCTAGCACTCAACAGTCTTTGTTGATCTGTAGCCACTAGCAGTTGGTGTCAGGGAGTTCTGTCAGTTCTCCACCCGCAAAATCCGTAACGTTGCAGGTTGTAATGATTCTTCGTCAATAATGATACTAGACCTTCACCACAGAACACCTATATCAGTATTTAATCCACTGGAGGCCTGTGACTAATGGAGTACCACAGGGGTCAGTACTGGGACCTCTGTTGTCCGTTATTTATATAAATGATTTGGATGGGAATGTACAAGGCATGGTTAGTAAAGTAGGTGGTGTCGTTGACAGTGGAGAAGGTTATTGAAAATTACAGGGGGATCCCGATCAGCTGGGTTAGTGGGCCGAGGAATGGCAAATAGTATTCAGATAAGTGCCAGGTATTGCATTTTGGGAAGTCAAACCAGGGTAGGACTTATACAGTGAATGGTCAGGCTCTGGGGAGTGTAGTGGAACAGAGGGACCTAGGAGTACAAGTACATAGTTTGCTGAAAGCAGTGTCACAGGTAGACAGGGTGGCCTAACCAACGAAGGTCAGGAAGGCTGGAAAGAGTGCTGAGAAGATTTACAAGGATGCTGTCAGGACCAGAGGGCCTGAGTTATAGGGAGAGGTTGGGCAGGCTAGGACGTAATACCTAGGGACGTGCGAGATTGAGGGGTGACCTTGCGATCATGAGGGGCATAGATAGGGTGAACGCACGCAGTCTTTTTCCTATGGAAGGTGAACTAAAACGAGAGGGCATAGGTTTAAGGAGAGAGGTGAAAGATTTAAAAGGGACCCGAGGGGCAACTTCTTCACGCAGAGGGTGGTGCACAGATGGAACGAGCTGCCAGAGGAAGTGGTTGAGGCAGGTACAGTAATAACATTTAAAAGACATTTGGACAGGTACGTGGCTAGGAGTGGTTTGGAGGGATATGGGCCAAACACAGGCAAGTGGGACTAGCTTGGTGGGCACCGTGGTCGGCCTGGATGAGTTGGGCCTGTTTCCATGCTGTATGACTCTGTGACTCTATGACATAAATCCTGCACCACTATTGGCTACCTCTAGTTAGTCTCTCAAGCAAAAAGCTCTGCACAGCTATAGTAACGCTTATCCTGCTGAGTAAACAGGAGCTCCGTACTGATTGTAAGGTGGCAAGGATCCAGGACTTTGCACAGTTGCATTAGGGACGTTCCAAATTTGAATATCAAATACCAAATATGGACTGAATTTGACCTGCAGTGGCTCGTGGTCTAGTCTGCTGAAGCGAAGCTTCCTCCTGACAAGGAAACTCCGACAGACGACTGTGCACGTGGCCCAGGGTGTAGTCAAGGGCAGGACAGAACTTTCAGCGATCTCCTGCCATCGCAGAGGGAGTGAGTTATAGAGTCGTAGTGAGGTACAGCACGGAAACAGATCCTTCGGCCTAACACACCTATGCTGACCATCAAGTACTCATTCACCCGAATTCTACTCTAACCCATTTATTTTCCCCGTCAACTCAACCCCCAGCCCTGCCAGACTCTTGTCACTCACCAACAGACTGGTGGCAAGTTACTGCGGCCAATTAACCCACCGACCCGCATGTTAGGGGGATGTGGGAGGAAACCGGAGCACCAGTAGGAGTTGAGGGGACCAATTGCAGAGGAGAGGGCACTGGAGAGATTAGCAGGGGAAAGGGACCTGTGGGAGCCAGCAGGTGATCTGGGGGTCGAAAATGTGAGGCAGAATTGAGTCAATAGTTCAGAGAGTTCAAGCAGGTGATCAGGGGGAGGTTGAGTATGTGATTAGGAGGTGCTGAGCAGGTCAATGAGAGGGATCGGGACTATAATTGGAAGGCTTGAGCAAAGGATCAGGGTAGAAATTGGAGCATGAGGGGTGTTTCAGCCACATGATGCAGCTTCGAGAACCCAGATCTGCTGTCTGGGTGCAGGGTTGATGGGCTGAATGGTGGTGAAGTAGAGGAAGACTCTGTGGGTGGGGGGTTGGTATGAGTGGCTGAGATGCTGGCTGAGGGACATATATAACACTGAAAAGTTAAAGAAGGCATCTCCAAGGCAGAGTGCGGTTGCTCCTGACACTCCAGCGATGACCCAGGTCAAGTGGGGCCCCTTAGTTGATGTCAAAGCTGGCCCTTGGTTAAGGCCCACATCAATGCTCTCTCTGACCGTGCATGCACCGTAGATGCTTGCGTAAGTGGTGTCAGATGGGTGCCACGCGCTGTTTGACATCCCTGTGTGTGGGCAGTGGGTCACTGTGCGTGATGTACGCAGAAGTACTGAGCACAACCTCGGTCCACAGTCTTCTCCTTTGATCTGAACGTGGCCCAAATGTTCGGGCACCTATGAGTTACTCAGCTATTTAGGGTTAGTGACTGTGCAACAGTTCAGAGTTCTGTCTATTCAACAACAGGAACTCTGAACTGTTGCACAGTCACCAACCCTAATCCCGTTGAATAAGCAAGAACCCTCTGTAATTGCAGTGATTAACCTTTAATCTGCCAAAGAGCAGAAAAGTAAACCATTTATTTTGCAAGGGCATGAAACAGCCGAGCTGGACTCCTGATTTTCCTTATTTTTCCTCCTATTTCAATGTATTGGATTTTGCCTTGTGAAGTTCACTGAGAACCTTGACTATAATGTGCATTTTACATTATAGAAAATGTGAATCTTGAATGCTGCAGTGGGTGTTCAGTAATCAAAGCCTAGATGCTGTTTAAAAGCAGGATGTAGTGGAGTGGATGCAGCTTGGCTTTAATCAGGTTCTGTTGTGATATGTTTCCGGGGGATTTCAGCTGCTCTGTGTTCCTGCTTAAGGATCTGACACCTTTGAAACTGCCTGTGCTGGGATCCCACTGTGAGGGACCAGACAGGAATGTGTAGATTAACATGTTCTTTGACTTTACTTGTCAGTTATTAAAGCAGAGGGATCAGAGCACTGTATAAAGGCAAAAGAGGTTACAACGAAAAAAATAGATAGGATGAAGGAAAATGGAAGGTAAATCAGAAATAGTTGCTTCTTTTATTCAGTGGTGTGATATCCAATTTTAAGTATCTTTTCCATTCAATATTTGTGATATAGCTCAATAGCAAAAGTCACCTTAAATTTTGCAATTCTTAAATGAGGGCAGAAAGTTCTTCATGTCAGCCAGCCTCTCAGGGCCAGGATGATTTACTTCCACAGAATGGTTGTGTGTGTGTGTGTGTGTGTGTGTGTGTGTGTGTGTGTGTGTGTGTGTGTGTGTGTGTGTGTGTGTGTGTGTGTGTGTGTGTGTGTGTGTGTGTGTGTGTGTGTGTGTGAATTCTTTTCAGATGGGATGGTTGTTGCACACCAGCTTCCACACGGGCTTGACAGAGCGAGGTGTTGGTTCAGTGGTGAGGAAGACCAAAGGACCAAGATGATTAGAAATTCAGGCTCCATTGAATGGACTTAAAATACACAGATACATGGACGCACACGCACACGCACACATATACACAGAGACACACACATACACAGAGACACACACATACACACAAGCATATGCCTATCCGTACACTCACCGTACACTGACACTGTGTTCCCACACATACAGATGGGAATAAATGTGTCCTGTCTTGCCTGCCCCCTACCCCTCAACCCCTCCAATCTCAGACACACAATCTCCCTGTCCTCCACACAGTAAACCCCTCCTACCTTCGGTCCACTCTTCCTTTCCTCAGGTCCGCCCTCCCTCCCCCAACCACTCATACTGCTCGTCCTCATAAGTTAATCCTCCCTCCTCCAGAATCTCTTCTAAAATAACAACTTTTAAAAGACAGTTGGACAGGTACATGGGCAGGAAAGGTTTAGAAGGTTATGGGCCAAATGCGGGCAAATGGGACTAACTTGGACGGGCACCTTGGTCGGCATGGACCAGTTGGGCTGAAGGGCCTGTTTCCGCACTGTATGACTCCATGACTCTTCTCATCCTCCCCTTAATTAACCACTCTCTTTCTCCCCTCTTCCTTTCAGCCCCTTTCTACTTACCCCATCTAACTTTATGATGGAAGGAAAGTCCCTGACAAAGAAGCTGAAAATGTTTGGGCCTAGGACACTACCTTAAGAACATAAGAAATAGGAGTGGACCATATGGCCCTTTGAGTCAATTTTACCAATCATCACGATCTATCTCAATTCCGTTTTCTTGCATTATCCCCATATCCCCAATTCCCTTAAAATGCTGAAATCTATCAATCTCTGTTTTGAGTGAACTCAGTGCCTGAGCCTCCACAGCCCTCCTGGGTAGAGAACTCCAAAGAGTTGTCACCATCTAGAATTAGAGATTTTTCTTCATCTCAGTCCCATATAGGCTACCCCTTGTTCTAAGACTGTGACCCCTGGTTCTAAATGCCTCAGCCAGGGGAAACATGCTCCCTTTGTCTACCATGTCAAGCTTATAAGAATTTTGTAAGCTTCAATGAGATCTCTTATTCTTCTGAACTCTAATGAATACACATCCAGTATATTCAGTCTGACTTCATAAGGCAAACTCAACACCCAGAAAGCAATGCAGCGAATCTTGGTCGCAATCCCTTCACGTATGCTTTTTGTCGTAAGGAGACATAAACTGAACGAAGTATTCCAGATGCAACCTCATCCATGCTCCATATAGTCGCAGTAATCAAAACCTCCCTTGGTTAAGGCCAACACATCATTTGCCTTCCCAACTGCTTCTGGCACCTGCAAGCTTGCTTACAGTGACTTGTGTACACCTTTGAACATCAACATTAGCCAGTGTGTCTCTCCATTTAAAAAATACTCTGCTTTTCTGTGGATAAACTTCACATTTTTCCAAATGATATTCCATGTGCCCTGCTTTTGCCCACTCACTCAGTTGGTCCATGTCCCCTTGAAGCCTCTTTACATCCTTCTCCCTACTCACAATTTCACCTAGTTTTGTGTCATCGGCATACTTGGAAGTATGACTTTTGGTCTCCTCAGCTAAATATTTGATACAGATCATGAATAGCAGAGGCCCAAGCACTGGGGCTTTTGCTACCCTAGATATAACCTGCCAACCTGAGAAAGATTTGTTTATTCCCACTTCCTGCTTTCTGTCCAATAATTAATTCTCAATCCATGTCAGTATATTATCCCTGTTCCATGTTGACCAACCTCCTGTGTGGGACATTATTGGTATTGGTATTGATTTATTATTGTCACTTGTACTGAGGTACAGTGAAAAACTTGTCTTGCGTACCGATCGTACAGGTCAATTCATTACACAGTGCAGAAAAGTGTAGAATGATTGTAGTAGGGGTAATGAGTAGATCTGTAGAAAGCCTTCTGAAAATCCAAATACACCACACTCACTAGTTCTCCCATATCTATTCTACAAGTTATATCTTCAAAGAACACTGGTGGATTAGTCAAGCATGATTTACTCTTTTTCAATCCTTGCTGAATCTGCTCAATCATATTATTCTTTTCAGTTATGTCCTGCAAGTGGGATGATGGACTTCCAACAATCACAACCTCCTTCATTTGTGCCAGGTATGACTCCAGTTACTTCCACATAATGCCCACTGACTTCATTTTTACCGGGTCTCCTTAATGTGACATTTGGTCCAGGGCAGTCACTCTCACCTCGCCTCTGGAATTGGTGCAGGGTTGGGCCAAAGCTGTGATGGGATGTAGTAATTTTACTATAAGCTAGAAAAATAAATAAATAGTGCAAAAGAGGAGTAATGAGGTAGTGTTCATGGATTCGTGGAGCGTTCAGGAATCTGATGGCGGGGGGAAGAAGCTGTTCTGAAACGTTGAGTGTGGGTCTTCAGGCTGCCGACACCAGCTGTCTACTCTGTCTATGCCTCTCAAACTTCTGTCAGGTCTCCCCTCAGCCATCACCGCTCCAGAGAAAACAATGTAAATTCTTCCAACCTCTCCTTATCGCACATTCCCTCTAATCCAGGCAGCATCCTGGTAAGTCTGTCCTTCACCCTCTCCAAAGCCTCCACATCCTTCCTCTAATGAATTGAATGCAATACTGCAGGTATCACATGGAGTGAAATGAATTGGCTGAAGACTGGTGTCTGTGATGGTGAGGAATTCAGGAGGAAGCCAAGGTGGGTCATCTATTGGGCACTTCTGGCTGAACATGGTGTGAGCACTTCTTTAGCAGCCACTTACTGTACCCACCATCACTGAGCACAGGGGTATACTTGGAACCGCCTCCTCAGGTTTGCTGTTTAATTGCCCATCTCTGTTTATGTCTGGATGTGGCAGGGCTGCAGAGCTTCCATATGATTTGTGGGTGTTGGGATTGCTTAGGTTTGCTATTTGCGTGCATACAATGTTTTGTGCTGTGGTTTATACTAGAATGAGAAAATGAATAAAGGCTGAGTTATGACTTAAGTATTTAATTTAATGGAAAATTGCAATGAAAATGTTGTATATTGATCTAAAACGGCACAAATGCATAATTTATACCTTCATTTGATGGGATAATACATGGCTCATGTTGCTAATATATTGAAGTCATGGTTTACCCAACCCTTTCATTTTAGTACTCAAGCACTCCTCTCCCAGGCAGGAAATTGTCATTATGGGCACCTTCTAAGTCTATTCTGCATCAAATGACTGGATTTAGTGGCTTATTACTTTTGGCATCGATCACGTTTCTGATAAAACAACAAAAAGGGTTTATAATAAGAACTGAAAGTGCTGAAACTGCACAGTGGGTCGGGCAGCATCTGTGGAAAGAGAAGCAGATTTAATGTTTCAAGTCAAAGACTCTGTCAGAACTGGAAAAGAGAGATTTATAAAAAAATAAAATTAGCTTCAAAGGCAGTTTATTTCTCTTTCCCAGTTCTGATGAAGCATCTTCAACCTGAACTGGTGACACTTCCTCTCCTTCTACAAATGCTGCCTGACCTGTTTTCAGCACTGTTTGTTTTTATTTCATATTTCCAGCATTGGCATTTTCGTTATTTTTAAGAAGGATTTATGCACTGCCTTAATATAGAAATGTACAAACATAGAAAAATAGGTGAAGGAATAGGCCATTTGTTTGACCATTCTATAGGATCATGGCTGATACTCAATAAATTCTCTCTTCTCTCTTCTTCCATCGGGTAGAAGCTACAGGAACCTGAGGGCACATACCACCAGACTTAAGGACAGCTTCTACCCCACTGTGATAAGACTATTGAACGGTTCCTTTTCTACAATGAGATGGACTATGACCTCACGATCTACCTTGTTGTGACCTTGCACCTTATTGCACTGCACTTCCTCTGTAGCTGTGACACTTTACTCTGTACTGTTATTATTTTTACCTGTACTACATCAATGCACTCTGTACTAACTCAATGTAACTGCACTGTGTAATGAATTGACCTGTACGATCGGTTTGTAAGACGAGTTTTTCACTGTACCTCGGTACAAGTGACAATAATAAACCAATACCAATACCATATTCCCACTTGCTTCTTATTTACTTCATCTACCTCCCTCTTAAATATATTCAATGACTTCGCTTCCACTGCCTTCTGTAGCAGAGAAGATCACAGATTCATCATCCTCTGAATGAAGAAATTTCTCCTAATTTCAAACCTAAATGCCTTATCCTGTATCCTCAGACTGTTACCCCTGATTCCAGAGACTCCCAGCCAGGGAAACATCCTTCCTGCATCCAGACTGTTGAGCCCTGTCACAACTTTGTACGTTTTTGTGAGATCCCCTCATCCACTCACCCCTTCTGAACGCTCTGCTCTGTTACCTTCCCTGGACCTACTCATAGCCAACTGTCGGCGCGACATCAGCCGTCTCGACTTTTCTGCTCCCCTCACCCTCTCCAACCTCACCCCTTCTGAACACTCTGCACAGCATCTGCAGCCCTTTGTTTCTCAGTGAGATCCTCTGTCATTCTTCAAAACTCTAGTGAATACAGGGCTAGTTGACCCAATCTCTTCTCATGTGTCAGTCCCCCTCTCCCAAGGTACTCAACAAAGGTTTAACAATAAAGGTTTTGATATTCGGTCTTGACACTTGGTTTTGACGCCGGGTAGGTGCAGGTCTTAAGGAACTAATTAAAAGAGTAGCGAGAGGTAGAAAGGTGGAGTGGTTTACGTTCCAGAGCTTGGGGCCTAAACAATTGATGGCACAGCTGTCAAAAGTGGAGATATTGAATCTGGGAATGATCAAAAGGTAGGAATTGGCTCAATGCTAAAATTTCAGGGAGTTGTACAGTGAAAGGAAGCTGCAGAGAAAGGGAGGGGTAAAGTCAGTGAACCATTTAAAAACAGGAAAACAGGGATGAGAATATAAAACTGAGGAACTGCTGGAACAACCAGTGATTATAGGGGTGATGTTAATTGGGACTTGGAGCAAGTTAATAAGTGGGTAGCGGGGTTTTGGATGAGGTCAAAAGTGAAATATTAAAGGTTTCCAATGGCCAAGTCCTGGATCGAATAGTTTGCAATGATGGTATCCCATTTAAGTGCAGAATTTAGAAATGTTTCCCGGTCTAACCAAGTTGTAGCACTTACGTGAAGATCCATGCCTTCCACCTCTGGGATAGAGGAGGGAGATAACCATCACTATTCAATGGGTTGGGTGTTACAATTACTGTATCACCTCTGGGACGTGCTCAAATCTGGCATGTAAAGCAGAAGGGAAGTAATGCCTCCTTTATGCATTACTGCACAGTTAAACATGCCTTGTTGGTCTTTTTTTCCTTTGTATATCAAAGTCAAAATCAAAGTCAAGTTTATTGTCTTATACACAAGTACATGAATGCACAGGTGCAGTGAAAAACTTACTTGCAGCAGCATCACAGGCACATAGCATTAGAGACACAACATTCACAAGAAAAACATAGATTAAACAAATTATTCAGAATTATACAAGGAAGAACACAATTAGAACAAAAAAAAAGTCCATTGTGGTGCAAAGTGATCATAGTGTTGCTATACTGAGGTTGTGATTAGGGTTGTGCAGGTTGGTTTAAGAACCGGATGGTTGAAGGGAAGTAGCTGTTCTTGAACCTGGTGGTGTGGGGCTTCAGGCTTTTGTAACTCCTGCCCGATGCTAGCTGTGAGAAGATGGCATGGCCCAGATGGTGGGGATGTTTGATGATAGATGTTGCCTCCTTGAGGCAGCACCTCCTGTAGATACTTCAGATGGTGGGGAGGGATGTGCCCATGATGTATTGGGCTGAGTCCACTACTCTTTGCAGCTTCTTACGTTCCTGCGTATTTGAATCACTATACATGGTTTCTTCTGTAGCAGAGCGTGGGGATCAAGATCTCCTTGTCTATCAAACTGAGGGGAAATAGGGTAAAAGTTCAATCCTTTTCTCTGAGGCTGATCAAGGAGCAGAAAAAAATAATGTGGTAGAGACCTGTTGATACAAGGTGCAGGAATGTCATTGTTTGGTTGTCTAACGTAAACACTGGGAATAGTCAGCTCTTCTGATAACATCTGGGATTAGCAGTCTGAGGTCTATAATCCCAATCCAAGCATTTGTCGATATTTTGCAGATATTTGAAGAATGAAGTCTTCCTAATAGCTACCAAAGGTCCTGAAAGAAAGAACAGTGAGATCCTCATTTAGCTCTAGTTAGGTTGGTGCTGGCAATTCAGACAATGATTAGAAGTGTAAATTTGAAAATAGATGTAATTTGGGCAACGATGTACTCACCCTTTGATGAGATATATTAATGCCAAAATGCTGGAGTGACCAAAGACATTCAAAACTGTACAAAGACTCAGAAGTGAGGAAGGGAATTACCCCCATGATCTCCCACCTCACTCCCACGACCCCAACAGAGCGGTGACCGGAGGGATCGTAGCGGGAGGAGCAGAGAAATTCTCATTAATGGTGAACACGCTGCCAGACGCCAGAACAAAGTTGCAGCGACTCTTGATGGGTGAGGGGAATCAGTTGTAAGTTATGGGCCATTTCAGAACAAGAGGTGCAGGAAGATAGGATGCAGATTCTATGAAGCGACTTCCAGTGCATAGTTTAAAAGAGGACAGTCTCGCAAGCACTCCCAGCCTTGTGTGCTAAACTGACCAGCAACAGCTGGATCAGGGATTTAAATATGTGGTGATGTGGAGGAGGGAATGGTTCAGGTTCCTGGACCAGTTTGGTTTAATAATGAAATGTATGGATGGGAACAGAATCAAATATTTGCATATATGAGAATAATTATTGCTGTGATTGTAATGATGAGCAAATAATATCATAAACAATGGAAAAGACAATTTTAGCCATAAAAGCAATGCACACAAAGTGCTGGAGGAACTCAGCAATTTAGCCATAAAAGTATTTTTCTATTACAAACAGCAAAGCTCTAGAATATCTATTGATATGCACCATCATTTTGAACAGGGCAGCTCCTTTCTTAGGATCTTGAGTGGTTTGTTGGTAACATCCGAAACTCAGAATTAAATTACAGGTTTATAGGGCTCTCGTTGTTTGCATCAAATAGAAATGGCACTTCCAGTAAATAAAACATTGCTATTGACAGTTGAAAAGGAGCAGGAATTTGCTGGGAGCATTTGGCAGCTTGAGCAGCATGTTCACAAAGAGCATAAGTTGGTGCTTGGGATAGAAATTGCATAGAAGGTCTGCACTCAGTACACTGGGCTGGAGCTTGCTGTCGGAGATCGAATAGCGTCTGATGTTAGCTTGACTGCCTTGTACCTTGTCTGGTAAGTTAACTGATAATGTGATGTGATAACAATGCAGGGAGGGAGGCAATGCAGCTGAGATGTGAGTGGCAGTGAACAGGATATCTCTGCAATCAATCAGAGTTGAGGGAATGATGATGCAATTGATTAAGTTAGTGAACTAGTAATTAGAGATCTGGAGCAATAATTTTGTTCAAATCCCATCACAGCAGCTGTCGAATTTAAATTCAGTTAATTAAATAACCTGGACTTAAGCTTTTAACAAAATCATCTGGTTCCTGATTATAGAGGAAACTAGTCTGGTCCTGCAGGGGAGGAAATCTGCTGCCTTTACCCCTGGCTTCTGTTGTTACTCCAGGTGCTCCCTCATTGTGACAGGAGCTGTGCAACCTGATGAGCACATTTTGGACAGTCACATTCACACGTAGCTACCGTTCCAAAGAGGTTTACTCATAAATCACGATGAGCATTTCGAGCCTTTGTTTCTGACAGTGATTTCCGGGACATTGTCCGCTCTATAGAAACAATCTGACCTGCTGAGTTTTTCCAGCGTTTCCTGTGCTTGTTTCAGATTTCCAGCATCTGAAAGGCATTTTTTTGTTTGCTTTATTATTTGACATCATACTGATAATCTAGGAAATGACTCGAGGATGGAAAGCTCTGTTCAGTGAACAGACAATGAGGCCATTAGATTGGAGTAAAAACCCAACACATTCCCTGGTGTACAGCAGGGAAGAGAACTTGCCATCTTTATCTGGTTGGCCTGGATGTGTGGTATGAAATCAACATGGTTGAAATGGAATTTCCCTTTGAATCAGTTGAGTGAGGCGTCAAATGGCTAGAATTCCCACACCACACGGACTGCAACACTTTAAGAAGGGGTAACTACAAAGGGCATCTCCCAACAACTAAAGGGGCAGAACTTGTGGTCAACAGAACCATAGTCTACAAAAGTTTCAAGCTTCCCTTGGAAATCCCCCCAGCAGAAAGTTGTGGGAGCCAGCCAGCGCTCTCTTCCACACAAGTTCAGGGGGAGTTGAAGGGGCTTGTGTGAAGCCAAAACAAAAAGGAGAAAAAATTTTCACAGCAGGCTAAAAAACATCAAAGTTGCCAAGTGCTTTAAGTGCTCAGAATGACTGTGAATGTTTCTCAGACTTTCAAAAATATTTTACATTTTGAAAAACTCTGTTGAAGCTGCACAGCATAACATGACTTAAAGTGCTTCGAAACACTTTAAAACACCCTTAACAGTTTTAAGATATCTAAAGTAAAAGTCCATTAGAGACAAAATATTAAATTTAGAAAGTGCATTATTACATAAAGAACCTAGCTAAAAGTCTTGGAACAATACCGGATATTTACCTGAGGCTCTTGCTGCAATTCCCATCCGTGCAATCCAAGGGGAAAAGATAAGTTGCTCTTACCCGGCACAGGGGTCTTCAGTGGCTGCAATTTAAACAATTTTGCTGAAGTTCCCATTCCTACTCTTGAGGTCCATGTGGAGCCTGACGCTGGAGCAGGGAAGGCTGCCCAGTGGCAAGCTATTGACAATAATGTCTGGATCTCCAAATTCACATGTGTTTGCATGCAAGTGCAGGAGTTGCTGACCATTATATGTGATATTTTCTTGTTCAGTTTCAACACCTGCATGTCACTGATGCCAGCAGTTATTGCCAATCCCCAGTTGCTCTGGTAGATGAGTCACTCACCACAGGATGCCCCGGCTCTGAATTACTCTTGTAGCTACAGTATTTATGTCGCTGGTCCCATTGAGTTTTGGTCAGTGGTGACCCCCAGGATTTTGATGGGGACTCGGCCAATGGCAACGTCATAGACCCTGCCTTGCTGGAATGTTGGCAGTTTTGTTGCTTTAACCCCACAATATCCAGTGTAAAAGAGGAGACCGTCATTATTAATTAACATCAGTGCCACAGAAGAATACAACCAATTGTTTAGCCAAGCATAAGGAGGTTTTCATGGTATATTGGTGCCACCTGGTTCTTAAAAAGAGAACCACACAAGCCGGGATTTGAAATAAAGCAGAAAGTATTGAAATTCACATTAACATTTGAAACGATGCAAGTGTGCACTTCGGGATGTGTGGCTGTGGGATGGATGCCAAGTATCCTGCCACAATCCTGAGGTATGATCTGTTTCAGGTGAGTCTGAAGTCCAGCTGATCATTTCATGTGTTCCTGTGTCTGAGCCCCAGTGTCTCAGCTTTCTTGGCCTATAAGCAGAGTGAGTAACAGCAAGTTTAAGTTTATTTTTACAGGCATATCACAAGATCACAAGACAAAGGAGCAGAAGTAGGCCATTCAGCCCATCAAGTCTGCTCCATTAGCTAAACTAAAGCTATTCCTATCTAGCCCCAATTTCTGGCCTTATCCCTTGATACCCTGACTAATTAGATACCTTTCAATCTCCTCCTTAAACTCCCCCAATGATCGGGCCTCCACAGCTGTACGTGGCAAAGAATTCCATAATTTCATGACCCTCTGGCTAAAGAAATTTCTCCTCATTTCTGTTTTAAACCGGTACCCTCTAATTCTAAGACTGTGCCCTCTAGTCCTGGACTCACCCACCAAAGGAAACAGCTTAGCCACATCTACTCTGTCCAGTCCTTTCAACATTCGAAATGTTTCTATGAGGTATATACCCAGGGCAGGGAGAGTGCCTCCACGTTCTCTGCTGCTTTCTGGGAAGGAGCGCAGTGTGTGAGCATTTTACATCGGGCTGTGGTACCATGCAGTATATTCAGTATATGCAGTAGATTTGTCTTTGTGCTGCCAACGCCACTGAAGCTTGATCTTATTTGCTCGCAAGAAGATTCCCATCCGTCATTGCTCTGACTTCGTGAGGAAGTGCCCTTTGACTTTGTCACACTCACATGGATTTTGGACACCAAACATCCTGATTTTCATGGACTTATAGAACTGGACCACTGCAGTAAGGAGTCACTTGCACGAGATGCTGCCAGATTTAATGAAGCGCCTTTTGGAACCTGGAGCCCAAGAGTTGGATTAGTGCAGCTGGCGAGAGAGCAGATAGTAGCTCAACTGGGAATTCACTAAGAAGCTGGAATGGAGTAAAAGTTAGTGGAGGATTTGCAAACATCCCGTGTTACTGAACACTACGACCTCCAATGAAACCTGGGGTTCGAGATCAGAGTTGACAGAAAGGATTGAAGTATCGTGTCTCTTGTGACCACTGAATGAACTTGGCCTCAAGCAGTCCCTAATAGACCTGACAACTCAATAAAAAGAGGCCTTTAGAGTTCTTCAAACCGTGGCAACTCTCCCTCTTTTCGATAATAGGTGAAAGCAGTGTGACTGAAGCCTCAGGTGACTGAGGTCTTTCATTTTAGTTTCCATCATTACCTTACCAGAGGTATTGCTTATTATTCACAGCTCCATCGAAGTGGGTTTGATCCTGACCTCCGGCACTGTCTGTGTGGAGCTCGCACATCCTCCCTGTAACTCTGTTTGTGCTGTGGTTTCCTACCCCATCCCAAAGGCGTGCTGGTTGGATGGTTAATCAACTGCTGTTAAATTACCCCTAGTGCAGTGTATCAGTAAGAAAGAATCAAAGAGGAGTCAATGGACATGTGTGAGAGAGAACAAGTTGCAGGAATATAGGGGGAATAAGGAGAAGGAATGGGATTAATGGGATTGCTTCCCTGGGACCACGATTGACCAAATGGTCCGAATGGCCTCCTCCTGTACCATTATAAGATAAGATAATTAATCAAAATTATTTTATGTTGCAGTGAGATTCTAACAGCTGATCAAAATGCATAAGCGCCTTGGCATGTCACCTGACCCAAACTAAGCTGCAAGGGAGAAATCAAAGGCACGATACTGAAAAGAACAAACTGAGATCACTTGGTATGTGGTATTTCCCTTGAGAATGATCTGCAGTTGCCGCTGCGACTGTCTAACTTGTAATGAAGAGACCTCAGCCGTGTTTGCATGTGTTCCTGCCAGGGCTGAGCTCTGTTGTCACCCACCATGGGAAAGCAGTCAAAGCTTGCCAACTGAAAGGTCGTCTGTGGGTCTGAACAACTGTATTGAGCTGTGAGTGGGACAATACAACAGCAGGGAGCCCTCTGTAGGACATTCCCACACGAATGACCCTGTTTGGAAAGTGTTACGGTAATGATCTTTGTATAGAGTTGTAGTGAGCAGGATGGTGTTGGTGGGACTGGATGCAAGAATATGCTGTGTGTATGACTCTACTACCATGCTGAGCTGTATTTGTATCGGGGAGTTGTGTATAGGGTTGGATTAAAGTAACAAGCGGAACTGTACTACAGGAACAAACTGGGGTTACGTAGAATGACATATGTCTGTTCATCCTTTCTTGCCTTAGTATCATCCTTCTAAATCTTTTCTTCCATCTCCATTGTCCTTATTTTTGTTTCAACAGGGTGACAAGAAGTGTGTAGCATTCCCAAGTACAGTCTAAACAGGGTTCAAGACAGGATTACCATAACTGTTCTACAATTCTATCCCTGTTGAGCTAATCCCTAATAATTGGTATGTTATCTGTATGGCCTTACTAACCTGTAGCACAAGTTTTATTGATTGGTTTATGAATACTCCCTTTGCTGCTCTAACCCACCTAGGCTCTCACCTTGTAAGCAATATGTGAATTCTTTGATCTTCTAGTCAATAAAAAAGTGCTACTGGACATAATCTTTGGGAATGTGTCTTAGCAAGTGGTGGGAATGTCACTGGAAGATCATTTCAGAGATAGTCACCTTAATTCTGTTCGTTTTGAAGTTGTCATGGAGAAGGACAACGAAAGTAAGGTCCTGAGTTGGGGGATGACCACTTCTTTATGGCAAGGTAGGACCCGGTAAAAGTAGGAGCAGCTATTTGGCAGGTAATTCTACATGTGGCCAGCGGGGGTCATTCAAAAATGAAATAGTGGGAGTTCAGGGAAAATGTGTTCCCGTAGTAGTGAAAGGTAAGGCCAACAAGTCCAAGGAACCCTGGGTGCCACGGGCTACTGAGGGTTGGATAAAGGTGAAAAAAGGTACAGGTACAGAGAATTGAACAACAGGCGAGATTGGAAAGTGCAGGGGGTACTTAAAAAAAGAAATTAGGAGGGTTAAAAGGGGGCATGAAATATCACTGGTGGGCAAGGTTAAGGAAAATCCCAAAGCATTTTCTGTATATTAATGGCAAGAGGGTTAATCAGAGAAAAAATAGGGCCCACTGAGGGCCAAAGGGGTAAGCTGTGCATGGAGCTGGAGGAGAGAGGTTATTAAATGAATACTCCTCATCTGTAGTCACTGTGGAGAAGGACGTTGTCGTTGGAGAATTCCATGAGGGGGTCAGTGTAATTCCAGAACTAATTACCGTCAGAGAGGAAAACAAATAGAACAGCTGATGCTGGAACCTGGAACAAAAACAGAAATGTTGGAAGAACTCAGCCAGTCAGGCAGCATCTGAGGAAAGAGAAACCAGTTACCGTTTCAGGTCGAAGCTCCATCATCAGAAAAGGGGCATGTGTTAGATATATTTCAAAGCTTAAGAATGAATAAATCCCCAGAGTCTAATGAGATATATCCCAGGCTGCGGTGGGAGGCAAGAGAGGAAATGACTGGGGCTCTGCCGACAGAAACTTTCAAATCTTCTCTGGCCACAGGAGAGGTCCCAGGTGACTGGAGGACAGTGACTGTGGTACCTTTATTCAAGAAGGGAAGCAGGGAGATACCAAGTATTTACAGGCTGGTGAATTTAATGTCAGTGGTAGGGTAGTTATTGGGAAAACGTTCAGAGACAGATCAATCTACACTTGGAGAAGCAAGGGTTGGTCAGGTGTCATTAGCATAACTTTGATGAGGGAAGATCCCGTCTGACTGATTGAATTTTTCGAGGAGGTGACTAAGTGTGTCAGTGAGAGTGGCATGGCTGATTTTCTCTACGTGGACTTCAGGAAGGCCCTTGAAAAGGCTGGAGCCCATGAGATCTAGAGCAATTTAGCAAAGTGGATCCTAAACTGGTTTGGTAATAAGAGGGAGAGGGTGATGGTGGAGGGTTATTTTTACGATAGGAAGCCTGTGTCTGGTGGTGTACCACAGTGCTCATACCTTACTGTTTGTTAATATCATTAGTGACCTGAATATGAATATGGGAGAGATGTTTAGTGATGATTAGGAGAAACTGCTTTTCCCAGAGAGCAGTGAATCTGTGGAATTCTCTGCCTAGGGAAGCAGTAGAGGCTACCTCATTAAATATATTTAAGACAAAGTTCGATAGATTTTTGCATAGTAGGGGAATTAAAGGTTATGGGGAAAAGGCAGATAGGTGGAGCTGAGTCCACAGCCATGATCTTATCGAATGGTGGAGCAGGCTTGATGGGCTAGATGGCCTACTCCTGCTCTTATTTCTTACGTTCTTATGAGTTAGTGGGGTGGAGGGGGGCAGGGAGGGGTGCAAAGATCGCTGGTCTTGTTGATAGTCAGGAGGATTGTCTTTGGCTTTGGAAAGATAGTGTTCAGTTGGTAAGAAGGGCAGGGAAATAGCGGGTAGAATGTAATCCTGAAAACTGTGAGGTGATGCATTTTGAGAGGATTAATAAGGCTAGCATATGAGTAGTAGGACCCTAGGAAGTACTGAGGAACAGGGGGACCTTGGTGTACATGTCCAAGAATCCCTGAAGGCAGCAGCACGGACAGATAGGGTGGTGAACAAGGCATGTGGGTTACTTGTCTTCATTAGCCAAGACATGGAAGGTAAGAGCAAGGAGATATGGTTGACCAATATAAAAAATTAGCTAGGCCACAGCTGGAGTACGGTGTGTAGTTCTGCTGGCCACACTATAGGAAGGATGGGGGTGCACGTGAGAGGGCACAGAGGAGGTTCACCAGAATGTTGCCTGAGATGGAGCACTTCAGTTATGAGGAGAGAATGGAGAGGGTGGGTTTGTTTTCCTTGTGGTGGAGAAGGCTGAGGGGGGACCTGATGGAGATAATTATGGACGGGGGCATACGTAGGCTAGACAGTGAGATATTTTCTCCCTAGGAGGGGAATCTATGATCAGAGGGCACAGGATTAAGGGGTAGGGGGTTTCTGTGTCTCCCATCACTGTTTGCATTGAATTCAATTATTCAGCTTGGGATGTACTCAAACTGACTCCCATGTATCAGACACTTTTTTTGCACAGCAAGCAGTTCAAACTTTTCCATAACACTCTCAAGATATTTAACAATAATTGTTTGCAGACATGGTGAAAGATTGTCTCCAAAACCAACCGGTGAGACTGTCAGTCCCCATAACGATTGAATAAAACACTAAAAGCAGGCAGATTAAAGCAGTTGTATCTGCAAGGAGCATGTCAGATCTAAACTGTTCACTTATCCCTATTGATTAATTTGTTTTGTCTCCACTCCAGTCCCCGACCTTGCATTTTTGCAGATGTAAGCGCTGATGTTCAAATGGACGTTAGCTGAGATTGTGGCATACAGCTGCTTCAGCTTTGAGTAAAAATACCTGAGAATGTAATCGGAGACTCTAAAAACTCTGACGACATCACAGACTCAGTGGCGACTCATCTGGGTGAGAAGTCAGAAATATTTTGTCACTGGCTCACTGTTGGCATCATGCATTTCCAATTCAGAAGGACCCTGAGCTTGGATTCTTTCAGAATTGCTCTCTGGGTGAGGGTTACTTTAAGCTTAGATTCATTTACCTCAGTACTGATAGAGTAAAAGTTGATTAACAACGAATATTTCAATAGCCAAAGAAAACTTCAGCTCAAAGAACAACACTGCTTTACTTACTTACTAAACACAGAAGGAGACTATTCAGCCATGTCAGCTCCCAGTCAGAGAAACTCCATCAGTCCCATTCTCATTGTTTTTTAGCTATTTATTCCGTCTCACATTCTCACCAATTCCCCGTGGTTTCTTTTTGCCACTTACCTACAGTAGGGCAATTGACAGCAGCCAATTATAAGATGTAAGATATTTATTTATTAGTCACATGTACATCGAAACACACAGTGAAATGCGGCTTTTTGTGTTACTGAGAGTGTGCTGGGGGGCAGCCCGCAAGTGTCGCCGCTCTTCCAGCACCAAAGCACGCCCGCAGCTCCTAACCTGTGCGTCTTTGGAATGTGGGAGGAAACCGGAGCACCCGGAGGCAACCCACGCAGACACACGGGGAGAACGTGCAAACTCTATACAGACATTGAACCCGGGTCACTGACGCTGTAATAGCGTTATGCTAACCGCTACACCCACTCATGCCTTTGGGATGGGGGAGTAAAATGGAGAATTGGGGGAAACCCACGTGGTCACAGAGAAAATGTGCAAACTCCACACAGACAATGGCCAAGCTTGGGATGAAATCCTGGTCCCTGGAGATGGAGGCAGCAGCTCTGACTGCTGTGCCACCTTGCTGCCCTTTGATAAGGGCTTCGTAACATGAGCTATAGTCAATATTCCTTCTCTAATTCTGCACCATTCCAAGGAGAAAGGCAGTTGCTTCTAGGAGAGAAGTGATGATGCTTTATGGTGGAGGTCAAGGGCATGGGATGGGCCAATCACAGAAGCAGAAGCAGTGGCTCAAGCCAGTCGTTACCCAGATCTGATAAGAGACCCTAAACCTCGTAGGGATTAGGAACAAGCTGGGATAGTGGAGCCAGTCATATCCCAGCCCCCTGAGGCAATCAAAGATTGACAGTAGATCAGGGGGCCAGAGCCAGTCAAGATGCTGGGACACAGTAAATGGATCTAGCCTCGGTCCCAAGCCAGCTGGGGCCTTGAGACAGAGACATCTTATTCCGCCTTTTAATTCTTCTTTTCCTCACAGTTTTTCTTTATTTGGCGAGTGTTATGTGTGCCTGTGGAGGTTTTGGTGGGCCAGTGGGGAGGGAGTTTACTCTGTGTCTGACCTATGCTGTCCCTGTCCTGGGAATGTCTGATGGGACCATATCGGGCGAGCTTTACTTTGTGCTATACCTGCCCTTGAAGTGTTTGATGGGATCATGTGGTGGGAGCTTTCTTGAGGTGGTCAGTGCGTTTGTCTCCTAGTCCCATCATTCTATTACTTAAAGTGATTTTCAATCCTGGTGTTTCACTTCCACACTAAACCTCTTGAATAGCTCACTTTTGATGGAAATATATTCCCGATTAATGAGAGAATTGTTCGATTGCTTTTCCACGAAAACTGCAGATGGTGCAAGTCTGAAATGAAGACAGAAAATGCTGGAAATACTCAGCTGGTCCAGCAGCATCTGTGGAGAGAGAAACCGAGTTGACATTGCAGTTCTGACAAAGGCTCTTAGATTGCTAACTGCTCCTCTTTTGTCAGGCACAACCTGACTTGCTGAGTGCTTCCACCACTTCCGATTATTGTTAGACCTGCTTGGCAGCTAGTTATTTGCCTCATTTTCCTCTGGTGAACTCATTGCTGGGAAGGACTCATAAAGTAACGACTCTCCCTCCTAACATTTGAATGTGACCCCCTCATGTCCATGCCTTTGTGTGCTTTCTCCTTAATTCACTTACCCACCCACCATCTACTCCTGTGTGGTCCCTTGAATATCTCCAAAAGCCTTTCCACTGTGTCCAAACCACTTGTTCCTGGGAAGCTACATGCAACTAATTACTAATATCCTGGTTGCACCATTACATAACTTTACTCAGCTCTCAATGTCTCAACGCTGTGCTTCCATTTGATTAGATCAGTTTATTGTCATATGTAACAGGGTGCAATGAAATCCCGTGTTCGCGTGAAGCTCACAGGGCAAACAGTATACATGGTAGTAATAAATACAAATACAACGACGAGCACGGAAACATCAGAGTGGTGCAAAGATTGTAGTGCAATCTGAAGCAGTGCAAGAAGACATGCTGAAGTGACAATAACGGAACAACCGAGAGAGGTAAAATTAAGGGTCTGAGAACGTGGCAGCTCCACCGGGAAGGGGATGTGAAAGGGGTGATTGGTTCAGAAGTCTGACAGCAGTGGGGAAGAAGCTGTTCTTGAATCTGGTTGTCCAGGCTTTCAAGCTCCTGTATCTTCTCCCAGAAGGTAAAAGAGAGAAAAGGGAGTGACTGGGTGGCAGGTGCCCTTGGTGATACTGTTACCCTTCCTGAAGCAGTGAACTGTGAAGATGGACCGGATGGAAGGAAGTGACGAGCCTGCGATGGACTGGTCAGTGTTTACCACTCTCTGCAGGTTCCATCGGTCCAGAACAGAGCAGTTCCCATACCAGGCTGAGATGCAACCCGTAGTTCATCTGTAGAAGTTCGACAGGATCCTTGTGGACAAGCCGAATCTTCTCAGGTGCCTAAGAAAGTAAATACACTGATATGCTTTCTTGGTCACGCATATTATGGAGGGACGAGGTGAGTTTGCTGGTGATATGGATGCCAAGAAACTTTGAAGTTCTTGACCATCTCTACAGCAGTTCCATTGATGAGGGCAAGGTTGAGTTCACCCCCCCCACATCACCCCTCCCCCCCCCCAACTTCCTCAGGTCAACAACCAGCGAGGGCTTTTCTCTTTGGAGAGAAGGAGGATGAGAGGGGACTTGATAGAGGTGTACAAGATGATAAGAGGCATAGATCAAGTGAACAGTCTTTTTCCCGGGGCAAAAATAGCTAACACGAGGGGACATAATTTTAAGGTGATTGGAGGAAGGTATAAAGGGGATGTTAGTGGTAAGTTTTTTACACAGAGTGGTGGGTGCGTGGAACGCACTGCCGGCAGAGGTTGTGGGGGCAGATACATTAGGGACATTTAAGAAACTCTTAGATAGAACCGTGAATGATAGAAAAATAGGGGGCTATGTGGGAGGGAAGGGTTAGATAGACCTTGGAGCAGAATAAAATGTCGGCACAACATTGTGGGCCGAAGGGCCTGTACTGTGCTGTAGTTTTCTATGTTCTAAGGTTCGCAATCTCTTTCTTGTACCCAGCCTCATCATTGTCGTTGATCTGGCTGATAAAAGAGGTGTCATCGGCGAGCTTAAATATTGCGTTGGCGCTGTATTTGGCCACACAGTCATGGGTGTACAGGGAGTAGCGCAGGAGACTGAGCACGCAAGCCTGGGGAGCACCCTGATCAGAGCACAAGGGTCAGGGAGGATGAAATGTTATGACCAATTCTAACTGACTGAGGTCTGCTGGTCAGGAAGCCTGGAAGCCAGTTACAGATGGGGGCCCCAAGGGCGAGGTCCTGAGTTTAGAGCTGAGCTTATTTGGTATTATGGTGTTGAAGGCTGAGTTGTAGTCAATGAATAGCGTCCTGACATACATCTCCTTATTGTCTATGTGATCCAGAGCTGAATGTAGTGCAAGGGAGATGGCATCCTCTGTAGACCTGTTTTTCCTGTGCACAAAGGGTCCGGATTGTCTGGGAGGCTGGTGCTGATGTGGGCCATTACCGGTCTTTGGAAGCACTTTGTCATGGCCGATGTTAGAGGTACTGGTCGGTAGTCAGGACGCTTTACTTTTCTTGGGGAGGTTTCCTTGTCTTGTCTTTGACTCCAGTGACTGCTGCAGCTTTTGACACCAACACCCCTCCCCCCCCCCCCCCCCCCCCCCCACCCCAGTCCTCTGCACTAACTGCTGAGTGAGGGCCAGAGGCTGGCATGATGTTTCTCCCAGGAACTTGCTGCAGGATTCCTTCAAGCTCATCGCCCTAATGCAGAGCAGACCCTAGAGGCCAAATACAGTGAAGGCTTGAGGGGCCGAGTGGCCAGCTCCTGGTCCTCTGTATCACCAGGTTTTAAAGTCTGTTCATCAATGCTTATGAAATTTGGAAACCTGGGCTTGCCTCTTCCTGCCAATCTGCCTTGCCTTTTGTAACGTCTGCTGTCAGCTGTACCAGATTCCAGTACTAGCTTATCTAGAATGTGCAACTGGTGACTTGGTAAATTGGTTTATTATTGTCACATGTACCGAGATACAGTGAAAAACTTTGTTTTGCATGCCATCCGTACAACAGGGCATCGAGGTAGTACAAGGGAAAACAATAACAGAATGCAGAATAAAGTGTTACAGTTACAGAGACAGTGCAGTGCAGGCAGACAATAAGTTGCAAGGTCATAACGAGGTAGATTGTGAGCTTAAGAGTGCATTTTATCATACTAGGGAACCATTCCATAGTCTTATAACAGTGGGATAGAAGCTGTCCTTGAGCTTGGTGGTACGTGCTTTCAGGCTTTTGTGTCTTCTGCCCAATGGGAGGGAGGAGAAGAGAGAATGTCCGGGGTGGGTGGGGTCTTTGATTATGTTGGCTGCTTTACCGAGGCAGCGAGAAGTGTAGACAGAGTCCGTGGAGGGGAGGCTGGTTTCCGTGCTGTGCTGAGTTGTGTCCGCAACTCTCTGCAGACTTGGGTGGATCCAGTGCTGCCCACGGTGGTGCCTATGTGTGTGTCACTGCTCTCCATTCCCCACACATTACTGCTTGCTGGAGCTGTTCAAAGCAAGGCTGGAACCACACCAGGACTGCCTCGCGAAGCTTGCCCAAGGACATAGCAAAGGCTGAAAATGTCAGCTGTCAGCCTGAATAAATGGGCCTAGTTTTTTTTCGAGGTGCTCTTAATTGGATTTGCTTCAGGAGAATGAATTCTGAGGTTAAACTGGCATATTCTCATAAGTGAAATGACCAGAGGCAGAACTAGTCAGATTGTATGACTTGTGATTTCATAGCCATCTGCTTTCATGGGCTTTATTTTTTCTAGTTTAGTTTTTCTTTCATTAGATTATAACTTTGGTGTGTATTGCAATGTTAATTGTAAATTACAACTGAAATAATTGTAGATTTAAATTGGTATGTTGACTTCGTTCCATTCGACCACTTCTTGAGGTGATTCTGGGCTGATCTCCCGTTATCACCTGTCACACATTAATACAGCCCTTTACAAAGCTAGAGTTGACATCCAGTCCATCCTCTCGATCTCTCACCATTGTCCTGTGTCACCCACTTCCCAGTCACCCAGCTGACCCCGTCCTCTTCCCCTCCCACCTGTTGTAGCCAGAGAACCAATGGCAGTGGTTTCTGTTCCTACTCCTGCCTTGATCCAACATTGTCCACTCCTATTTCCCACCTATAAGCTGCTCCTCAGTGACATCGCATTTAGTGTTTGGTGTACATTCATGGTACCTAGCTGCATCTCACCAGCACCTCTACTTCCTTAGGAGGCTAAGGAAATTTGTCATGTCCCCGATGACCCTCACCAGTTTTTACAGATGCACCATAGAAAGTATTCTTTCTGAATGCATCACGGCTTGGTACGGCAACTGCTCTGCCCGGGACCACAAGTAACTACAGAAAGTTATGAACTCAGCTCAGCACATCACAAAAACCAGCCTCCCCCCCATGGACCCTGTCTACACTTCCTGCTGCCTCAGGAAAGCAGTCAGCATAGTCAAAGACCCCACCCACCCCAGACATTCTCTCTTCTCCCCTCTCCCATCAGGCAGAAGATACAAAAGCCTGAAAGCACGTGCCACCAGGTTGAAGGACAGCTTCTATCCTGCTGTTATAATACTCTTGAACGAACCTCTTATACGATAAGGATGAATTCATGATCTCTCAATCTACCTTTATTTGTCCACCTGTACTGTACTTTCTCTGTAACTGTAACACTATATTCTGCATTCCTTATTGTTTTCCCTTTGTAGCACTTCAATGTACTTATGTATGGAAAGATCTGTCTGGATGGCACGCAAACAAACTTTTCACTCTATCTTGGTACATGTGACAGTAATAAAACAGTTGCCAATTACCAACTCTCCCACTCTCTCTGATCTGCCACACTGCTGTCTGACAACCAGCAATGGATAAGCAGAAGTTTCCCCCACCTATGATTTTGGAAAGTCCAAAGCTGTTATCTCCAAACCCCATCACAGACTCCATGTCCACTGCCTCCATCCCTTTCCTTGGAACTTGTCTGAGGCCACACCACACTGTTCACAATCTTGGTGATGCCCTTAACTCTGAGACTCCTTTATCACCCTTCTAACACGGAGATGAGCTGAATGTTTCTCTTACAGTGGGTCATGAGTATTTGGAATCCACTCTCCCAAAGAGTGGAGGAAGCAGACTCCTTGAATATTATGAAAGGCAGAGGTAGATAGATTGATGATAAAGACAGCAGGGGTTGGCAGGTATGCAGAGCTGAGGTTACAGTCGGATTAGCCATGATCTTATTGAAAGGTGGAGCAGGCCCGAGAGACCAAGAGGCCTACTGCTGCTCCTAATTCATACGTGCATTTGATTTGCTGCTGGATTTCTGAACCGTTGATCCAGAGACATGAGTTCAAATCTCACCATAACAGCTGGGTGAGTTTAAGCTCAAGTAATTAAATGCACTTTGCGATTTTCAATAAAAAAAAAGTTGGTCTCAGTAATTGGAGCAAAAACCTGCAGATGATGGAAATTGAAACGAAAATAGCAAATGCTGGCTGTGTTCAGCAGGTCAGGTAGCATCGAGTGGGAAGAGAAACAGAATCTTGTTTTGGACATTGGCCATGAAACGACCAAAATGTTTTAAAACCCATCTACTTCACTCATTGTCCTTCAGGGTAGGAAGTCTGCCATCCTTACTGCTTGGGCTATAGATGACTCCAGACCCACCAGTGCAGTTGACTCTTACCTACTCTATCAGTTCAGGGGCAATTAGGGATGGGCAATAAATGCTGGCATTGCCAGCGACAACCACAGTCCATCAAATAAAAAATAAACTGCACTTGTGGGAATATAAAAAACATAGGAGAAGGATATTCAGAACCCTCGAGATACTTGGAATGTTTTTGCAATGATTGTATATGTGCTATCTTATGGTTTTTGGCTCATTTGGAGATTTCAAACTACAAGTGTGAGATAATGGCTAGATGGTCACTCACAATCCGCACTACACAACAATAGTGGCTGAGTATTTCCTTTACTTTTTGTTTTTATTTTGCATTTCCAGCATTGCAGTTGTTTTTAATTTTCATTTACTTCTGATCACACAGATTCTCAAGTGACTTCTAACCCCATCTGACATCCCATAAGTAATGAGCTTCACTCTATAATAAACTATGTGTCTTAGTAACTACTTACATCTAGACATAGTCAAGGCACCAAGCAGTGTGATCCAAGAGGGTTGCTGTTTGACGTCTGAATGTTTATCACAGTTCAACATTTGGAGATGTTCCTTTAATGTGACGGTGGGAAACCAAGCTGTTCTTGCCCTATATTACAACTCAGTCCTCTTCTAAGTGTTTGCTTGGGAAGTCAATCAGGATTTAGCATTGTAAAATGTAAGTGTTCTAAATGAGGTTGTTCTGTGTCGATAGATGATTTCCTCATTCTGTTAAGGTATTTAATTTATCATAAGATTTTGATATTTCACATCACCAGACAAAGCTGCACTCAATTCAATCAAATCAAGACATCAAAATTCACACAAAGAAATGTCAACCTGCTGTACTTAAAGGGAAAACTGCAATCAATATCTTATTCAGGTTGCTAGGCAACTAAAAATGCATGAAAAGAGTCAGCATAAATATTCACACTTTACAATTTGCTGCTCAGTGTGTCTCCTGTCTAAGGAAGCTAGCAAGTAGACGTAGCTCCCCACTGGGATAGACTGAAAATGGGAGAAAGAAATGTGTCTTCGTACATCAAAGTGTTTGATGGTTTCACGGCATAAATGGATGGTAGGTTAGTGCAGGGTTACTCAGTGTACAGAGCGTATGGGGTTGTGTGCTGTGAGAAGCAGTGAAAAGTTGGGGAAAGATTTTGATCCAAATAGTGGTGTTGTAGTGATCCCACTGACCAGTGACGGGGAGGTTCATCCCAGCAGTTTACCCCATTTTACATCTCCTGTTGACTGGTAAATGGATGGAGCTGGGGATAACCTCTTCACGCTGGCTTGATCTGGCTTGGTCGACATTGTGAGAAGGCCATAGTAAGAGAGTTATTGCAATGTAATTCAAAAGGTGGACATTGAGTAAACGTAGCTCAACATTTCCACCTGGCAGCAGTTCAGTAGGGGAGATGGATTACCGGAATTTGTAACAGAACAAATAGCCAGATTAGTGCCACAGTCATGAATCAAAAAAAAGACAGAAAGAGGCATTAAGTTCATTGAATCTCAGAACCATTGAATTGTTATAGGATGGAAGGTGGACTTGCAGCTCATCAAGTCTAGGTGCTAATCTTGTCATGCCCATTTTCCTGCTCTTTTCCTTATGTCCCCATATATTATTCTCTCAAGTGCTGATCACACATCCTTCTGAAAGCATTATTTGACTGTGTTCCCACCACTCCTTCAACCAGTGAATTCCAGATCCAAATGGCTCTTAGAAAAAAAGTTTTCCTCACACCCCTTTGTGTCTTTTGCCTAAACTTTTATATCTGTGTCCCCTGGTCCGTGAATCATTGGCTGATGGGAACAGCTTCCCTTTCCCTACCCTGTGTAAACCAGTCCTGATCTGGTCCACCTCTATCAAATCTCCCCTCAACCTCCTTTGCTTCGTAGAGAACAACCCCAGCTTTTGCAGTCTTACCTTATAGCTGAAACCCCTCATCCTGAGAACCACTCTGGTAAATCTGTTCAGAACCCTGTCTAGGACCTTCCCATCCTTCCTAACGTGTGGTGAGCCTACTCTAATTGTGGCTTAACTTGCATTTTACACAGACTCAACGTGGCTTCCCTGCTTCTGTTCTAGTTTTGGATCCCAAGATCCGCTCTACTTTACTGACCACTCTCTCAACATGTGCTGCCACTTTCAAGGACTTATGCACCCTTTAGAACTGTGAAATTTGGTCAATACTAACTCCCTTACTCATTGCCCAAAATGTATGAATTCACTTGCCTGTATTAAATGTCATCTGCCACTTACCTGCCTATTCAGCTAGCCGACATCTTCTTGCATTCTATCATTACTAAGTGTTTACTACACCTCTGATCTTTGTATCACCCATTCACTTGGAAATGTTACTTTGCACACCCATGTCCAACTCATTAAAATATGCCCAAAAACATTGTGCTACCATTGTGGTCTACTTTCTCCATGAAAGATGTCCATTTCATTACTCTTTGCTTTCTGCTTTAAGCTAATTTCCTGTCGCTAATGATGCTTTAATTCCATGTTATGGGACTTTATCAGACTCCTTCTAAAAGTCCAGTGCATAGCATCTCTTTTACATCATCAAAGGATTCAATGAAGTTGTTCATATACATTGTGGTAAATTGGTAAATTAGTAAATTGGTTTATTATTGTCACATATACTAAGGTACAGTGAAAAACTTTGTTCTGCATGCCATCCATACAGATCATTTCATTACAACAGTGCATTGAGGTAGTACAAGGGAAAACAATAACAGAATGCAGAATAAAGTGTTACAGTTACAGAGAAAGTGCCGTGCAGATGGAAAGGCGCCTAACAGGCCAGCTTTAATCAACTCATAGCTCCTCCCTGATTATGGTTTCTGAAAGCCACCACAACTGAGGTTAGACTGACTGACCTGAAGTTGCCTGGCATGTCTTCGAACCCCTTTCTGACAAAGGGTGTCACATTTTCTTTCTCCTCCATTGTACCTTGGGAGGACTGGAGGATGATTGCAAGCCCTCACACATCCTCCACACCCACATCCCTCAGTAATCTTGGCTGCATCCCAACTGGAATAGATGTTTACTTTTAACATAATGAGCCTTTCTTGCACATCTTCCTCATCAATTTTCACCCATTGTCTCAACTACCTTTCCCTTGGCTGAAATTTTGGCAGCAGCTTTTTCTCTGGTAAAGAAAATACTCACTTTGCATTCCGACCGTGCCTCCTACCTCCAGGTATGGACCCAGTCAACCGCACACTACACCTTGCTATTCACTTCTCCATCTAAGACTTTTAGCTTCGCTGTTATGTTAATTACCATTCTTTTCTCATTCTTTTGCCCATTTTCTGTTTGCTTTCACTTCTCCTCTCAGCTCACTGTACTCAGCCTCTTTCACCCAATATATAACATACATCTGTTTTTCTTTCTTCATTTTCTCTACCTCTTTCTTCACCCAAGGAGCTCTGACCCCCTGCCTTTCCTTGTGGCAATGTACCTAGCCTGTGCCTGGAACATCTGCTTAAAAGTCACCCATTATTCCGTTACAGTTTTACTTTCCAATGTTTGGTTCCACTGGTTTATTCCTTCCTCATCGCTCCGAAGATGGTCCTTCTCTAACATGGAGGGTCTGCGCTGGCTTTTTACAATATTAATCTAAATCTTATGATCCAATGATTTAGATGAATGACACAAGTGTTCTCATGCTGGAACTTCATGCCCTGAAACCGGATGCTTTCCTTCTTCTTCTATTGCAGGGAAACGGACTGTCGACGTTTTTGGTTGAGGCTTCACGTCCAGATGAAGGGTCTTGACCCAGAACGTCGGCTGTCCGTTTCCCTGAATAGATGCTGCCTGACCCTCTGAGTTCCCCAGCTTTATCTCTTTCACTCCAGATTCCAGCATCTGCGGTCTCTTCTGTCTCCTGATTTCCTTCTTTGGTGGTTTATCATCTTGCCTGATTGAATCTTATTGTCTTAAGCAGATCTGTCGATGGTTTTGCACCATGTATTTTGCATTCAGATGAAATATAGCTGTCCATATGGAAATATTTCCTACTTAAGCTATGCTCGGTATTAATAATTTTATAATTTCCAATCTCATTATTGATTGGAAGGTTGGAATCTATAATGAGATTGGATGATTCTTGTTAAATATCAATAAGAAAAAATTGCTGTCAGTAAGGAGTCATGGATGGTGAGGGAAACAAGAAAGCAACAAAGGAAGAACAGTAGCCTCCCTTGAGCCCATTCTGTCTGAAATGGATCATAGCAAATCTGTACCTAAACTCCAGTTACTCATCTTATTGCTGCACCACTTGATAACCTTGCTAAATAAAAGATCTATTGATCTCAAAGTTGAAAATGCCAGCTGACTTGTTGTAGCACAGATGGAGGCCATTTGGCCCATCCCATGCTAGCTCAGAGCAGAGCAATCCCATCAATCCCTTCCCCCCTCTCCTTATTTCCCTGTGTCCCTGCAATTCGTTCTCTCCCACATGCCCATCAACTCCTCTTTGGTTTTTTTGTTTGCCATTTACCAACACTAAGGCTAATGTACAGCAGCCAATTAACCTAGCAGCAATTTTCTGGCATGTGGCAGGAAACTCGTGGAAACCCTCACAATCACAGGGAGAATGTGCAAACTCCACACAGGCAGCACCTGAGATCAGGATTGAACTGGGGTTCCTGGAGCTGTGAGGCTGCGGCTCTAACTGCTGCATCTCTGTGCCACTCTATAACTGACCCATCTTCTTTTAGGGAACCATGTTCCAGATTTCAACCACTCACGGTGCGAAAGCAAAATATTCCCATAAGGCCATGAGACACAGGAGCAGAATTAGGCCATTCGGCCCTTCCAGTCTGCTCCGCCATTCGATCATGGCTGATTTATTTTTCCCTCTGAACCCCATTCTCCTGCCTTCTCCCCGTAACCTTACTGAGCAAGAACATATCAACCTCCGCTTTAACTACACCCAATGACTTGGCCTCCACAGCCCTCTGTGGCAATGAATTCCACAGATTCACCACCCTCTGGCTAAAGAAGTTCCTCCTCATCTCTGTTCTAAAGGGACGTCCTTCTATTTTGAGGCTGTTCTCTGGTCCTAGACTCTCCCACTACTGGAAACATCCTCTCCACGTCCACTCTATCCAGGCCTTTCAATATTCGGTAGATTTCAATGAGATCCCCCCTCATCCTTCTAAACTCCAGCGAGTACAGGCCCATGCTAGCTCTTGTCAATGCTCTTTCTGTAATGTTAAGTCTGCTCCTCCTGTTGTATTTTCCCCTGTTTCTCTGCCCTGCCAAATACCTTTATCATTTTAAAGACATCATTTAGATCACCCTCCTCATATCCAATCTCAGAGGTGACACAGACCGTGCCAATGTAACCTGTTGTAATAAGTTAACTCTTTAGCCGTGGTAATGCTTTGGAGAGTCTACACAGCGCATCGCTTAAGACCAATATCTCCTTCGATCCGGTACTCCTGAAGGGACCTGACCAAGACTATGTTGCACCAAAGCATAAATCCACACCCTATCTTTTCCAGCCACTTGAGAATCCAAAAGGCTCAGAAGGATATGGGCCAAACGCAGGCAAATGGGACTAGCTCAGGGAGGTCAGCATGGACGAGTTGGGCCTAAGGGTCTGTTTCCATGCTGTATGACTCCATGACTCTTGTAACAGTTTTCTGCCATGTTGTTATCACCTATTTTACACCATCACAAAACGCCAGCTTTCACTTCTCTTCCAGTTAACCGTCCCGAGTGCATTCTCGGAATATGGTGCCTTTACTGCTTCACCAGTTTCCCCAAGATTGGAAGGAATCTGCAGTGCCCAGTATAGCCACTGCAGCCTGCATTGTTACTTTACAGACAATAGGAAACTGTTACCACTCCCCTGTCCTATTCGTTTTGCTGTCTCAGCTGGCCAGCTTAATTACTGCATTTCCTTTCCTTCCCTTTCCCTAGTTAGGACCTGAACCTTTTCCAACTTGGCCAACAACTGCAGAACTGCAATAGTCTGGCTCAGCACAAAACCCAGGAGCCACACAATTTCAGGAGGTACTAAATCACCAATGACATGCAAATAATTATGGATACCAGAGCATAAGATGCCTGCTTTCTTTGCAGTGACCCCTCTTCCAGCAAATTCCTCAGATTGTGAGGAGTCTTAGAATTTGTACAGCACAGAAATGGGCCCTTTGGCCCATCACTTCCATGCTGACCATTGCATCTAAGATGTGTTTAAGATATGTTTATCAGTCACATGTACATTGAAACACACAGTGAAATGCATCTTCTTTTGCGTAGAGTGTTCTGGGGGCAGCCCGCAAGTGTCGCCACACTTCTGGCGCCAACATTGCACGTCCACAACTTCCTTTCTTTTACAATATTTTTATTAATTCCACATAGAGAATACAGAGTACATGAATCATAAAAAAATAGAATAGTACTGAATATATTTGTCTTGAATCAAACTTAAAATCACAATACCCCATAATGGTAATCAAAAATGATAATTAATTAATAGTAATTAAATTGCAATAATTTTATTATTTAAAAAATCTAAACCCACTACCAAGAGCGAAGCTGTTTGGTAAAGAAAGAAAGACAAAGAGAAACCCTTATTACATACTAGCCAACATCTGTACTTTTCTGATTTCTAACCTAGTCCTTCAAACATTGTGGGGACTCTTTTGAACTATTTTCAAAACCTTTGATTTGGTGGCTAAAGTACAGATGTTGGCCCACAACTTCCTAACCCGTACGTCTTTGGAACGTGGGAGGAAACCGGAGCACCCAGGGGAATCCCACGCAGACATGGGGAGAACTTACAAACTCCTTACAGACAGTGGCCGGAATCGAACCCGGGTCGCTGGCAATGTAAAGCGTTAAGCTAACCGCTACACTACCATCCCTGCCCTATCTGCACTGATCGTATTTGCCCATGTTCGTCCATAGCCCTTCATGCCTCGCCTATTCATGCTCATCTGAAAGCCTCTTAAATGTATCCGCGTCTGCCTCCAGAACCTCTTCCAGCAGCACATTCCAGATATCAACCACTCTCTTTG
Source organism: Pristis pectinata (assembly GCF_009764475.1). NCBI lineage: Eukaryota > Metazoa > Chordata > Chondrichthyes > Rhinopristiformes > Pristidae > Pristis > Pristis pectinata. The sequence continues at coordinate 47,153,910 of NC_067418.1, read as the reverse complement.
TGGAAAAATTTTCCTCTAAACCTCTTCCCTCTCATGTTAAAACTCCGCCCCCTTGTTTTAGACAACCCCCACCATGGGGAAAAATGATTCTGACCATCTACCCTCTCTGTGTCTCTCAAAATTTTATATTCCTCTATCAGGTCACCTCTCAGCTTCCTTCACTCCAGTTACAACTAATCCAGCCTATTCAATCGCTTCTTGTAATTAAAGCCCTCCAGTCCAGGCAGTGATCTGGTGAATCTGCTCTGCACCTTCCCCTGTGCAATACCAATTTTCATGTCATCTGCAAAAGAATTTGATCCGTCTGAATTAACACTTAATGTCAGGGAATGTCAGATTCCTCTGGGATGGCAGACTTTTTTTTACATTGCAGTTTCATCCTTCTCCTGGGATCTCAATTAGAGGTGCAAGGAATTAGAATAAGCTGAAAGTCTCTCCCACCTTTACCTGAATCGGAGACTCTGAAAATCTAAAATTAAAACAGAAAATGCTGGAAATACTCAGCAGGTCAAGTGGCATCTGTGGGAAGGGAAAGAGAGTGAACGTTCCAGGTCGAAGACCCTTCATCAGAACTGGGAAGGAGACAATAAAAGTTGTTGAGCTACTGGGATGTCTCCAATAAGGTAAAATCAGGGTGACCATGGGGAGAAGCTGTAAGCAAGGTTATCTGGTCCATTAGTGAATGGCAGCAGTGAGAACATAGAACACTACAGCACAGTACAGGCCCTTCGGCCCACAGTGTTGTGCCGACATTTTATCCTGCTCTAACATCTATCTAACCCTTCCCTCCCACATAGCCCCTCATTTCTCTATAATTCATGAGTCTATCTAAGAGTTTCTTAAATGTCTCTAATGTATCTGCCCCCACAACCTCTGCCGGCAGTGCGTTCCACGCACCCACCACTCTCTGTGTGAAAAACTTACCCCTGACATCCCCCTCATGCCTTCCTCCAACCACCTTAAAATTATGTCCCCTCGTGTTAGCCAGAACATAGACAGAAGAATGTGGGAGTAGCAAAATGCAGCGCCAGGAAGACATGCCCGGCAGGTCAGGCTGGGTACATTCTCCACTCCCAGAAGGAAAAAAGAAAAACAAAATGGGGCAACAAAACACAAACAAGTTGAGCCAAAATCACAGATGGGCAACTGATACAGAGAAAGCTATACTTTTAATTCTAAGCTGATTCAGAGGGTGCAGAGGAGGTCCACCAGGATGTTGCCTGGATTGAAGAGTATTAGCTATAATGAGAGGTTGGGCAAACTCTGGAGTGTTGGGGGCTGAGGGGCAACATGATGGAAGTATATAAAATTGTGAGAGGCATCGCCAGGGTAGATAGAGTCTTTTTCCCAGCGTGGAAATGATAAATATTAGAGGGCATATCTTTAAGGTGAGAGGGAGGAAAGTTTAAAGGAGATTTACAAGGTGGGTTTTTTACACAGAGGGTGGGAAGTGCCTGGAACACGCTTCCATCGGAAGTGGTGGAAGAAGATAAGACAGGGACCTTTAAAAGGCATTTAGACAGACATATCAATAGGTGGGGAATGGAGGGATATCGACTATGTGCAGGCAAATATAATTAGTTTAAATTAGTGTCACGGCTGCACTCTCATTGTGGGCTGAAGGGCTTGTTCCTGTGCCGTGCTGTTCTATGTTCCATGTTCTATGCTTTGGTGATGGTGGTCAAAATTCTGCATGCATGCTTTTGAGGGAGGTGCCCCACAGGAGCTGATGTACCTATCGTATTGTGGAACAAAGACAGATGCTGCAAACACTCAGCAGGTCAGGCAGCATGTGTGGAGAGAGCAGCAGAGTTAACGTTTCAGGTGCAGGACCCTTTGTCGGAACTGCTTGTGTTTAACAGGACTGTTTTCTTCCTTAGCAAGTTTAATTTTGTTGACGTTTCTTAATCGGAGCTTTTACAACTGATTTTGACACTCCTTGTAAGATTTTTTCATATTTCCCTTTTGCTGACCTTAGTACTTTCTTTGCACCATTTGATGATTTTTATAGTCCTCCCATAATTCTGGATTTAGATTAGATTAACAAACAAAACACTGGAGGAACTCACCGTGTTCCAGCATTTTGTTCGTTGCTCCGGATTCCAGCATCTGCAGTCTCTTGTGTCTCCTTTAGATTCGATTAGATTAGTTTATTGTCATATACACTAGAGTGCAATGAAATTCATTGTTTGCATGAAACTCATGGAGTAAACTGTACACAGGGTAATAATAAATATATAACAGTGAGCATAAAAGCAGAATGGTGCAATGATTGTGGTGCAATCTGAGGTAGTGCAAAAAAGAAGCTAAAGTGACAATCGCGGAAGAACACAATGCTGTAAACTACTCAGCTATTGACCACAGTTGCTTAACTAAACAATTGAGACACAAGAGATTCTGCAGATGCTGGAATCTGGAGTAACACACACAAAATGCTGGAGGAACTCAGCAGGTCAGGCAGCATCTATGGAGGGAAATAAACAGTCGGGGTTTCGGGACGAGACCCTTCATCTGGAATCACGATGATGTTGAGTTGTGATGAGGGGTCTCGACCCAAAATGTCGACTGTTTATTTCCCTCACAGATGCTGCCTGACCTGCTGAGTTCCTCCAGCATTTTGTGTGTGTTAACTGAACAATTGGAGCCTTAGCCTATTCGGGGCATACACTGGCTTTCTAGTGAATCCCATTGAGATATCTGCACTCTTCCAATTCCCTGAATTTAATCGCTCCACTAATACCCAGTTCTGAAGGAGGGTCCAGGACCTGAAACGTTCACTGTTTCTCTCTCCACAGATGCTGCCTGACCTGCTGAGTGCTTCCAGCATTTTCTCTTTTAATTCAGATTTCCAGCATCTGCAGTTTTCTGATCTTCTTCCTGCTCGCTGTTGTCTGACCAGACTCCCTGGTGTCTGGGAAGTGCATTAGGGTTAGGGTGATGGTTAGTGAATGGCAGAAGGCGCCCAGAATCAGCACCTGATGGGAAATCACTGACAAAGCATCTGCTGCCAATTTCATGACTTCTCCCTTCTCGGAAACCCTGCCAGAATTTACTAGGGGAACTGATCCATGGAACTGTCAGCATCTCCCTACAGAATCCAACCCAACACACCTGAGGTTTCTCTGGTGCTTGGAAGCCAATCCATGATCTCTGTTTAAAAATGAGAAGAAATGGGGGCTTCTGCTCTTGCACAAAGGAATATTAATCATTTAACTCCCATAATTCAAGCATATTATCTCACCAGTTATCGAGGCTGTTTGTGGGATCTTGCTGTGCGTGGTTTGGTTGTTGTAAGTGCCTATACTATAGCTATAACTACACACTCTGGTTGGCTATGGAGTCCTCAGTGATGTCATAGAGTAATAGTGAGAATGGGTGCTGGATGGTCAGCAGGGACTCAGTGGGCTGAAGGGCCAGTTTCCCTCTGGATCTCTATGACTCAGTCTTACACTAATCCAACTCTAACCCATTTTATTCTCCCCACATTCTGATCAACTCCACCCAGATTCTACACCTAGCTACACACTGGAGGCCAATTAACCAACCAACTCACACATCTTTGGGATCTGGCAGGAAACCGGAGCACTGGGAGGAAACCTGTGCATTCACAGGGAGAACGTGCAAACTCCTCACAGACAAGATCTGAGGTTGGGCTCGAACCTGGGTCACTGAGGCTATGAGGCAGCGGCTCTACTAGCTGCACCACCATGTCCTGATGACACGGAAGGCACTGTATCAGTATAAGCTGAACCATTAACGAGCAAAGTGCTCCAAGTGTCAACTGTAGTTTCCTGACCCTTTCCCTCTGGAACAAGCCTGCACTGCCTAAACTTTGGGACATTTGCCTCTGCCTTCATACAGAGCGAGCCCATTGACTCTGACGGTTCTGCCGCCTTGTTCTGAGAACCCATGAGATTAAACCTCCACTCGTCTTCCTGGAAAATGATCTGAGTTCAACAGAAAGATATTGAATACTGAATTGAATTACATTGATCAGTTTGCTGAAGACCGTGCTGTAGTTATCTTGAGCAAAATATATTTTCCAATTAGCAAACCATTTAGCAGAGACAGATGGAATTTAAATATGTATTATTATGTTAGTTTATCTTCTGTGATATTCCTCATGGGTACTCTAGACCAATGCAGCTTGATTGTAATCTCACTGAAGCCTGCAGAATCCTTACACAATGGGAGGGCTTGAGCTATCAGGAGAGACTGGATAGGCTGGGTCTGTTTTCCCTAGAGCGAAGGAGGCCCAGAGGTGACATGAGAGAGGTATATAAAATTATGAGAGGCAGAGATAAGTGTAGATAGCCAGAGTCTGTTTCCCATGGTAGAGGTGTCTAAAACTGGAGGGCATCGGCTTAAGGTGAGAAGGAGGAAGTTTAAAGGGGATCTGAGGGGTAAATTTTTCTTATGAAGGGTAGTTGATGTCTGGAATGAGCTGCCAGAGGAGGTGATGGAGGCAGGACGAGTAACAGCCCTTAAGAGGCATCTGGACAGGTACTTGAATGAGCAAGGCATAGAGGAATGTGGAATTAATGCGGGCAAGTGGGTTTAGTATATAGAGGCATGATGGTTGGTATAGACAGGGTGGGCTGAAGGGCCTGGTACTGTGCTGAATAACTCTATAACTCTATGGTGGATGCAGGGATCTGGAACCAGAGGTCACAGTCGCAAAACAAAGGGGACATAAGGGACTGCAGATGCTGGAATCTGGAGCAACGTACCCAAAATGCTGGAGGAACTCAGTGGGTCAGGCGGCATCCGCTGACGTTTTGGGTCGAGCCCCTTCATCTCGATCCAGATGAAGGGCCTCGACCCAAAACGTCAACTGTTCACCTCCCTCCACAGATGCTGCCTGACCCACTGAGTTCCTCCAGCATCTTGTGCGTTGTTCATAATAAGGTTGTTCGGGTCAAGATGAGGAGAAATTTCTTCTCCCAGAGGATAGTGAGTCTTTAGAATTCTCGACATAAAAGGATTGTGGAGCTCAGTCACTGAATATATTCTATACAGGAATCACTAGATTTTTGGGTATTGAAGGGATCGAGGATTACGAGGGTGCCGCAGTGAAGTGGTGCAGATATAAATGGTCAGCAGTGATCTAATTGAATGGCCAGAGCAAGTGTGAGAGGTTGACTGACCTACTCCTGCTCCTGTTTCTAATGGGAGAGAAAGTTGACAAGCCATACACAGTTCTGGGCCGCATTAATTCCACATTCCTTTGTGCCTTGCTCATTCAAGTACCTGTCCAGATACCTCTTAAGTGCTGTTACTCGTCCTGCCTCCATCACCTCCTCTGGCAGTTTGTGTCCATAGAGAACACCATCTTTAGTAAATGTTTTAAAACAGGAACCTACAAACATTTTCCCCAGGATCCGAAAGGTTTAGAGGGATATGGGGCTAACACAGGCAAATGGGACTAGCTCAGGTTAACACGTTGGTTGGCATAGATGAGTTGGGCTAAAGGGCCTGTTTCCTTGCTGTACCTTACTCTATGACTAAGATAAAATGGCAAGCAAATCTATTGGGTGTGGTTAGTACGGTATCAAGAGGAAGCTTATTCCCTGAATCTGAGTCTGGTACTGACTTTTTGCTCGTTGCTTTCTTGTTAATAGCACTTGACTTGGGTGTGTTTGTATTAGGCTACATCAGTGCCAGCACTTGGGTCAGAAGGTGACGGGTAATGGGACTGTATTTTATTACAGTACCTGGGCATGTAATCCATGCTAATGCAACAGGGAGTACTGTTAGAAAGCTGTCTTATCGAAAGTGCCATCATTCAATGGACTGAGGAGTCTACAGATAGATAGATAGATAGATAGATTTCTTTATTAGTCACATGTACATCGAAACACACAGTGAAATACATCTTTTGTGTAGCGTGTTCTGGGGGCAGCCTGCAAGTGTCGCCATGCTCCCGGCGCCAACATAGCACGCCCACAACTTCCTAACCTGTATGTCTTTGGAATGTGGGAGGAAACCGGAGCACCCGGAGGAAACCCACGCAGACACGGGGAGAACGCATAAACTCCTTACAGACAGCGGCTGGAATTGAACCCGGGTCGCTGGCGCTGTAAAGCATTACACTAACCGCTACACTACCATGACAGCTTGTTGAGGCAGATGTAAAGATCCCATTGTATAACTGGGATGGGCAGGAAGCTGAGCCATTGTACCCACCAATGCCACCAAAAGCAGACTGACTGATAATTGACCTCATTGATGTCCATGGAATGTTGTTACACAGAGCGGTTACCATGGATAATGTGATTACAACAGGGCATTTAATTATATAAGGTACATTTTGGCATGGCAACGCGCTATTTAAATACAGTTGCTATTAGCCTCACGGGGTGTGACTACTGCTGGTTATCAGGGTATCAGATCCTTCTGTTTTGCATCAGAAATATTACATCCAAACAGTCTCATGAGTTGGGTATGAGATACATCAGTAAGAAATGTTTTTCAGAGGACTCCATTTGAAGAGACTTTCATAGAAATGTGAAGGGCCGGTGTTGGTAATGGCTTGGTAACACAGAGCGCTGTTGAGAAACTGTGGCAGGAGCTGAATTTCACTTTACCCTAAGGAGCTTGCTTTCTCAGAGAAGTGACTGTCAGATCAGCCAGTCTCATTGCCGGACTGCTGTGTTCACAGCTTGCTATGGCTGCTGTTCAGTTCAGCTATGCTAACTGGTATTTTCCTTCTTTGAAATGCCCGGAGGCCAAACTCATGCCAGAAACTCATAAACATTGGGTTAAATGGTCTATCTTTGTCAACTGGGTCCTCAGGTAGTTTGTATCAGATGAGCATGAATAATCATAAAAGAACTTACTACAATTCATGTTCACTTCATCCTGCTTGGAATCCACACCACCAGGCCATGTCACGTAGACTGCAAACAAAATGTGGGGCAGGTGTTTTAATTTCATTATTGATTGGTACAACACGTCCAAGATAAGCATCATTTTGTGTTTCCACTCCTCTCGTCTCCTCTTAGTGGCAACTTGGGTGAGATGGAAATGTTCATCTGTGAGTTAATGTCAAAAATGTACGCAAACACAGAACAAACTGCAGATGGTGTGCAGTGGACACATTCACACTGAGAGTGGGGACTGTGTGTGGACACGTTCACCCTGAGAGCGGGGACTGTGTGTGGACACGTTCACACTGAGAGTGGGGACTGTGTGTGGACACGTTCACACAGAGTAGGGTCTGTGTGTGGGCATGTTCACACTGAGAGTGGGGAATTTGTGTGGGCACGTTCACACAGAGTAGGGTCTGTGTGTGGGCACGTTCACACTGAGAGTGGGGTCTGTGTGTGGACACGTTCACACAGAGTAGGGTCTGTGTGTGGGCATGTTCACACTGAAACTGGGGAATGTGTGTGGACATGTTCACACAGAGTAGGGTCTGTGTGTGGGCATGAGTTGTGTGAAATCGTTCTTTTCTATCTTAAGGATCAAGGACTCTGAACACAAGCTTTGTAGACCAAAACTAGTTTAATCACAAAGGCAAACGCGGGACAGAGTGGATGGGAACAGACACACACTCACTCACGCACAGGATATCGCGAACACGAGAGGGAAATCCCAACTGGGGTAAAATACACTCACACACACTGATACACACAAGCACACAGTAACAACGTACAACTTCAGGATATAACACTTCAATGCCCGTCCCACACTAGCATTGGCCCTTAACGCTCCCTGAGTCTGAGTGAAACGCTCCCTGACCATGTGGTGATGCACCCTTACCAATGATCTCTGCAGCGTTGTCTCACTACTCCTGGGGTCGTCAAAAGAGGAAGGGCTAGTGGATGCAGCCCTTTTTATGGTGCGAGGAGGCTGGGTGGAGCCTCACTGTTGTGATTTAAACGAGCCAATGGTGTGGGAGTCAAAGACAAAGGTTCCTGCCACAGCCAATGGTCAGGCAAGTTCAGAGACAAAGGGCACTGGTCAGGCAAGTTCAGAGGCAAAAGGTACTCCCACACCTGAGGGGTGGGTGGAGCCACACCTTGATTGACAGTGGTATCACTTCCGATCAGAGGAGCAATGCTGTCCTCGGGTCAGCGGGGGTCAGTGCCATTACTGTCACGTGACAGCCATGTGGATTTCTCACAACAGCACATTCACACTGAGAGTGGGGTCTGTGTGTGGACATGTTCACACAGAGTAGGGTCTGTGTGTGGGCACGTTCACACTGAGAGTGGAGACTGTGTGTGGACACGTTCACACAGAGTAGGGTCTGTGTGTGGGCACGTTCACACTGAGAGTGGGGACTGTGTGTGGACACGTTCACACAGAGTAGGGTCTGTGTGTGGACACGTTCACACAGAGTAGGGTCTGTGTGTGGGCACGTTCACACTGAGAGTGGGGACTGTGTGTGGGCACGTTCACACAGAGTAGGGTCTGTGTGTGGACACGTTCACACTGAGTGGGGTCTGTGTGTTGACACGTTCACACTGAGAGTGGGGTCTGTGTGTGGACACGTTCACACAGAGTGGGGTCTGTGTGTGGACACGTTCACACTGAGTGGGGTCTGTGTGCGGGCACGTTTACACTGAGAGTGGGATCTGTGTGTGGGCACGTTCACACTGAGAGTGGGGTCTGTGTGTTGACATGTTAACACAGAGTGGGGTCTGTGTGTTGACACGTTCACACAGAGTGGGGTCTGTGTGTTGACACGTTCACACTGAGTGGGGTCTGTGTGTGGACACGTTCACACTGAGTGGGGTCTGTGTGCGGGCACGTTCACACTGAGAGTGGGGTCTGTGTGTGGGCACGTTCACACTGAGAGTGGGGTCTGTGTGTGGGCACGTTCACACTGAGAGTGGGGTCTGTGTGTGGACACGTTCACACAGAGTGGGGTCTGTGTGTTGACACGTTCACACTGAGAGTAGGGTCTGTGTGTGGACACGTTCACACTGAGAGTGGGGTCTGTGTGTGGGCACGTTCACACTGAGAGTGGGGTCTGTGTGTGGACATGTTCACACTGAGAGTGGGGTCTGTGTGTGGGCACGTTCACACTGAGAGTGGGGTCTGTGTGTGGACACGTTCTCACAGAGTGGGGTCTGTGTGTTGACACGTTCACACTGAGAGTAGGGTCTGTGTGTGGACACGTTCACACTGAGAGTGGGGTCTGTGTGTGGGCACGTTCACACTGAGAGTGGGGTCTGTGTGTGGACACGTTCTCACAGAGTGGGGTCTGTGTGTTGACACGTTCACACTGAGAGTAGGGTCTGTGTGTGGACACGTTCACACTGAGAGTGGGGTCTGTGTGTGGGCACGTTCACACTGAGAGTGGGGTCTGTGTGTGGACACGTTCACACTGAGAGTGGGGACAAAAGTGTAGTAATGAGACTGCAAGGCCAATGAATGCCCATGATGTTGAAAGGTAAGGACAGCAAATCTAACTAACCCCAGATATGATTGCATATCGAGGGCAGGTTAAAGAAACAAAAAAGGAAGCAAATGGCAGCTATAGGGCACTGTAAAGAGAGGGAGACCCTTCAGAAGTGGAGAGGACACTTATAAAAGAAATGAGGAGGCAAAGCGGGGAGTGAAATATCATTGTTAGACCAGAGTAGGAAAAATCTCAAAACAGTTTACAATTATGTTAAGGCGATGAGGGTTATCAGGGAAGGAGTAGTGTCATTAGGGACCAATGTGGCATCTTTGAGTGAAGCCAGAGACCATAGATGTGGTCTTAAATTAATGTTTATCATTCTGTATTCACTATGGGACATTGTAGTTGGAGAATTCAGGGATGGCAGAGTGAAATTCTGCAGTGCTGCATTAAATAAGAGGAGGGTTAGGGTTAGTGGAATTAAAGGTGGATAGATTCCCAGCGCCTGATGAGATGTATCCCAGACTGGCATGGAAGGTAAGATAAGAGGTTGATGATCCCTGACAGAGATTTTTAATCGATGCTGCCCACAGGTGAGGTGCCAGGTGACTAGAGGGCAGCCAATGTGGTGCCTTTACTCAAGAAGTGCAGCAGGGATAACTGCAGGTCTGAGAGTCTTACGTCAATGCTAGGGAAGATATTGGAACCAAATCTGAGGGGCAGGATCAATCTACATTTGGAAAGACAGGATTAATCAAAGATAGTCAGGGACTACCTGATAGAAGTTTATAAAATTATGAGAGGCAAAGAAAGGGTAGACAGTCAGTCTTTTCCCAGGGTGGAAATATCGAATACTAGAGGGCATGGCTTTAAGGTGAGGGGCGGAAAGTTTAAAGGAGATGAGTGGGGCAATTTTATTTCACCAAGAGTGGTGGGTGCCTGGAACATGCTACCAGGGGTGGTGGTGGAAGCAGATACGATAGTGGCGTTCAAGGGGCTTTTAGATAAGCACATGAATACGGAGGGATATGGATCATGTGCGGGCAGAAGTGATTAGTTCAATTTGGCATCGTGCTCGGCACAGACATCGTGGGCCGAAGGGCCTGTTCTTGTGCTGTACTGTTCTATGGTCTATGGTCTATCTGTTAAGGGGGAGATCCTCTGTGATCAATTTGATTTAGTGTTTTGAAGAGGTAACAAATTGTATTGATGACATTGCCTACATGGACTTCTAACCTTTTGGACCAATTTCCCATGTTGGACATGCTAAATGTCCGTAAGACCTGTAGCATGGCCCACATGTGAAATTGGTCCAAAGGGTTAGGAGCTCATGGGATCCAAGGCAAATGGGCAAATTGAATCCAAAACTGGGTGATGGTCAGGATTGTTCTTGTGAGTGGAAGACTGTGACCAGTGGTATACCACAGAGATCGTTACTGGGACCCTTACGGTTTGTTTTATACATAAACCATTTGGATATGAATGAAGAAGGTAAGATTAGTAAGTCTGGAGATGTCTTCTTTTCCGACTCCATATAAAATTGAAATTACGGAAAAAATTTTGGGCTTTAATCCCTATCTGAAGGGCTTGATAGCAATAATTTGTGATCTAATTATGAAAATACGTCCAGGGACACTTGATAAAATTAAGAATGAATGCGAAAGAGAACTTCAGATACTTTTACCCACAGAGACATGGAAGAAAATTCTTCAATTAGTTAATACATCTTCAATGTGTGCCAGACACTCTTTGATACAATTTAAGGTGGTTCACAGGACCCATATGTTGAAGGACAAGCTAGCCCATTTTTATCACCATATAAATCCTATATGTGACAGATGTAATTTGGAGGTGGCTTCCCTGACACATATGTTTTGGTCCTGTCCTTTTTTGGAAAAATATTGGAAAGATATTTTTAACATTATTTCAACTATATTGAGTATTGATTTACAACCTCACCCAATCACTGCAATTTTTGGGCTACCAGTGCTGGAATCTGGCCACCTATCTGCTGCTGCTTGTCGTACGATTGCCTTTGTTACATTAATGGCCAAGCGATCCATTTTGTTTAAATGGAAGGACCCTATACCTCCCACTACTTTTCAATGGTTTTCTCAAACTATATCATGTGTAAACTTAGAAAAAATTAGGAGTGGCACTGTTGATTCTTCGCTTAAATTTGAGGAAGTTTGGAGTCCATTCATTCAATATTTTCATACGATATAGATCCCTTTTCAATATTCTTTGAACTTAGAAGAGCGGAGTTGACAACATAATGATGCTCTTTGTTCGTCGAGAAATGTCAGTCCAGTTTTTTTTTGAAATTTTCTTTTAGTTTGTTTTGTTTTATTACTTATAATTTTTTTTGATCTGTTTTTTTATATAATAAATCTTTTTCTTTTTCTTTTTGATTTTATTTTGTAATATATTCATTTACTAAGAAACTGTGGGGCCTAGAATATATTTTTTATTCTCTATGACTATATATGTCATGATTGTCCTCCCGATCGCTTTGTATTATGTGTATAATTACCGATGTTATATGTATTAATCTGTATTAATTTGAAAATTAATAAAAAGATTGAAAAAGAGAAACAGAGAGAACTTGGAGGACAAATCCAAGAATCCCTGAAGGTGGCAATGCAGGTGGATAAGGTGGTGAAGAAGGCATATGGGATCCCTGCTTTCATTAGTCAGGGCATAGAGTAAAGGAGCAGGGAGATTATGGTACAACTTTACACTGGTTAGGCCACAGCTAGAGTACTGTGTGCAGTTCTGGTCACCACAGTATAGAATGGACATGATTGCCACGCACGGGTGTCCTTAGAGAGTGAGCATACGGTATCCACGTACACCCTAGTTGAATTCTGCGATCGGTGGGCCCCTCAGGGGATCGCGTGTGTTGTGGACGGTATGAACAAGATTCTCATCTGAAGTATTGCGGGTGTGTTTTGCTGTTGTCAGTTAGCATTATTTGCTGTAGTTAGAATCTTTCTGCACAGTTTTTTCTTCTTTCTTGTATTAGTTGTTGTAATTTTGACACTGCATGTCCTTTTGTGGTGCTTTTAGTGAATAAACGTTTAAAAAAAAGGACATGATTGGACTGTGAGGGTGCAAAGGAGATTCCCCAGGATGTTGCCTGGGATGGAGTGTTTCAGTAGGAGGAGAGACTGGAGAGGGTGAGTTTGTTTCCCTTGGAACAGAGGGAACCTTATCTGGGGAGAACTGATAGAGGTGTCCAACATTAGGAGAGGCATAGACAGGATAAAGAGTAGGAAACCCTTTCCCATAATAGAGATATCTAAAACATATTAAGAGTCGGGAGTAAGTGGTTTAGAGGGGATCTGAGGTTAGAACCTGGAATGCACTGTTTGGAAGGGTGATGGAAGCAGGTACATTTAAGAAGTATCTGGATGAGCACTTGTATCACCAAGGCATAGAAGGCTATGGACCAAGTGCTGGTAAATGGGGTTAGTATGATAGCATGGACATGGTGGGCTGAAGGGCCTGTTTCAGTGCTGCATGACCCTGACTCTATGAAGCTTTAACATATAATTATACAGCATGGACACAGGCCCTTTGGCCCAACTTGTCCACGCTGACCAAGGTGCCTTCCTTGGTCAGCACAGACGAATATGCATTGGCCCACATCCCTCTAAACCTTTCCTATCCATGAACCTGTCCAAATGCCTTCTAAACATTGTGATTGTACCCGCCTCTACCACTTCCTCTGGCAGCTCGTTCCACACACCCACCACCCTCTGTGTGAAAAACTTCCCCCTCAGGTCCCCTTTAAATCTTTCCCCTCTCACCTTTAATCTACGTCCTCTAGTTCTGGACTCCCCTACTAGGGAAAAAGATTGTGTGACCACCTTACGGAGTGAGGAGGATCAAAGTGGCAAAGTCATCAGTGTGTTTGTGGACCTTGCACTCAGGAACTTTGAGTTTGAAACTAGTCTGCTTGTTTACAATTGTCTGTTCTGATTTTGTATTTTCCCTATTTCTGAAATGTTGGTTGCTTAGTAATACTGTCCCTTACTAAAGGCTTCCTGGTGTTTCACCATCACTGCATTGAGTCCGTTGTTTCTCTGAGCTTAAGCTACACTTGTACCTGCACGTTGTAGGCAGAACAAATCAATGTACGATAAGATACAATACGATTTCTTTATTAGTCACATGTACATCGAAACACACAGTGAAATGCATCTTTTGCATAGAGTGTTCTGGGGGGCAGCCCACAAGTGTCGCCACGCTTCCGGCGCCAACATAGCATGCCCACAACTTCCTAACCCGTACATTTTTGGAATGTGGGAGGAAACCGGAGCACCCGGAGGAAACCCACACAGTCATGAAGAGAACGTACAAGTTCCTTACAGACAGTGGCCGGAATTTAACCTGGGTTGCTGGTGCTGTAATAGTGTTACGCTAACCGCTACACTACCGTGCACAAACAAGAGATTCTGCATATATGATAAGATTTCTTTATTAGTCACATGTACATCGAAACACACAGTGAAATGCATCTTTTGCGTAGAGTGTTCTGGGGGCAGCCCACAAGTATCGCCACGGTTCTGGTGCCAACATAGCATGCCCACAGCTTCCTAACCCACACGTCTTTGGAGCAGCTGGAGGAAACCCATGCAGTTACACAGGGAGAATGTACAAACTCCTTACAGACAGTGGCTGGAATTGAACCTGGGTTGCTGGTGCTGTAATAGCGTTATGCTAACCGCTACACTACTCTGCCTGCTGCTACACTACCATACCGTGGAGAGAAACGAGATTTTGCATATGCTGGAATCTGGAGCAACACACACAAAATGCTGCAGGAACTCAGCAGGTCAGGCAGCATCTATGGAGGGAAATAAACAGTTGACATCTCGGGTCGAGACCCTACGTCGGGACTGGAAAGGAAGAGGGCAAAAGCCAGAATAAGAAGGTGGGGGGAGGTGGAAGACCACACGCAGGTAGGGGACAGGTGAGTTCAGGTGATAGGCGAATCCAGGTGACAAGGGGAAGGTAGGATGGTGGGGAAGTAAGGAGGGGGGATGTACAGTAAGTTATTGTGTTGCTTGCCTCATTTATGAAAATCAAACATCTGCTGTGTCTGCAGAGTGCTTCCATATAACTGGCTTTATCCGTAGTCCTAAACCACTGGTGTCTGGTTGAGTGTTCAAGCACTGGCTGTTGGCAGCTGCTTGTCAGTGTGCTCTAATGGCCCCTTGCAGATCAGTGCGGAGCTTCCACAAGCCTGGTTGAAAGGCGAGTCTCCTGTGCCTCCAGCCTTTCCTTTGGTATCTCACTGTTTCACAAGAGTGGGCTGCAGTCTTGTGTCTGAGCCAGGCCCTGATGGACTGCTTCTCTTGGAGTTTGCCGTTACGATGACTTGCCATGTCTCTGCAAGAGGTAGCAGCTGCCGCCTCTTACTTCTCCATGTGTTTCTTGTTAGCACAGAGGTAGAATGATTCAGAATGTTGCAATGATTATCTTCACTATTCCCTGCAGGCCTCGTTTGCTAATACTGTAACACACTCCATTAGGTAAATCCGGTAGTTTTCCCTGCCAGCTCCCATTTCCCTTCTCTGGCAGAAAATTAAATTCTGCTGGGAGCCTCTCTGCAAAATCATCCTTTTTCCACCATTAAAGTTATTTCCCATCCCTTGTGAGACTGGTGAGGCCACACTCGGAGTGCTCTGCACAGTTCTGGTCGCCCTGTTACGGGAAGGACATCATTAAGCTGGAAGGAGTTCAGGGAAGGTTTACAAGAACCCTGCCAGGACTCGAGGGCCTGAGTTATAGGGAGAGGTTGGACAGGCCAGGACTTTATTCCTTGGAACATAGGAGGCTGAGGGGTGACCTTATAGAGATGTATGAAATCACAAGGGGCATAGATCGGGTGAATGGACACAGTCCTTTTCTCAGGGTAAGGGAACCAAAACCTAGAGGGCATAGGTTTAAGGTGAGAGGGGAAAGATTTAAAAAGGACCTGAGGGACAACTTCACACAGAGTGTGGTGGGTATATGGAACGAGTTGCCAGAGGAAGTGCTTGAGGCAGGTACAATGATAACATTAAAGACATTTGGACGGGTACATGGATAGGAAAGGTTCAGAGGGATATGGGCCAAACATGGGCAGATGGGACTAGCTTAGATAGGCATCTTGGTCAGCATGGACCAGTTGGGCCGAAGGGCCTGTTTCCATGCTGTATTACTCTGTGAATCTGTACGGCAGATGAGAAACTCGCAACCAGTGTGATATCCTGCCAGTGGAACCCAGCTCCCATGGCAGTCTGTGGCCGTAGCATTGGCTGTGGCCTTTACCAAACTGTTTCTTTGAAAAATAATCTTCAAATGACCTCTTGTGGCTAATTGGAAAATTGTGCTTTGGCCACACTTGGAGGTACTGAGTGAGAAGCTGGGATGAGGGTGGTGGGCTTGAGTGGAGGGGTGCTGATGGTTCTTTGCGTACAGATATTTAATCATTGACAAACTTAGTCAGGGGTCAATCAAACATGCTTGTTGAGTTTTAGTTGCTGGAGTGAAGTTAAAATTACCTCAAAGCTCCAGGGACCTGGGTTCGATCCTGACCTTGGGTGCTGTCTGTGTGCACGTCTGCCTGTGATCTCTTCCCTCAGGTGCTCTGGTTTCCTCCCACACCTCCAAGATGTGCTGTAGGTTAACTAACTACCGTAACCTGCCCTTGGTGGAGGTCAATAGCAAAATGTAGCAAAGGGGAGTTGATGGATACGTCTGCGTGGAGTTTGCACATTCCTGAGGTGGGACGGTAGTGCAGTGGGTAGAGCTGCTGCCTCACAGCGCCAGAGACCCGGGTTCAATCCTGACCTCGGGCGCTGTCTGTGTGGAGTTTGCACGTTCTCCCACAATGGTTTCCTCTAGGTGCTCGGGTTTCTTCCCACATCCCAAAGAAGTGTGGATTTGTGGGTTAATTAACCACTGTAAATTGCCCCTAGTGTGTAGGTGAGAAGTAGAATTTTTGTGGAGTTGATGAGTCTGTGGGGAGAATAAAATGGGATTAGTGTAGGATTAGTGTAAATGGGTAGCTGATGGTTGGCACGGACTCAGTGGGCTGAAGGGCATGTTTCCATGCTGTATTCCCCTATGACTAATAAGTTGCTGAGGTACAGGGAAATAAAGAAAGGGAGTATTTGGACTGATGGGGCTATTTCTCATGGAGCTGGCATAGACCCTGATGGGCTGAATGGCCTTCTTTAGTATCTGTTAAGATAAGAATGAACTGGCCCTGGTGCCTGACGTTGACTCTATCAGCATGGAGCAACTGTTAATGTGCTCCCTTTACAACTGCTTTGTTCTTGGTTGAGGTGAGTAGTGACATAACGATGAAGAAATGTGTTCCTTCAAAGACTGTAAAGCTAGAAGGTACACTGGAACATTGGACCCAGAGTAGGTGATTCCTTCCCTCAAGTATGGCAATTAGATCATGCTTCCAAACTACCCACCTCATTTCCATACGCATGATACCCCGAGCAAACAGAACCCTTCAGTTTCATTGCGTCAATAAACAGCTCCCATCTCTGCCACATCAGTCCCTGAACTCCAGGATCAACAGCTTCATGGGAAAAGTGTTGGAACTTCCTGCTGCTCTATGGGTGAAGAGTTAATTTTTGACGTTACAGCAACAGCTTGCACTTTTTATCGTAGCCTGGGGGTCCTGAGATATTTCACAGGACCATTACCAGGTGAAAAGCTGGCCGTAAGCATCGTAAGGTGAAATTCAACCAAATGGTTGGTTGAAGATATAAAGTTTTAAGGAGTGTCTTAAAAGAAGAGAGACAGGCGGGGTGGTTTACTGAGGGGTTTCCAGAGGATCTGACCTCATCAGCAGTCAAGACTGGAATGACTGAAACTAAGAATCCACACAGCCAGAGTTGGAGGGTGCAGAGATGACAAAGGTGTGTTGGCCTGGTGGAGGCTGCATAGATGGGAAGGGATGGGATTTGTAACCAGAGTTTGTAAAACTCAGAAATTGTCACTTTGGGAGCCAGTGTCGGTCAGGAGAATATGGGAGTGATGAGTTAGCTTTCCTTGCATGAATTTGGATCTGGGCAGTAGAGTTTTGGATGAGTTCAAGCTTAGAGATGGTGTTTTACTCTCTAGTTGAGCTTTGCAATTGTCAGTTCTGGACGTGGCAAAGATAACATCACCTCTGAATGCTCTAACTCTAATTTCAAGACTGTGCCTCCATTTTCTGGGCTCTCTTATTGGAGAAAGTTGTTTCTTTTTATCAACCCTTTCAAATCCTTTAATCATTTGAAACATTCAATAGGACCATCTGTGCTATATTCAAAGGGATATAATCTATTCATGCATTCTCTCCTGGTTCATTCCTTTTAGACCAGTACATAATTGGATGATGCCGTAGCTAGATGATTCTACTCCAAAGGAAACTTCATACAGAAGAGGAAATCACGGATGAGGTAGATATTCTTCCTGGACAGTGTATGTGTCTGATGTCCACCACCCAGGTCGCCACCCTTACCTGACCCCAGCCAACTGAAGTGAGTGCACTCACTATGTGTCTTCGTAATGATTACCTTAAAAGGAGGAGGCCCCTTTAATATGTTCTGTCATGTTGCACAAGGCAACATTTATTGCTTTCCAAACAACTTGTGAAGCAGTTGTTAATGAGCAGCAAGGCATTCTTAGAAGACTGAGAGGTGATCTCGTGGAAACTGAGGGGGGCAGGGGGTGGCTGACAGGGTGGATGCTGATAAAATGCTTTCCCTAGTGGGGGTATCTAGAACTCGGGGGCATAGTTTCAGAATAAGGGAATGCCAATTTAATACAGAGAGGTGGAGGAATTTCTTCTCTCTGAAGGAGGTGAATCCTTGGAATTCTCTGCATGTGCTGTGGAGGATTCAAGATGGAGACTGACAGATGTTTAAACTGCATGGGAGTCAAGGGGAAGGGGGAGAGAGGGAAGGTGCTGTTGAGGCCAAGATTGGATTGGCCATGATGTTATTGACAGGGCAGAGCAGGGCTGGGAGGGCCAAGTGCCTACTCTTGTTTCTTATGATAAGAAGAATCTCTGTAGATGAACTCCATGAGTCCATGGGCAGGTGTGCGCTTTCAGTTCATTGACTGCTGAAATGAAAGCACAGTCACATTCTCCAAGACAAGACAAGGCAAAACATCTTTATTAGTCACATGTACATTGAAACACACATCTTTTGCATAGAGTGTTCTGGGGGGCAGCCCGCAAGTGTCACCACGCTTCCGGCGCCGACAGAGCACGCCCACAACTTCCTAACCCGTACGTCTTTGGAATGTGGGAGGAAACCCACGCAGACATGGGGAGAACGGACAAACTCCTTACAGACAGCGGCTGGATTTGAACCCGGGTCGCTGGCGCTGTAATAGCGTTACGCTAACTGCTACACTACCGTGCCTGTTATATTCTGCTGGGTAGACTGCAGAGTTAATGGCAACTGTAAATGGCACAGAGAACTGGGCAGCACAGTAGCACAGTAGGTAGATCCACTGCCTCACAGCTCCAGAGACCTGGGTTCGATCCTGACCTCCGGTGCTGTCTGTGTGGAGTTTGCATGTCCTCCCTGTGACCGTGTGGGTTTCCTCCAGGTGTTCTGGTCTCCCAAAGACATGTGGGTCGGTAGGTTAATTGACTGCTGTAAATTGCACCCAGTGTGTAGATGAGTGGTAGAATCTGGGGGGGGAGTTTTAAACTTTAAACTTAAATTTTTATTTATACAGCACGGTAACAGGCCCTTCTGGCCCAACGAGCCCGGGCCAACCAATTACACCCATGTTAACTGACTAACCCGTACGTCTTTGGAATGTGGGAGGAAACCAGAGCCCCTGGAGGAAACCCACACAGTCATGGGGAGAACGTACAATCTCTTTACAGACAGTGGCAGGAATTGAACCCCGATTGCTGGCGCTGTAATAGCGTTGCGCTAACTGCTACACTACTGTGCCTCCATGTTGCTGATGGGAATGTGGGGAGAATAAAATGGGATTAGTGTGTGATGAGTGCAATGGTACAGTTCATGACTCTATACCAGCATGAGCAGCCCATCATCTCATCTTCACCTCAACTTGTGAAGCTTTAATTCACCGAACCAAAATGCTGTAGACACTGGACATCTGAAACAAAGGAAGGAAATGCTGGAAACACTCAGGTCAGGTGGCATCTGTGAAGGGAGGAACAGAGTTAATGTTTCAGGCTGATGACCTTATATGAGAACTGCTGCTGTCCTGATGAAGGGTCTCTGATCTAAAACATTAACTCTGTTATCTCTCCACAGATCTGCCGAGTGGTTTCACCGTTTCTCTTTTTTTGTTTGAGCTTTAATTTGCAACCAGGGCTATAGGACTAATTGCAGTTCCAGACATTATCTCAGTGTTGATATGGATAGTTGCTGGGATGATGTTCATTGTTTCATCCTTTACTTAAGGGCAAGACAAATCTTTGGGCTTGGTCATCTTTTCTCAGTTATTTCTGACATTGATGGACAGAGGGATCTTTGGGGTCCAAGTCCATGACTCCCTGAAAGTGGCTGCACAGGTGGATAGGGCAGTAAAGAAGGCGTATGGCGTGCTTGTCTTCATTAGTCAAGGCATTGAGTTCAAGAGTCAGGAAGTTACGCTGCAGCTTAAGACTCTGGTTGGGCTGCATCTGGAGTACTGCATTCAATTCTGGTCGCCCCATTATAGGAAGGACGTGGAGGCTTTGGAGAGGGTGCGGAAGAGGTTTACAAGGACGCTGCCTGGATTAGAGCGCACGTGCTATGAGAAGAGGTTTGACAAGCTCGGGTTGTTTTCTCTGGAGCGGCGGAGGGTGACAGGGGACCTGATGGATGTTTACAAGATTACGAGAGGCATAATTAGAGAGGACAGCTGATATCTTTTTCCCAAGGTCGACATATCTAATACTAGAGGGCATGCATTTAAGGTGAGAGGGGAAAGGTTCAAAGGAAATGTGCAGGGCAAGATTTTACACATAGGGTGGTGGTTGTCTGGAATGCACTGCCAGGGATGGTAGTGGAGGCAAACTAAAGCATTTAAGAGGCTCTTGGATAGGCACACGAATATGCAGAGAACAGAGGGGTATGGACAATGTGCAGACAGAAGGGATTAGTTTAGTTAGGGAATTAATTACTAGTTTAATTAGTTCGGCACAACATCATGGGCCAAAGGTCCTGTTCCTGTGCTGTACGGTTCTATGTTCTATGGTATTGTTGGGTCACCTTTAGTGAAAGAGATAAGGGACCCATTTCTGAAAGACAGCTCACTTTTCCCTCAGCTCCTCAGACAGCCTCTTTCACTGGATGTTTCCCATAAGGACACACTGTCCATGGAGAATGCCAGGTCCCACATCATTTGTACCTTACTAGTTACTGTCACAGTTGTATAACTAATTGAGTGAGAGATTGCACTGATGGTAATGTGCCTTCCACTTAGGGACAGACATCACACTAACACACTAATCTTACAACTCAATGTGACGTACACTCCTGGCGAGAGCAACTGATTGCAGGCAACAGGATTGCGGTGGGCTGTTTCTGTGAGGAAGTAACATATAAAGTGGATTGGAGAAAAGGTCAGTGAAGAGCAGAGGTGTATTTGGGAAGGGGAAGTGATGCACACAGCTGGGAGAGGGAGAGTTATGGACAGCTGGGAGAGGGAGTGATGGACAGCTGGGAGAGGGGAGTGATGGACAGCTGGGAGAGGGGGAGTGATGGACAGCTGGGAGGGGGAGTGATGGACAGCTGGGAGGGAGAGTGATGGACAGCTGGGAGGGGGAGTGATGGACAGCTGGGAGGGAGAGTGATGGACAGCTGGGAGGGAGAGTGATGGACAGCTGGGAGAGGGGGAGTGATGGACAGCTGGGAGGGGGAGTGATGGACAGCTGGGAGAGGGTGTGATGGACAGCTGGGAGAGGGTGTGATGGACAGCTGGGAGAGGGAGTGATGGACACAGCTGGGAGAGGGAGTGATGGACAGCTGGGAGAGGGAGTGATGGACAGCTGGGAGAGGGAGTGATGGACAGCTGGGAGAGGGGGAGTGATGGACAGCTGGGAAGGGGTGTGATGGACAGCTGGGAGACGGGGAGTGATGGACAGCTGGGAGAGGGTGT
The DNA here is from genome assembly GCF_009764475.1 of Pristis pectinata. Taxonomy (NCBI): domain Eukaryota; kingdom Metazoa; phylum Chordata; class Chondrichthyes; order Rhinopristiformes; family Pristidae; genus Pristis; species Pristis pectinata. The sequence goes on along the minus strand of NC_067418.1, from coordinate 47,132,420 downwards.
GATGGACAGCTGGGAGAGGGAGTGATGGACACAGCTGGGAGAGGGAGTGATGGACAGCTGGGAGGGAGAGTGATGGACAGCTGGGAGAGGGTGTGATGGACACAGCTGGGAGAGGGAGTGATGGACAGCTGGGAGGGGGTGTGATGGACAGCTGGGAGACGGGGAGTGATGGACAGCTGGGAGACAGGGAGTGATGGACAGCTGGGAGACGGGGAGTGATGGACAGCTGGGAGAGGGAGTGATGGACAGCTGGGAGAGGGTGTGATGGACAGCTGGGAGACGGGGAGTGATGGACAGCTGGGAGGGGTTGTGATGGACAGCTGGGAGACGGGGAGTGATGGACAGCTGGGAGACGGGGAGTGATGGACAGCTGGGAGAGGGTGTGATGGACAGCTGGGAGAGGGTGTGATGGACAGCTGGGAGAGGGAGAGAGTGATGGACAGCTGGGAGACGGGGAGTGATGGACAGCTGGGAGAGGGAGAGAGTGATGGACAGCTGGGAGAGGGTGTGATGGACAGCTGGGAGAGGGTGTGATGGACACAGCTGGGAGAGTGGGGCTGACAGCTGTGAGTGAGACTAGAACAGCTGGGAGTAGGTAGAGTGAAGTTGACAGCGAGGGAAGTGAGTTGGAGATGCGGAAGGGAAACTGTAATTGGAATGTGGGAGAGTAGAAGGAACAGACAGCTGGGAGAGTGAGGCTGTCAGAAGGAAGAGACACAGCTGGGAGAGTTGAACATAAGAAACAGAAGCAGCAGTAGACAATTCAGGCTGATCTCTTACCTCAGTGCTGCAATATCCCCCTACCCCTTGATTCTCTTAATATGCAGAAATCTATCAATCCCTGTCTTTAATACAGTCAGCGACAGAGCCTCTACAGTCCTTTTATGCAGAGAATTCCAAAGTTTCACCACAGTGATGGTTAACAAATCAAACGCCTTCCTAACTCTGTGCTGCATCTTGGAATTGAAATTGGTTTATTATTGTCACTTGTACCAAGGTACAGTAAAAAAAACTTGTCTTGCATACCGTTTATACAGATCAATTCATTACACAGTGCATTGAGGTAGTACAGAGTGCATTGAGGTAGTACAAAGTGCATTGAGGTAATACAGGGTAAAACAATAACAGTGCAGAGTAAAGTGTCACAGCTACAGAGGAAGTGCAGTGCAGGTAGACAATAAGGTGCAAGGTCATAACGAGGTAGATTGTGAGGTCAAGAGTCCATCTTATCATACTAGGGAACCGTTCAATATTCTTATAACAGCAGGATAGAAACTGTCCTTGAGCCTGCTGTCATGTGCTTTCAGGCTTTTGTATCTTATGCCTGAAGGGAGGGGAGAGAAGAGAGAATGTTTGTGGTGGGTGGGGTCTTTGATTATGTTGGCTGCTTTACCAAAGCAACGAGAAGTGTAGACAGAGTCCATGGATGGGAGGCTGGTTTCCATGATGTGCTGAGCTGTGTCCACAACTCTCTGCAGTTTCTTGCAGTCCTGGGCAGAGCAGTTGCCATACCAATCTGTGATGCATCCAGATAGGATGCTTTCTATGGTACATCGATTAAAAATTGGTGTCAAAAGGGACGTGCCAAATTTCTTTAGCCTCCTGAGGAAATAGAGGTACTGGTGAGCTTTCTTGCCCATGGCGTCTACGTGGTTGGACCAGGACAGGCATTTGGTGATGTTCACCTCGGAACTTGAAGCTTTCAACCCTCTTGACCTCAGCACCGTTGATGTAGACAGGAGCATGTGCACCACTCCCCATCTGCACATTAATATTCAATGGTTCATGTACAAGGTTAGCCAGATCCTTCCAAACACTGACACTTTTCAATGTCGCACCATTTAAAAATGCTCTACCTTCCTCTGTTGTCTGTCATAGTGGAAGACCTCACATTTTTCTGGATTATATTCTATCTGCCATGTCATTGCCCATTCAGTTAGCCTTTCTACAATTGCTTGAAGCCTCTCCACATCCTCCTCACAGAGCACACTGCCACCAAGATTTGTATCAACAAACCTGGATATATTATACTTGATTCCTTCATCCAAATCATTGGAAAGGGTTGTGAACAGCTGGCACCCCTACACAGATCCCTCTGCCACCCTACTTGTTACAGCGTCATAACTGGACAAATTACTCTCATCCTGTTTCTGTTCCTTATATTCCTACATTCCTAGTAACTCCATGTGTAGCACCTTATCAAAGATCTTCTGAACACCTACTGTGTCCACATCAGCTATTTTAATTCAAAAGCCACAATGATATCGTGGAAGTAACTCAGAGAAATCCAAAAGCCAATGATTTAATTGGTGTGTTTCTGATCGAAGGAAGAGCAATGAGATATGGAGGCTTTGCAGAGGGTACAGAAGTGGTTCACCAGGATGTTGCCTGAATTAGAGAGTATTAACTATAAGGAGAGGTTGGAGAAACTTCGGTTGTTTTCTCTGGAGCGTTGGAGGCTGAGGGAAGTTTAAAAAAGTTATGAGAGGCGTAGACAGGATAGATAGTCAGATTCTTTTCTTCCCAGATGAAAAACACGATGGTGTTTTCTCCACGGATGCTGCCCGGCCTGCTGAGTTCCTCCAGCATCGTCGTGTTTTTCATCTGGATTCCAGCATCCGCGGTCCTCTGTTTCTCTTTTCTTCCCAGGATGGAAATATTGAATACTCGAGGCCATAGCTTTAAGGCGAAAGGGGGAATGTTTAAAGGAGATTTATGAAGTAGGTATTTTACACAGAGAATGGTTAGCTCCTGGAATGCACTGCCAGGGGAGGTGGTGGGGACAGATATGATAGCAGTGTTTAAGAGGCATGTGAACAGGCAGGGAATTGAGCGATATAGACCACATACAGGCAGATGTGTAGGATAAATTGGCATCAGGGTCAGCACAGACATCGTGGGCCAAAGGGCCTGTTCCTGTGCTGTACTGTTCTATGTTCTGTGTACTTACAGCACATCCACAGGTCCCCCCTTATCTACTCTGCTAGTTACAATCTCAAAAAGCTTGAGAAGATTTATCAAATGTGGTTTCCCTTTCATAAATCCATGTTGACTCTGCCCACTTTTGTTATTTTTTTAAATACCATTTCCATTTCTTTAACAGTAGATTCTACCAGTAACCCTATTACTGATGTCTGACCCACTGTTCTGAAGGTTCATGATTTCTCTCTCAAACAGTGCGGTTACATTTGCTGCCTTCCATTCTGTCAGAATTGTTTTTCAATGCGTGGAACTTTGAAGGATTACAAACAGTGCATCCATTATCTCCACAGTCACTTCTTTCAAAAGCTTGGAAGACAATCCATCAGGTATGGCTTTGAGCTCCTCACTTATTCCAGGTTTTCTGTGTCTTCTATGACGACAGACACAAAATACTCCTTTAATTTCCCTGAAATGTCCTTATTCCCCAATATATATTTCTCCTGTCACAGTTTGTAAAGAGCTCAGAAAACTTTTACTGAAGTTTTCCTGTTAAGCTTTCACAGTTTCTCACCAGATTACTGTTCCTCTCCTTGCTGTAACTGGAAACGTTCCCGATCCTCAGGATTACTGCTCCGATGCCAACATTATCAGCCTTTTCCTTTCTTCCATAACCATCTTCAACAATCCACAACGGGAACAAATTCCAGTTGGGTTTGTGTCCGAAAGGGATGCACATCTGTGCAAGTGAGGTTGACAGACACATCTGGGGCAGTGAGACAGAGACACAGCTAGGAGAACCTGACTGGGAGAGGGAGACTGACAGACACATCCAGGACAGAGATGTTAATTAAAAAAAACAGCTGGAAGAGTGAGACTGACACACAGCTGTGGGTGTGAGGCTGACACACTGCTGGGGGTGTGAGACTGACACACAGCTGGGACAGTGAGACTGACACACAGCTGTGGGTGTGAGACTGACACACAGCTGTGGGTGTGAGACTGACACACAGCTGGGACAGTGAGACTGACACACTGCTGTGGGTGTGAGACTGACACACTGCTGTGGGTGTGAGGCTGACACACAGCTGGGACAGTGAGACTGACACACAGCTGTGGGTGTGAGACTGACACACTGCTGTGGGTGTGAGGCTGACACACTGCTGGGACAGTCAGACTGACACACTGCTGTGGGTGTGTGACTGACACACAGCTGTGGGTGTGAGGCTGACACACTGCTGTGGGTGTGAGACTGACACACTGCTGTGGGTGTGAGACTGACACACAGCTGTGGGTGTGAGGCTGACACACTGCTGTGGGTGTGAGACTGACACACTGCTGTGGGTGTGAGACTGACACACAGCTGTGGGTGTGAGACTGACACACAGCTGTGGGTGTGAGGCTGACACACAGCTGGGACAGTCAGACTGACACACTGCTGTGGGTGTGAGGCTGACACACTGCTGTGGGTGTGAGACTGACACACAGCTGGGACAGTGAGACTGACACACTGCTGTGGGTGTGAGACTGACACACAGCTGGGACAGTCAGACTGACACAGCTGGGGATGTGGAAAGAGTGAGACAGACACAGCTGGGAGAGTGAGATTGACTGTCACAGGTTAGAGACCGAGATCAAGTGTCAAGGCTGGGAGAATGAGATTGACAGGCAGCTGTTGGAGTGAGACTGACAGACACATCTGCAGACGAGAGACATTAACAGCTCAAGCTGACAAGGTGAGTAATATAGAACAGTGATATATCTGAGGGTGAGGCTAGAGGAGTTGATGAAGGTGAGATCAGTGATGTGTGTGGCCTATCAAGGCTGAGAGAGGGATTGATGAATGTTGTCACAGAGAGAAACTGACAGGAAAAGAACTGTGAGGCAGACCAGAAGAAGTATAGATATGCTTGTGAGGATGTTTGATATCGGAACGGCGATGTGTGAGAGTGATTGTCAATCGAACAGAAATATGTGGAGGGAAGAATTTTATTACAATAAAAATGTGTGCTGGTGATTGCCATAATGATCAGTGTGAGGGAGAATATAGATGTAGTATACAGACATGTGTAAGGAGATTGATGTCAGAGTAAAAATGTGTATGTGACTGATATCAGAAGAGAAATTTCTGTGTGAGAAACACTGTCACTGGAACAGTAGTGTGCGTGAGAGGGGTTGATTTTCGTGTGGTGACCTTAGTGAGGGAGACTCATAGCAAAAAATGTGTATGAACGTGACTGAAAGAACAGCATTGCGTGTGAGGGAGACATATTTGTGTAGCACTGTGTGTGACAAGGAGATGAATATTCTCATGGAAATATGAATGTGAAGGAGACACACTGCAATTAACATGCATGTATGAGGGAGAATGATAAACTAATGAGAGATACTGTTAATGAAATGAACACGTGCGACGGACACTGATGTAAACATTGTTTGTGTGAGGAAGACTGATGTCGGAGTAGAGATATGTGTGTGAGGAAGGTGACATGTAGACAGGTGTGTGCGTGACGCGCACAGATACTGGGGCAGACACATGAGGGAATGTGAATTTGAAATGGGAGAGAGACCTGGAAAAGCAAAGTGAAGTCTTTAGGAAGGGACAAAGCTCCTTTGTCCTTTGCTCTTCCTCCCATCGCTTCCTCCTTCGACCTCCTACTTGCCCAGGGTAATCAGCGGGTGGTCCCAGATCTCTGTCAGTGCTGCTCCACCCTCTTCGAGGGAGCACAGTCAGGCCAAAATGGGTTCTGACATTACGATGTGTTTGCAACAGTGAGAAAGATATAAAGGTGGGCGTTAGGCAGGATAGCAAAGGAGGAAGGGCAGATGTTGGAGGGAGTTAGAGGGGGAATCTCAGCTCATGGGACCCAGTGGTCAAAGTGCTTGGTTTTTAGTTGTCCTGAAGAAGCAGTCACTGATGTCGTTCAGCAGGTCGGTGAGAATTAGAGTCAGAGAGTAACACAGCACGGAAATAGGCCCTTCAGCCCAACTCACCCATACCCACCTAAGCTGGTCCCATTTGCCCGCGTTTGGCCCATATCCCCCTAAACCTTTCCTATCCATGTACCTGTCCAAATGTCTTTTAAATGCTGTTATTGTACCCGCCTCAACCACTTCCTGTGGTAGCTCGTTCCATATACCCACCACCCTCTGCGTGAAAAAGTTGGTCCTCAGTTCCCTTTTAAATCTCTCCCCTTTCACCTTAAACCTGTGCCCTCCAGTTTTTGATTCCCTTTCCTTGAGGAGAAAGACTGGCGACCATTCACCTTATCCACGCCCCTCGTGATTTTATATACACCTCCGTAAGGTCACCCCTCAATCTCCTACGCTCCGTGGAATAAAGTCTTTAGCCCGGCCAACCTCTCCCTGTAACTCAGGCCCTCCAGTCCTGGCAACATCCTCGTAAACCTCCTCGGCACTCTTTCCAGTTTAACCATGTCTTTCCTATAACAGGGTGGACAAAACTGTACCCAGTCCTCCAGGTGCGGCCTCGCCAACGTCTTGTATGTCTGCGACATAATTAGACCAAATCCAGGCACGGTTTACTGTCAATCCATTTTCACAGACTTCCTGCTTTGCAGGTAGGTTTGCTGAGCCCTGATCCTGGTTTATTTGCACGCTGCTTGGCTCTTGCTGTGTGTGTAGGCTTGAACAGCGTGCATTCCTCCTCCAGGCCTGAGGCTCCCTCACAATATAGCGGGGAGATGATCTCTTTGATCTTCATCCTGTGCGGTCTGGACACAACATTTCATTGTTGTCACCAGGCATGCTCAATGGCAGCTGAAGGATTTGTGAGTTCCTCTTCAAATCTTTCTGATGCATTTTTAGAAGCTACCTGTGGTCTGAGTGATTAAGTTTTCGAGCTTGTTTCTGTGACTTTTCTTTTACTAATATAAAGTGGTGTAGGATTCCCATTTGGTCATTACCTTGAAAGGACCAGCTCATGTCAGATTTCCATCTGTTTACTTTGAAGGGATCGCCCGTGCCAGTTTACCGTCTCACTTGCAATATATCTGCAGTAACGTCATTAATCACGGCTCTCACCGTGTGCAGTCGCTGGTGTTCAACTTATCACCAAAGGCTCAGACCAGAGAGACGTGAGAGAACGAAGCACAAAAAGGCAGAGGAGGCGTTGCCCAAGCATTTACCCCCCCTTGGGAACTCTGGGGCAGAAATTGGGGCAATTTGGAGGAAACTTGGCCCATGGCTTCTCGTAGAAGAGACAATATTGTCAATGACATTTTCAATGACGACAACATTGACAATGTGGGCACAACATTGTGGGCTGAAGGGCCTGTACTGTGCTGTAGTGTTCTATGTTCTAACCAGCGGGATCCCAGCATGTCATCACCAGGGCTGGAAGACTCGCCCGTCTTGCCACCCCTCTTCCTCAGTTCTCGAGATGGGTCGGTGGACCCGAGACATTGATGCAGACGCTGCCTGCCCGCAGAGCGTTTCTGGCCTCTGCTGCTTTTATTGCTACTCCTCGCCTGGAAGGAGATGGTGGGAAAGATCCCACGCCTGTGACTCTCAGCTGCCCTTGTGCCGTCCGTGAGGAAAGCGGCTGCTGCTCTCGTCCTCAGCTCTCCCATCGGGCAGGACCACTGCTGCCTGGAAACATGTGGGAGAGAGGGAAGGCTTGTATTGTTCCCTGAGATAACCTTGCGGTGTGAACAATGAAGATTAGGCAGTTCTTTTAGCCATCAGGTACCTGCACGGAGCCGGGCTTTTATCTAATAACCTTTACTTCAGCCTCCGTCCCACTGGAGCCTCTTGCAGTGATCCAAAGCATTATGGCAACAAGCCATCTGGGGATGCGGTTGCTATGGAAACATCCCTGATAAACAGATGTAGCTTGGAGAGCTGCAACAAGGGAGATGAGAAGGTGCCCGTGACTCTGTGTGTGTGTGTGTGTGTGTGTGTGTGTGTGTGTGTGTGTGTGTGTGTGTGTGTGTGTGTGTGTGTGTGTGTGTGAGGGAAAGGCATTGCATTCTCAATAAATTCATTTCCAGTTTGAAATGAAATGTCTGCCACCCCAGGCATACACCTCTGCAGCTGTAAATTGGAATGTTGGTGAGGAGCTGATTAGAGCACAGAGTCAATGATAAAGTCTTCACTTTGTCCAATGGCAAGTTGATTGTGAAGAGACTGATGCTGAGAGCTTGTTAGTGTAAGGGAAATTGGTATTGGTATTGGTTTATTATTGTCACTTGTACTGAGGTACAGTGAAAAACTTGTCTTGCATACCGTTCGTACATGTCAATTCATTACACAGTGCATTAAGGTAGTACAGGGTAAAAACAATAAGAGAATACAGAGTAAAGCGTCAGAGCTACAGAGGAAGTGCAGTGCAGGTAGCAAGGTCATAACAAGGTAGATTGTGAGGTCAAGAGTTCATCTTATCATACTAGGGGACCATTCAGTAGTCTTATAACAATGGGATAGAAGCTGTCCTTGAGCCTGGTGGTATGTGCACTCAGGCTCCTGTATCTTGTGCCTGATGGGAGGGGAGGCTGGTTTCTGTGATGTTCTGGGCTGTGTCCACAACTCTCTGCAGTTTCTTGCGGTCCCAGGCAGAGCAGTTGCCGTACCAAGCTGTAATGCATCCATATAGGATGCTTTCTATGGTGCATTGATAAAAGTTGGTGAGTGTCAAAGGGGATATAGCAAATTTCTTTAGCCTCCTGAGGAAGTAGAGGCGCTGGTGAGCTTTCTTGACCATGGCGTCTACATGGTTAGACCAGGACAGGCTGTTGGTGATGTTCACTCCTAGCAACTTGAAAATGGATTACTAGTTGCATACCTGGTTGAAGAGCAGGTTGGAGTTAGGGTATATTTTCCCCTTGTGAAGTACATTAGACTGAGCATGAACACACATGTATTAGTTAGACCAATAGTATATTCCTGTTTCCAAAATAACAAAAGAAAGTTAACAAAAAATAAGATCCCAAAGATTAAATGCTTGCCAGAGACATGCAACACTACAAGTAAAAGAAATGCTCTTGCGTTTTTCCCATGACAGGGGCTTTGTGAAACCAGCTCAGAAATTAGACGTCTCATCGCAGCTGGACATTGTTGTTGAAAAATAATTAGTGGCTGGCCACAGCACCCACAGTAATCAATCTCCTGCTGACCTGAATCTCATATACTCAACAGGATGAACATATAATTAACAAGTCACAGCAGGGGAGGTTAGAGAAGGAGGTTAATCAATATTGTTACATATTCCATTCTCAGAATTTCAATACCGCCTTATTTGCTCAGAGGTAGTGGTCACACCATTTTGTTGGATCTGAATCTTAAAGCTCTGGGTGGTGCTTATTTACTTTATTTCCATACTTTGGCGGGCATTGCCACCACTTAACAATTTTATCTATGACCATAAATGAACAAGTCCAGTCCCCTCCTGGTCCTCAAGTTCCATGTGCCTTTACATCACTCTGCTTTTGGTGACTCTTGTCATACCTGTTTGTGTGATTTTTATAGTTCAGATTTAGCCTGGTTCATACCTGGCAAGCATTAATTTTCAAATGCTCGTCCTTGTCTTCGTGTTCCTCCTTGGCTTCACCTCTTCCCTATCTCTGTACCCACTGTACCAAGCTCCAACTTTATACCCCTGCCTTCCTGCCTGCCTTCTGGCTCATCCTCTGTGTGTCTCTTGAGCTTAACCCCGTTACCACTGGGATTCATTGGTGTGTGGTCATCTGCCCTGAGATTTCATTATAGTGCTCAGCGTTAGAGTTTGTTTGGTGCCTCTCCTGAGATGTCCCCTGGGGACAGTTTACCATGTCAAACATGTCATAAACATATATGTTGATGTCGTTGTGGTTGCAGCCTCTGTTCTTGCCATTTGTTCATTAGAACAGAAAAGATGCAAGAACCTCTCCACCATTCAGTCAGATCATGGCTGATCTTTTACCCCAATGCCTCTTTCCAGCACTAACCCCATAGACTTTACATAAGAACATGAGAAACAGGAGCAGGTGTTGGCCATTTGGACCCTCAGGCCTGTTCTGCCCAGTCAGTAAGATCATGGCCAATCCAATCTTGGACTTGACACCACTTTTCCGCTCTCTCCCCAAATCTCTTGACTCCCTTGTAGTTCAAGTTCTATCCATCTCCTCAATGGATATATTCAAGGACTCCATGTCCACAGCTTCCTGGGGAGAGAAATCCAAAGTGTTTGACAGAAGAAATTCCTCCTCGTATCCATTGGAAAGGGGTGACACTTTATTACTGTACACGGTACTACAGGTGTGGTCTCACCAGCACCTGTACATAGTACCACAGGTGTGGTCTCACCAGCACCTGTACACAGTACCACAGATGTGGTCTCACCAGCACCTGTACACAGTTCTCCAGGTATTGGTATTGGTTTATTATTGTCACTTGTACCGAGGTACAGTGAGAAACTTGTCTTGCATACTGATCATACAGGTCAATTCATTACACAGTGCAGTTACATTGGGTCAGTACAGAGTGCATTGATATAGTACAGGTAAAAACAATAACAGTACAAAGTGTCACAGCTACAGAGAAAGTACAGTGCAATAAGGTGCAAGGTCACAACAAGGTAGATAGTGAGGTCATAGTCCATCTCATTGTATAAGGGAACCATTCAGTAGTCTTATCACAGTGGGATAGAAGCTGTCCTTAAGTCTGGTGGTACATGCCCTCAGGCTCCTGTATCTTCTACCCGATAGAAGAGGAGAGAAGACAGAATGTCCCGGGTGGGTGGGGTCTTTGATTATGCCGGCTGCTTCACCAAGACAATGAGAGGTAAAGACAGAGTCCAAGGAGGGGAAGCTGGTGTCCGTGATGTGCTGGACTGTGTCCACAACTCTCTGCAGTTTCTTTTGGTCATGGGCAGAGCAGTTGCCGTACCAAGCCATGATATATCCAGATAGGATGTTTTCTATGGTGCATTGGTAAAAGTTGGTGAGAGTCAAAGGGGACAAACTAAATTTCTTTAGCCTCCTGAGGAAATAGAGGCACCTGTGAGCTTTCTTGGCGGTGACATCTACGTGATTTGACCAGGACAGGCTGTTGGTGATGTTCACTCCCAGAACTTGAAGCTCTCAACCCTCTCGACCTTAGCACCATTGATGTAGACAGGTGCATGTACACCGCTCCCTTTCCTGAAGTCAATGACCAGCTCTTTTGTTTTATTGACATTGAGGGAAAAGTTTTTGTCATGACACCGTTCCACTAAGCTCTCTATCTCCTTCCTGTACTCCGACTCATCGCTGTTTGAGATACGGCCTACAACGGTGGTATCATCTGCAAACTTGTAGATGGAGTTGGAGCAGAGTTGTGGTCTTACCAGCACCTGTACACAGTACCACAGGTGTGGTCTCACCAGTACCTGTACACAGTATCACAGGTGTGGTCTCACCAGCACCTGTACACAGTACCACAGGTGTGGTCTCGCCAGCACCCGTACACAGTACCACAGGTGTGGTCTCGCCAGCACCCGTACACAGTACCACAGGTGTGGTCTCGCCAGCACCCGTACACAGTACCACAGGTGTGGTCTCGCCAGCACCCGTACACAGTACCACAGGTGTGGTCTCGCCAGCACCCGTACACAGTACCACAGGTGTGGTCTCGCCAGCACCCGTACACAGTACCACAGGTGTGGTCTCGCCAGCACCCGTACACAGTACCACAGGTGTGGTCTCGCCAGCACCCGTACACAGTACCACAGGTCTGGTCTCGCCAGCACCCGTACACAGTACCACAGGTGTGGTCTCGCCAGCACCCGTACACAGTACCACAGGTGTGGTCTCGCCAGCACCCGTACCCAGTACCACAGGTGTGGTCTCACCAGCACCCGTACACAGTACCACAGGTGTGGTCTCGCCAGCACCTGTACACAGTACCACAGGTGTGGTCTCGCCAGCACCTGTACCCAGTACCACAGGTGTGGTCTCACCAGCACCTGTACCCAGTACCACAGGTGTGGTCTCGCCAGCACCTGTACACAGTACCACAGGTGTGGTCTCACCAGCACCTGTACACAGTACCACAGGTGTGGTCTCGCCAGCACCTGTACCCAGTACCACAGGTGTGGTCTCGCCAGCACCTGTACACAGTTCTCCACGTGTGGTCTCTCACCACTGCCTGTATCCAGTATTACAGGTGTGAGATTCAGCAGGTCAGGGAGCATCTGTGGAAAGAGAAGCAGATAATGTTTCAGGTCTGGGACCCTTCATGAGAATTGAGAAAGAGAGAGGAAAGTTAGTTCAGCAGCGGAGAAGGTGGGGGAAGGCAATGGGTGGAACAAGGGGAATTTTTCTGTTAGGGTGAGATAATGTGGCCATTAAGGGTATTTAAGTTCCTTTGTTGCTAATGTTGTAACTCTGTGTAATGTTGTAAAGTCTATGTAAAGTTGATTGCTGTGTAACGAACTATTGGGACATGTTCAGCAGGCCAGACTATACGAATAAAAGAAAAAGGAAATAAAGGCTGGCGGGCAAAGAGATACAAGCAGAAAGAACGAGTGAGTTATCTAAAGTTGCTACCTAGACCAAATTGTTTCTCTCTTTCTCAATTCTCATGAAGGGTCTCAGACCTGAACAGTTTCTCTCTCTCCACAGATGCTGCCTGACCAGCCGAGTTTTTCCAGCATTTTCCATTTTTATTTCAGATTTCCGGCATCTGCAGTTTTTGAAAAGAATTTTATTTAAAGAAGCTGGGGCAGCGATGAATGCTCAGGGTATGAAAATGGAAGAGAGAGGAGGGGTCATTTCAGAATCATGGAATCTCACACCAAAGTTTACTGCCTACAGAGTTAATCAAGATCCGTGGATTTATGTTTCACTGTCCTTACTCCAATCTTGTCTGCGATGAAAGAAGCTTTGTGTATTTTCCTTTCCTGTTTTTGGGAGAAGGTGGGGGTAAAGTTGCCTGCTATTCTGTCAGCTGTGGGAAGTCTGAAATGATAGCAGAGACACGCTGACCACGGAAGGAAAGTTACTGAGTTGGATGGTGGATGATTAACAGCCAATTCTGATTGTAAGTTTGAATATTACTGAGTATACAGTCAGTCCCAAATATAATAATGAACATAAGGACTGTATTACAGGCTAAAATTGGGTAGATGTTTTACATAGTTTATTGCAAAATAATAGATACACAATAGTGGATTAAAAGAAATGATGTAATTGTTATTTTTAAGTGAATCTGCTTTATATCCAGGGGTCCTATAGACCCCCAGTAAATGTTCATATTTGACATATTTGTTGCTTTTTGTAGCATTTTACTGCAGAATATTATATCCAAACCCACTCGACCACAAATTATAGTGTGGCAGCTTTTGTATTTTGCATTTGACTGACAGATTCTTTTATAAATTTCAGTGGCTTTGTATTCAAGTACCGGGAAATGGCAGTAAATCCTTTTCAACTCTATTAGACTGTCGAAATTTCCATCTCGTATATGGCAGAATCATTAATTCTACTTGAATTATCACTATAAAGAAAGAAGAGACTTGCATTTACACAGCACCTTTTGCACTCTCAGGTCACTTCCAAAGTACCTTACATGTATTTACGGAAGTGTAGTTACTGTTGCAAAGTGCAGTGGCAAGTACACAGCAAGATTCCACAAACTGTAAGGAAGCGACCATTTGATAATCTGCTTTAGCCATTTTGTTTGATTCGGCTAACTATTAGCCAGGATTTGAGTGAAAACTCTCTTTTTCAAGGACTTGCAAGGGTTCTTTTACCTCAAGCGATAGGGCATAAAGTAACTTGATTTAGTGTGTAAACTCAGAGACAGTGACTGACTTATTATACCACAGAGGGAGGACACTCAGCCTATCGAGTCCCAGCAGAGCATTATTAGACTCAATGTATGGTAGAATCATTAAATCCCATTCCCCTTATAACAGTAAAAGTCAAAGTCAAGTTTATTATCAGATGCACAAGTACATGAGTGCACAGGTGCAGTGAGAAACTTACTTGCAGCAGCATCACAGGCTCATAGCATCAGATAAGCAGCATTCACAAGAAAAACATAAATTAAACATAAATTATACCCAGCTTTTACAAGAACGAACACAATTAGCACAAAAAAAAAGTCCACTTCAGTGAAAAGTGGTCACGGTGTTGCTAAACTGTAGTGATTAGGGTTGTGCCGGTTGGTTCAAGAACCGAATGGTTGAAGGGAAGTAGCTGTTCCTGAACCGGGTGGTGTGGGACTTCAGGCTTCTGTACCTCCTGCCCGATGGTAGCTGTGAGAAGATGGCATGGTGGGAATCTTTGATGATGGATGTTGCCTTCTTGAGGCAGCGCCTCCTGTAGGTACCACCGATGGTGCCTGGCAACTTATTCTCTCTCACATTCCCTTCAACTCCTCTTTAGTTCTTTTGCCCTACGCTAAGGGATAATTTACAGTCGCCAGTTAACCTACCAACTGTGACATCTTTGTGATGTAGGAGGAAACCCACGTGGTCACAGGGAGAATGTGCAAACTCTGCAGAGAAACACCAGAAGTTGGGATTGAACCTGTGTCACCAGAGATAGGAAATTACCACTGCACTTCCAAAATTTCACCACCTCCTCAGTACAACAGAAGGGTTAGTGTTGAATGCACGGAGTTGGTCACTTAACAGGCGAATGAATAGCTTGTGACTTTTTCATACATGCAAGGCCAGCCATTCCTCGCTGCCCTGCTCCTCGACCAATCAGGTTGCCACAAAGAGCCGACCAAATTGGTCACCAAACTGCAGTCACGTTTACCCCAGATTGGGCATGATGGGCAGATTTCCTTCCTTAATAGACATTTATGACATGGTTGAGTTTTTATGATATTTGAAAAGATTCAAGGATACCATGACAGATGATAGATTTTTATTTCAGATTTATTTAATGAGATTTGTCTCAGAACTTTTGCAGTTACTTTGGAATTTTGGTACAATAACAAAACCATTACACTCCTGTACCCTCAGAGCTCACGTACAGCATAGTGTCCATTCACTTCAGTTCTTCCCCTTTCCGAATTGGATTATGAAAATGCTGCAAATGATTTCATTGCACCCTGGTGTACATGATAATAAATAAATAAATAAATAAATAAATGACGGCAAGAAACTGCAGAGAGTTGTGGACACAGCTCAGCACATCATGGAAACCAACCTCCCCTCCATGGACTCTGTCTACACTTCTTGCTGCCTCAGTAAAGCAGCCAGCATAATCAGAGACCCCACCCACCCTGGACATTCTCTCTTCTCCCCCCCTCCCATCAGGCAGAAGATACAAAAGCCTGAAAGCACGTACCACCAGGCGCAAGGACAGCTTCTATCCCGCTGTTATAAGACTATTGAACAGTTCCTTATACAATGAGATGGACTCTTGACCTCACAATCTACCTTGTTATGACCTTGCACCTTATTGTCTGCCTGCACTGCACTTCCTCTGTAACTGTAACACTTTATTCTTCATCCTGTTATTGTTTTCCCTTGTACTACCTCGATGCACTGTGTAATGAAATGATCTGTATGGATGGCATGCAAATCAAAGTTTTTCACTGTATCTCGGTACATGTGACAATAGTAAACCAATTTACCAGTTTACCAAATTTAATTTACCAATTTAATCTGGATCTGAATCTGGACAAGTGGACTCATGTGAGAGGGGATCTCATTGAAACCTACTGGATACTGAAAGGCCTGGACAGAGTGGACGTGGAGAGGATGCTTCCAGTAGTGGGAAAGTCTAGGATCCGAGGGCACAGCCTCAGAATAAAGGGACGTCCCTTTAAAACTGAGATGAGGAGGAATTTCTTCAGCCGGAGGGTGGTGAATCTGTGGAATTCGTTGCCACAGAGGGCTGTGGAGGGCGTCATTGGGTGTATTTAAGGCAGAGATTGATAGGTTCTTGATTGGGAAGGGGGTTAAGGGTTACGGGGCAAAGGTGGGAGAACGGGGTTGAGAAAAAAAAATCAGCCATGACAGATTGGCGGAGCAGACTCAATGGGCCAAACGACCTAATTCTGCTCCTATATCTTATGGTCTTATGTGGCAGCTTGCTGTAATGGAAGAACACAAGGTTAACAGTCTTGACAATCCTCACCTGAAGACCATCAAAGCCAGTTGGCCTTCTGCGCCACCTTCCTACCCCCAATACTTTTTCAAGACAAGAAATCCGACGTATTGGAGAGAACCTCAATGGACCAATAAAAATAAGGGCATGAAATTTCCTTTGAGAGATCTTCAGCCGTACATACCTTTGTTTTCTGTTAGTGTGGAGAATATAAGATTGATTCAGACAAGTCAACAGAACTTGCTTAAGATAGAGGACTGCAATGCAAATAGAAGTGGTTAAGGGTTTAACATCAGCAGAAAAGTTATCGCTACTAGCAGTAAGTATGTGTAATGAGACCTTTTGAAATTAGTTGTATGAAACTGGAAAGAATCCTTATGGGATCTGCAGGTTAAAGACCGAATTAGGTCCAAGGATCAGGCATGTAATTAACTGTAAGAATGAAAGAGGGCTTTAAACTATGCAACTGGGAGGGGACTGGGGAAACAAGATTGCTTTAGTGTTGTAAAAATGCTAGATGCGCTTTAGCTTAATAAGCTGTACTTTCAGTAATTGTGTTTGAAAATTAGAAATAACTTTGTGTTGTTTTTTTGGTGTCTACAGAGAGCAGATAACACCTACTGTGTCCTCTGCTTCACTGTTCATTCAGAAATTGATTCCAAATTAGTTTCTGACCCTTTGGGTGTTTCCGTTTTGTAGAGTTTCAAGCCCCTTCATGACCACCTGACCAGTTCATAAAGCTCCCTGATTTTTGGGTGGGATTTCATCCGATTGTGCTCAGTCGCCTGGGATTGTGAAGGGGGAGTGGATGCAGAAATGCTTCTGATCTGTGTGTTTGGATCTGATATTCCCAGCCCTACAAACATCCCTGAGTCACAGCTCTGATGTTAGGTGGAGCACTTCCCCTTGGAAAGGAGCATTTGTCTTGGCAAGTTGAGGGAGAAGCAACGGAGATTGGAGGTCAGTATCATCCTGACATTTGACCGTTTTCCTTTTGGTTAACTATCAGCAACAGTGTGCAGGAGTATCCAGGAGATCATTTACGTGTCCCTGCTTAATGCAACGCGGAGGAGGGACTGAGCACAATCAGATGAAATCCCACCCAAAAATCACAGAGCTTTATGAACTGGTCAGGTGGTCATGAAGGGGCTTTCCTTGACGGACATAGAGTCATCGTCAGAGAGCAATATAGCACGGAAACAGGCCCTTCAGCCCATCGAGTCTGGCCTGACCATCAACCACCCATTTACATTAATCCTACATCAACTCCCCCCAGATTCTACCACTCACCTAAACGCTAGGGGCAATTCACAGTGGCCAATGGGTGGTTGATGGTCAGTGCAGACTCGATGGGCTGAAGGGCCTGTTTCCAGCCTATATTGCTCTCTGACTATGACTCGATGTCCATCAAGGAAAGCCTATCTCCTCCACGTTGGATTAAATAGGGACATGTAAATGATCTTCTGGATACCCCTGCACACTGTTGCTGATAGTTAACCAAAAGGAAAACGGTCAAACGTCAGGATGATACTGATTTCTCCAATCTCCTTTGCTTCTTCCCCGGATTCTACCACTAGGGGCAATTCACAGTGGCCAATTAACCTACCAACCTGCATGCCTTCGGGCTGTGGGAGGAAACTAGAGAAGCCAATCACAGGGAGAACATGCAAACTCCACACAGACAGCACCGGAGGTCAGGATTGAACCCAGGTCTCCGGCACTGTGAGGCATCAGCTCTTGTTGTTTTGTTGGAAGTTTAGATCCGGTGTAAAGATTCTCTAATTTCAGTGGGCATCAGCCACCTGTAAGGAATTCAATGCTATAATAGCATGGAAGCTGACTTGCACTGTCGTGTATCTTACTGGTAGCTTAGTTACTCGAGACAGGACAATAAGGTTTTTCATTGCACCTGTACATGCATGTACCTGTGCATATGAGAATAAACTCGGCTGACTTTGGCTTTGGTGAGTAGACAGTTGGCGTTTCGGATCAAGAGCCTTTTACTTCAGTCTGGACGAAGGGTCTCAACCCAGAATGTCGACTGTCCATTACCCTCCATAGATGCTGCTCGAGTTCCTCGAGCTCTTTCTGTGCTATTATTTATTTATTTATATTTGGTGTCTGGGTGTCATAGAATTTATTTCCCAATGTATTGTCAATGAGAAACTGTTGCTAAATTACCTTCCTGAACCATGTACCCCCACAATGCTACTGGAGGAGGAATTCCAGGATTTAGACTCAAGGTTGATGAAGAAATGGTGATACTAATAAATGAGCTGTCATCCTTCTTTGATCAGTTAGTGTTGTAGGCAGTTACAGAAAACAAAACCACTAACTTCTATTTAGATAGTGACTTGAATGTAAGAAAATGACCCAGGTGTTTCACAGAAGTATTTTCGAATAAGAGTTAATACAAGGACATTGGGCGGCTGACCAAAAATTAGGTCAAAGAGGTCACGTTTAAAGGTCATCTTCAGGAGGACCAGGAGATTTAGGGAGGGAATCTCTAAACTTGGCAGCTAAAAGCCCCCTGCCAAAGGTGGTGCAATATAATCCAGGGATGATTTGGAGCTCAGATATCTCAGAGGGTTGCAGGGTGGAAGTAAAATTCATTGTCCCCAGCTTTTCACCTTCTGGACTGTGCTCTGTTTTAACCCTTTTATGTCCAAGGTGAAAAACTCACTGACATTCATTTAGTTTGGGCATTTGTTTAAACTGTGAATATCTTGGAACTGTATACTTCTATCCATACTTACATTGCTGCCTAGTGATGTGCCATCAGCAAACCTGGGCAATTCCATATCCCTGCTATCAGACAAATTGCTGTAATCCCTCACAATCCTTGTGGGACATCACTTGTCAAAACCTGATCCATAATCTTGACTTTCTGACTCCTACAGTACAGCCAGTTTCTTAACAAGGTCAACAATTTGTCTTCAATTCCATGAGCAGTCACTGTAACTACAAGTCATCTCTGTGGGGCATTCTGAAAGACTGTCTGATGACCAGTTACTGTGTTTGTCACTGATGATCTGTGTGCCAGTTACTGTGTTTGTCACTGGTGATCAGTGTATAGGTTACAGTGTTTCTCACTGGTGATCTGTGTGTCAGTTACTGTATTTCTTTCTGATTATCAATACACTGTTGTTTTATTGATGATCTGTGTGGTTCTTTAGTGAATTGGTTGAACGGTCTTTCAGCCAGAGAGACATGGGTACATGAAGATTCAGATAATTGAACTTGACAGGGTGAAGGTTATGATTACTGGCTGCTATATACATTATTGCTTATTAATGTGTTCTGAAATTGCTTCTTCTGGTATTTTTCCTGGGACTAGTGGATAATTGGTGCGTTTATGAAATACACCAGGCTGCACCAAACAGAGTTTCACAAGAACTGTAATTGAACAGGAGACGGTGTCCTGCCAGACAGCTGCAAGGTATAACATCCAGGAGCATTTCAACACGCTGTGACAAGTTGTTATTATACATGTACATCTAGGACAGAGTCTCAATCTGTTCAGTAGATAGCCTGGTTGCCATAGAAATAGAATTTCTGCAACAATGAAAGATCTGCTCAGTAAACCAAAGTGTTCACCATGTTTTATATTAGGAATACATGAACAGCAACACTATAAGTGTTCAAAGCAATGATCACCAAATTAACATTTCAAAGAAATGTTTCAAATTTTTATTGCAACAGATCTATTTTTAGGACTAAAAGTCAATAATTAAGACAAGCAATCACATTTAATGTTATAGAGGTATAAAAAGTCAATAAAATCAGTTTGAGCATTCTAGTATGGACTAAAATGCACCTACCTCGGTACAAACGAATGGCTGTATGTGTAGCCATTCATTTAAATACAAATGCAACAGTACACATACAGCCATTCGTTTGTACTGAGGTAGGTGCATTTTAGTCTATATGGGAGTGCTCAGCTGATGTTATCGATTTATAATATTTCTATAACATTAAATGTGATTGCTTGTCTTAATTATTGCCTCTTAGTCCTAAAAATAGATTAGTTGCAATAGAAATGTGAAATACTTCTTTGAAATGTTAATTCAATGATCAATGAGCAATCAAGAATTTGTAAATGCATCTTATAAAGTGTCTGTAGATTTAAAGCAATTGGGAAAGTCTGCACTGCCGGTCAATGAACATTCTCTCAGTGAAGATGATTCACTGTCGAAAAGCTGGCTGATACCTCTTAATTGCTGGTCAGTGGCTGGTGGCTAGTGTGTCAAATTCTGAAATTATAAAGACTTGGTGTTTATGGGGTCACTTGGGGTTTTCACTCACCCCACTCCGCCCGAAACATAAGTTGCACAGTGCACTAGTTGTAGCAGAATGTTAGAGACAGATAGCTTTGGAATAGCTTGAAAATTGCCTGTGTCTTGCGCTAAAGTGAGGTTATTGCAATATTACTTTTCGTGAAATGTAGAGAATATGATGTTGTCAGATCCCATTGTGAGAAATCTATTCTTTTTTTCCAAAATATGAGTGACGAGTCCTTAACCCTTCAAGTATCCTAATGGGGATGGCTCTCCAATTAGCCATTGAATACAGGCACCCACAAATCCAAAATCAGACAACAGTGGAAATACTCAACAGGTCAGGCAGCATTTGTGGAGAGAGAAACAGTTAATGGCTCGGCTCAGTACTCTCATTCTGTTAATACTTCCACCAGAAGTTTTGCTCACAGATATTAGGAACCATGGATTATTAAGAAGCAAGTTGGAGAAAGTGTTAAATGAGTGTAACTGCTTGTTGGACGGGTGGAGTGTAAGAATTGGAATAGAGCAATCAGAAGTACATGTTAATCATGTTCATTCTAAGGGAAATATAGCTTTGTAAATCAGGAGAATGAATATTTATGGAGCTATGGATGGAACATAACTGATTACAAATTCATCCTTAGGGAAGAATTATCACATTATTTGGCATTTATAAACCTCTGTGTATTCATGATGAGAACCTCCTCTTATTGATTTCTCAACAATATAGTTAATGTAATGGTGTTAAGCCAAATGGTCCAGCACTGATAGTTTGGTCAGACTTCATTTAAATAAGGCAATGTCTGTGAGGTGGACATGGCTTAGAACTATGACTATCCCAATGATGTCATATGCAGGTCACCTCATGAAGCTTTATGATGGAGTAAAGTTAATGACAGCTCACAGTAACACAGCATCTCTGATGCAGAGAAGCATCCACAAGGGTTTACAATAAGATAGAAAAGGAGATAGACATTAGAGCGGTGACTTGGCCAGGACATAGGCTACAAGGAGGGCATTAAAAGGGAGATTGAAAGATTTAGTGACAATTGCAGGGAGGGTATGCAGATGGCTGAATGTTCACCTGCTAGTGGTGTGGAGAAGGATGAAAATGCAAAAGAGGCCAGAACAGGAGGATGATACTGCAGAGGAGAAGAAAGATACAGAGCTGGGGGCATGAAGAGATTGAAACATGGGATGGTACATTTAAGGTATTGGTAGCTAATGTGATTAGCAGGCATAATAATGATGGATAAACAGTACTTAGTGCAGGATTCTATACTAACAGGGTGAGGGGGCAGCCAGGTCAGAATGAGAAGAGTCGATGGTTTGAACAGTAGAAGGACTAAGGCAGGCTAGAGACAGGCCAGGGGT
The DNA here is from genome assembly GCF_009764475.1 of Pristis pectinata. Classification (NCBI taxonomy): domain Eukaryota; kingdom Metazoa; phylum Chordata; class Chondrichthyes; order Rhinopristiformes; family Pristidae; genus Pristis; species Pristis pectinata. The sequence goes on along the minus strand of NC_067418.1, from coordinate 47,110,801 downwards.
TGGGACTATAATGGGGAAACCACATTTTTCCCATCTAATTGTTGCCAGGCTACTGATCCTCTGTTTCAGCCTGAAGTGGTGAAGGTCCAAATCAGTGCTGAGTTCACATTGATGTGTAGCTGAAGATAAAACAATCAAAGATAGATCCTTGGAGGACTCTGAAGGTAATAATGTGGGGTTGGGAAGAGAAGTCGTTGCTTTAAGGTGTTTGATCACCATTGGTAAGGGAAGCACATGGAATGGGTAGCAAGGGCTGTAATAAGGTTGGGAAAGATTAAGGGTCGATACTGTAACACAAAGGCACCGACGATGTCACGAGACTTCAGTTAGAGCTGTGGCAAGGTTCGAATCCACTTAGCTTATCTTAGAAATGTTGGCCAGAATTTCCAGAGGAAGATCTCCTGTTCTCTCTTACATCCACCTCTACAGTCGGACATCTTGGGAAGGCTATTCTGCGGGACTTTGCTCAATATCCTACTAGAATTCCAACAGTAAACCCAAGCAGGAGAGTTGTAACCCAGTAGCTACCAGTCACCTACCAGAGTTATGGAGAGAAATTGGGACGACCTGTACGGTAACTCCATACATTTCCGTAAACCAGTGGTGTAACCCTTCTGTAGCACCACACTGAAACCTCAGCCTAAATTATCAGCTAAGTTAAAAGGTGATTTGACGCAGACTTTTGAAAGAAATTGATAGATCTGCTCCTTCTGCTGGTGGAGAAGTCCAGGACAAGGGAACATAGTCAGAGCTCGACGACTCTTGAGAAGTGCAAGGAGTGGTGAAAGTATGGAACTCCTTCCCAGGAAAAGCAGTGAGTATTTATTGACGTCACTGGATTGGAAGTGGGGTTGGGTGTACGAATCAGAAAACAGTGTAACTCGAACAAAGTCAGTTAAGTCAGAAACCAGGGAAAGAAAAACTGCACCAACTTCTTCCCGAAAAATTTTGGAGACATGCAGAAGGTGAAGGAAAGTTACTGAAAAATTAGGTGCATGAATTCATTCCCAGTCACTTGCATTGGTGTGGACACCAAGCTTGATTGACAGGGGAACCGCCCAGTCTCCTCCACTTTGGACTCTACCATCTGCAGCCCTACTTTACATCTGAGATCAATACATCTTAGTTAGAGCTGGGATTGAGGGATATAGGGAAAGGCAAATGAATGGAGTTAGGATCCGGATCAGACATGACCAAATCGAATGGGTCAACACACTTGAGGGGCTGAATGGCCTTTGGTTTGAATGCAGAGAGAGCTTGAACCAAGGATACTTGGACAGGTGAGCTCTCTTGGTAGAATTTGAAAGGAATAATGCGCTAAAAGGACCAGAACTCACAACTCTTGCGAAGACTCTTCACCTCACAATCTACCTCATTATGACCTTGCACTTTATTGGCTGCCTGCACTGCACTTTCTCTGTAACTGTAACACTTTATTCGGCATTCTCCTATCGTTTTTCCCTTGTACTACCTCAATGTACTGTTGTAATGAAATGATCTGTATGAATGGCATACAAAACAAATTTTTTCATTGTACCTCGGTACATGTGACAATAATAAACCAATTTACCAGAATTGTTCTCTTTTGCTGTGTGGCTGGAGCTTGCCCAGTTACATTTATTTCACTTATTAGAAGATACAACCTTCCTGTTCAGGCATATGCCTAATATTTTCTTCGCTGAACTCCAGACAGCCTGGAGTTTATATTTTTAGATGGTGTAAAAACCCTCATTTATATAATGTTCTGTTCTGGACAGTTTCTCCCCTCTTTTGTATAAACACATTAATTCCTTTGCTTTCTGTCTTGTTCATTTTGCTGTTGATTTTTTTTCTTTTTTTAGACTGAAGCAGAACTTTAATAATAAACCAAGCTGATTTCCGTAGCAGATTTTAAATTTAGCAGTTTGTTGCAATTAACTCTTTATCAATCCATGTAGAAACAGTAAAGAGGTGATAAGCCCAGTTTCTTGCCATCCCACTTGTAAGTGAAGACATGTTTTCATCAATTTTCTTGTAAGTTCTACCTCGAAGGCCTAAGCTAAATATCCCATAACATCACTCAATAAGGAGACACAAAAAACTCTGCAGATGCTGGAATCTGGAGCAATACACAAAAAGTGCTGGAGGAACTCAGCAGGTCAGGCAGCATCTGTGGAAAGAGAAACAGTTCATATTTCAGGTCTGGGACCTTCATCTGATGAAGGGTCCTGACCTGAAACATTAACTGTTCCTGTATAAAACTTTGGTTAGGCTTCACTTGGAGTATTGTGTGCATTTAAGGTGAGAGAGGGAAACTTTAAGGGAGATATGCAGGGCAAGTTTTTTTACACACAGTGGTATGTGCCTGGAACAGGCTGCCAGGGGTGGTGGTGGAGGCAGATACGATAGTGGCGTTTAAGAGGCTTTTAGATAGACACATGAATATGCAGGGAGTGGAGGGATGTGGATCACGTGCAGGCAGAAGAGATTTAGTTTAATTTGGCATCGTGTTTGGCACAGACATTGTGGGCCGAAGGGCCTGTTCCTGTGCTGTACTGTTCTATGTTCTGTAACGTGGGTTTGACAACTGCAAGCACTGTCTCTGGGTGGACTTAATCATTGCTCTGTGTAGGGGTAGCATTATCCAGTTGGTCTAATTACTTCTGGGTCCTCTGCGTGTGAAGTGCATCTCCTTCTCCGATCTGTGTTCAGTTCCTGTGTTTTTACACAATCTATCATTTTTGGAATTGGTGTGAAAGAAAGGTTAGCAGTAGCACAGTTCCTCTCCTCTCCACAGGGTGTTCTGAAATGCTTTGCAGCCAATGAAGTTCTGTTGCAATGCTGGGCAGACTGCAGTGTGATAATGCCCTGCCAATCTGTGTTAGTTACGTTGATTGAGGGACATTGATTTTTGTTGCTGAAACTGTGGATATTACTGCTACTCTTCTTCAGACGTCGGGATTTCTTACATCCACCCATCTGAACTGACAGCTCCGTAGTTTAACATCTGTTTAAATTCTGGCATCTGTGTCAAAGCAGCTCCCTCTCTGCTCTGCACCAGAGCATTGCTCAGAGTGGGATTTGAACCCACAAACATCTGATCCAGAGGCAAGTGTACTACGACTAAGCCACAGCTGACATATTTGACCCACCTAACACAATCTCCAGCTCCTTTCCTAAAATATCTGTGCCAATGCTGTACGGTTACTCCTGCAGTTCATTTACTGCTCATTTCCCTTGCTGGATAGATTAACGTGATCTTTGATGAATCTTGGCACACAACATTGGCGCCCTCAGCTTTGAGCTGGAGGTTACAGGTTCAATCCACTCCAGAGACTTGGCCACGTGATGTCAGGTGACCCTTCAACTAACAAAGTGCCATCCTTTGGATGAAGTGTTTAAACCCAATTGCAAAGAGCTTTGAGAGCACTGATATCCTGCCCATCATTTAGCTCTCAATTTGTGTATGATTGTGAACTGCAGTCTTTATGTGCACTGCACAATATTTGACTGTTCACCAACTGCTTAACACAGCCAGCGATTCGTGAAAATTGGCATAATGCTGGGGCCTCTGTTCACATGCATGCAGCACTGTTGCATGGCCAGGACATGCACAGTTGCGTCAGATGGCATGCAACACACATCTGGTTGCCACTTCAAGGCAATCCACTCACGCTGGCGTGGCCTGAGGACGATGTGAGGAATTCATGCAGCAACAGTCGACATGATGCACAGCAAGCCTGCTTCAATTCTTAAAGGGACCTCTCTCTGAGCAGGTACAAGGCTGCAGGATCTGCCATTCGGGACCACCTCCAAGCAGGTGCCCTTTGAATAACGAGCCCACACGGTCCTGCTCCTGTAACCTGGCTTGCAAGTTAAAAGTACAAATCTTTATATTCGTGAAACTAACAGAAGATGTTAGAAAAGGGGAAAAATATCAGGGGGCAGCTTGTTTACATCACTGCACCTGTTGGTTGGTCCCAACTCCTGCTTTTGTCCAGCTCCTGTAGATCATCCACATCCAGGACAAGCTACAGGACTTCCCATGAAGGGTCCCAGACCTGAAACGTAGATGTTTCTCTCTCCACAGATGCCGCCTGACCTGCTGAGTGTTTCCAGCATTTTCTGTTTTAATTTCAGATTTCCAGCACCTGCACTGATTTGATTATCATTGTCCACATCCTGCATTGTACTAAACACCCTTGGTAATTCGGTGGTCATTTTCTAAAACGTGGTGGTTATTATCCATTGATCCAAACACTGAGTGATCTCTGTTCCATTTTTCATTTGGTTAGTGTTTTGTTTTGATTGACAATTTGCTGTCAGGTTCTCCCACTTTTAATCTGCGTGGGCCTGTCACCAACTGAGTTCTGAATTGTCGCTGTCTTATGAATAGACAGGTTGAGTCTTTCAGACAGGGTGATGTGCTAATTGTGACCTGATAAGCAGAAATTGGGCAGTGTTGTCATTTAGTGGGAGGTCTTTAAGAGCATTTCTGCTGAGAGGTGAACACTAGGGAGTGTTAAGACGCGCCAGACAGAAATGTGTTCATCTTCCCAAACTGAATGGCATGCCTTTCACATATCCATTCTCAACGTCAAGAGAAGTAAAGAGCTGGGATTTGTGTCTTCAAAGGAGAGAAAAGAGAGATGGAGGGTGTTAGGGAGGGAATTCCAGAGCTTGGGGGCTTGGCAGCTGAAGGCACAATCAACAAAGCTGGAGCAAAGTAACATCAGGATACGCAAGAGATGAGAACTGGGTGAGGGCAGAGAGCTCAGCTCAGCGTGCTAGAGGTGGTTCCAGAGTTAGCCTGGAACGATACTCGGGAGGGATTTGGAAGCAAGAATAAGAAATGTAAAATTGATGTCGTTTAACTGGGAGACAGTGTTGGTCAGAAAACACAGCAGTGATGGGGAATGGGAGGTGATGAGCTTAGGGTTTAATTTTTTTTGTTGAAGAAATTGTGAAGTTGTGTTTAATTTTTTTTGTTTATTCACCTTGGAGATCTGGGTGTCACTGGCAAAGCCAACAAATATTGATATAGATATAGATATTTATTTATTAGTCACGTGTACTTCGAAACACACAGTGAAATGCGTCTTTTTGCGTTACTGAGAATGTTTTGGGGGCAGCCCACAAGTGTCACCACACTTCCACCGCCAACATATCACGCCCACAACTTCCTAACCTGTACGTCTTTGGAACGTGGGAGGAAACCAGAGCACCCGGAGGAAACCCATGCAGACACACGGGGAGAACGTACAAGCTCCTTACAGACAGCGGCCAGAATTGAACCCGGGTCACTGGCACCCATCAAGTCGTCATAGAGTCATAGGGTCATACAACACAGAAACAGGCCCTTTGGCCCAACTGGCCCGTGCCAACCAAGATACCCATCTAAACTAATCCCATTTGTCTGCATTTGACCCGTATCCCTCTAAACCTTTCCTATCCGTGTACCTGTCAAAATGTCTTATAATTGTTGTTACTCCTTGAGAAAGTTTTTTTTAAAATTTTATTTACAGCGTGGTAACAGGCCCTTCCGGCCCAACGAGTCCGTGCTGCCCATTTTAAACCCCAAATTAACCTACCTGTACGTCTTTGTAATGTGGGAGGAAACTGGAGCACCCAGAGGAAACCCACGCAGACACGGGGAGAATGTACAAACTCCTTACAGACAGCGACGGGAATCGAACCCCGATCGCTGGCACTGTAATAGCGTCGCGCTAACCGCTACATTGTGGTGAGCTGTCTTCTTCAATTACTGTGGTCATTCGTGGGAGTATTTCCATGGTGCTGTTGGGGAGGGACTTTAGGATTTAGACCCGGTGATGACAAATCATTTATGATATTTTCCCCAGTCAGGACAGTGTGTGACTTGGAGGGGAACCTGCAGGTGGTGGTGGTCTCATTCTCCAGCTACCTTTGTCTTTTTTAGTGGTAGAAGTTGTGGGTTTGGGACATGCTATTGGAATAGTCTGGGAGAACTACAATAGTGCATTCTGTAGAGGGTGCACACTCCGGCCACTGTGTGCTGGTATTGGTATTGGTTTATTATTGTCACCTGTATCGAGGTACAGTGAAAATCTTGTCTTGCATATTGTTCATACAGATCAATTCATTACAGAGTGCATTGAGGCAGTACAGGGTAAAAAACAATAACAGAATACAGAGTAAAGTGTCACAGCTACAGGGAAGTGCAGTGCAGGCAGATAATAAGGTGCAAGGTCATAACAAGGTAGATTGTGAGGTCAAGAGTCCATCTCATCGTATAAGGGAACCGTTATCACAGTCGGGTAGAAGCCGCCCTTGAGCCTGGTGGTACGTGCCCTCAGGCTCCTGTATCTTCTACCTGATGGGAGAGGAGAGAAGAGAGAATGACCCGGGTGGGTGGGGTCTTTGATTATGCTGGCTGCTTCACCAAGGTAGTGGAGATAATGAAGGTTTAGGGTAGTGGATGGGTGCCAGTCAAGCAGTCTGCTTTGTCCTGTATGGTGCCGAACATTTCGAGAGTTGTCGGTACTGCATTCATCCAAGACAGTGAAGAGTATTTCATCACACCCCTGATCTGTGCCTTGTGGATGGTGCCTTGGGGCATCAGGAGGTGAATCACTCAGTGTAGGATATCCAGCCTTTGACCTGCTCTGTGACCACAACGTTTATGCGATTGGTCCACTGTTTTGGCCAATTTCAGTTTGAAGCACAAGTCCATGTATGCACAGCTGCAATGAAAACCTGACTTGCAGCAGCATCACAGGCACATAGCATCAGAGAAGCAGAATTCTCAAGAAAAACATAAATTAAACATAAATTATACAAAAGTTTTACAAGTAAGAACACAGTTTGAAGAAAAACAAAGTCCTTTGTAGTGCAAAGTGATCAACGGAGGAGGGATATGTGGTGGGAAGGGGTTAGATAGTCTTAAGCGAGGTTTAAAGGTCAACACAACATTGTGGGCCGAAGGGCCTGTATTGTGCTGTACTGTTCTATGATTCTGCGATTCTATGAACGTGGTTGTTGTGTTGCTATGCTGAGGTAGTGGTTAGGGCTGTGCAGGTTTGTTCAGGAACCGAATGATTGAAGGGAAGTAGCTTTAAGGCCACAAGCCTAAATGCTTTTTAACTTTAATGAGCTCTAACAACCACAATGCACATGTCATTTTTCGGCTGGAGAGCAGAAGGCAGGCAGCATTTTAAAACTCCATTTGTGACAAGGTGATGTGTGGACTGTGACAGCTAGCATGTTCCAGCCATTGCACTGATGTACTGGCTAACACCTGGCGTGAATGTGCAACCCACTCTTTGCCGGAATTGTAGGAATTAGCAGTTGCAATGTGTTCCACTCAGCAAACCCTCGGCAGTGAATGCTGCTGGTCTTACCGGCACCTCATGTGTGCTGATGGTGACAGCTGGGCACACCCTACAAACACAGGTTGTGTTTGTTATTGAACATCAGTCAGGGCACACACAGAACATGGCACACCAAGCCCACACCAATCACCAAGCACTGTTTACACCAATTGCATTTTATTCTCCACCAACTCCCCCCAGATTCTAACACACACCCACCCACTCGGGGGTAATTTACAGCTGCCAATTAACCCTATCAGCCTGCACCTCTTTGGGATGTGGGAGGGAACCGGAGCACCCGGAGGAAACCCAGGCAGTCACAGGGAGAACGTGCAAACTCCACACAGACGGTGCCGGAGGTCAGGATTGAACCCGGGTCTCCGGAGCTTTGAGGCAGCGGCCTTATCGGTTACGCCACTGTCCCTCCCAGCGTCATAATGAAATTCCTGAGGGACAATTACTATCTCCACTAAAGAGGAATTGCTTTCGTGGCTTAGGATTCTTCCTGTCTGGTTTCCCTCTATTCACTGCATACTTTTCTGCCTGTAATTTCTCACAAGATTAACTTTTGGCAATAGCAGTGGCCTTAAGCGGAGCCACCACATTAGTGATTCTCAGCCAGTGTCAACAGAGGTACCAGTGCTGAAACATCCTCTGATAACGCAATACTGCTGATGGATACTCGAGGAGTGGTCTTGGAGTACTGTATGTGCCCGCAAGATGTTATCAGGCTCTAGCAGGTTCCAAGTAAGTACAGGAGCAGGGGAAAACAGTTAAGAAAACCGAGAAAGCATTTAGGTCTTTTATTCTAAAATGCAATTAAGAAGGAGGAAACCAAAGAAAGATAAGGTAAAATAAGGTAGTTGAACAACAGCCAAGACGCTGGTGGAACTCAGCGGGTCAGGCAGCATCTGTGGAGGGAAATAGACAGTTGACGTTTCAGTTTGAGACCCTTCATCTGGACTCAGGTCTCAAGAGCCTCAATGCAGGGCCTCAACCCAAAGCGTCGACTGCCCATTTCCCTCCATGGATGCTGCCTGACCCACTGAGTTCCTCCAGCAGTTTGTGTGTTGCTCCAGATTCCCAGCATCTGCAGTGTCCTGTGTCTCTCGTGCAGTTGAACAATAGACTGGTCAGGTTAAATGGAGGATTCTGAGTACCATGCCATGAACAGGGTGTACCTGCTGTGGAAAAGGTTCGGAGAAGTACCCTACTGCTGATCCTCAATGGAAATTGAAAGGGCTGCAGCAGAAGCATAGAGAACATAGAACAGTACAGCACAGGAACAGCTCCTTCAGCCCATGGTGTTGTGCCGAACTAATTAAGCTAATGATGTCTAATTACGCCAATCCCTTCTGCCTGCACATGGTCCATATCCCTTCATTTTCTACATGTGCCATCTAGGAGCCTCTTAAACGCCTCTGTCGTATCTACCTCCACCCCCACCCCTGGCAGCGCATTCCAGGCACCCACCGCTTTCTGTGTAAAAACGCTTGCCCCTGCAAGTCAGAAAAACTCAAAGTTCATCATCTATAAGAAAGACGGGTGTATGGGAAGGGCCAGGGCTGGGAGAGGACGGGTCTCTATGAAGGGTATCACATCAGACTTAAGAACACTGGAATTTAATCTCAGTTGAAAGTTTTGTAGAGTAGCAGTTTGTTCTTCAGCCAGTTGACCTCTGTCTTCAAGAGTTGACAAAGCAATGTTAAGCAGGTACTTGTGTCAATAAGAGTGGGTTATGGGATAGAGGTAAAATTACTCTCTCCACCAGAACCTCCCCTGAGTCCCAGTCTGAGCAGAGACCCTGCTGTGTCTCATTTGGTTTTGGCCCCTTGTCATTCAAGTCACGGAATCCCACTGGAGCCTGGATCGCCGCCAGCAGAGGTTGCCAGCCGGCATGGTGACGGTGAGGTTCCACATTGTTAGCCGTGTGGTGAGGGACGAGCAGGCCGCTCAATGTTACTGGTGAGCAGCTCAACCATCCTGGCCCTCTTCCATCCTGAACACGAGGTGGATGCTGGCGGTAACTGGTGGGCAGTGGTGGGAAGTTCCAGCCCAGTCCAAACAGCAGCACCGAAGACTGTCTGTGATTCAGTGTGCCCCATTCTCTACATCTGCATTTGTGACATTCAAAAAGTCAAGTTCATTGTCACATGCACAAGTACATGTGCGCACAGGTGCAATAAAAAATGACTTGCAGCAGCATCATAGCATTAGAGACACAACATTCACAAGAAAAACATAAATTAGACGTAAATTATACAAGGAAGAACACAATTAGAACAAAAACAAACAAAGTCCATTGTAGTTCAAAGTGGTCATGGTGTTGCTATGCTGAGGTAGTGATTAGGGTTGTGCCGGTTGGTTCAAGAACTGAATGGTTGAAGGGAAGTAGCTGTTCTTGAACCTGATGGTGTGGGACTTCAGGCTTCTGTACCTCCTGCCCAATGGTAGCTGTGAGAAGATAGCCTGGCCTGGCCCGGATGGCGGAGATCTTTGACGATGGATTTTACCTTCTTGAGGCAGCGCCTCCTGTAGTTGCTACCGATGGTGGGGAGGGATGTGCCCGCGATGTATTGGGCTGAGTCCACCACTCCCTGCAGCTTCTTGCATTCCTGCGCATTCGAATTGCCGTACCAGACCATGATGCAACCAGTCAGATTATTGACAGTCATCAGTCAATCATTGACAGATGATTTAATGCACTTCCAGACCATTGTAAACCTTGTGTCTCTCCTGCTGCACATTCATTGCCTTCTTTGCACTGATTATGCAGTGCAGCGTGTGATGCATTATTGAAGGGAGGGAAGCTTGACTCAGCCTTGTCTGGCTGGATTTGAACCAGGTCTGACACCAATTTCTTATTGCTGCATTCTTCACAGATGTCCACCTTTTGCTGCCCAGAATTTGTGAAGGATTTCACGCCCTTCATTGTAGCTGGCAATGTGGAGAATTATCCGTCTACAAAAAGTAAGACAAATATAATCCAGATAGTTACAATCCAAAGGCCTTCTTTCATCAGTGAAGCGATGGAAGGAGTTGGTGACAGTGCCTTCAAGCAGTATTTACTCGCCAATAACCTTCTCACTGATCGCCAGTTGGATTCTGCCAGAAACACTTGGCTTCTGACCTCTCCAGCTTAAGGAAGGATCTAAACTCCAGAGGTGAGACGAGGGAGACTGCTCTCGATATCAAGGCAGCATTTGACTGAGTAATTTTACTTTCTAAGATTACCTTCAAAATGTGAAATAAGGGGAAACTTCTCCACTTGCTGATGGTATACTGACCATAAGGGAAGGTGCTTGCACTGTCGCAGGCTATTCCTCTCAGCTGCAGTGACATTACTGACAGAGTTCCAGGCTTCTCTCTTCAGCTGCTTCATCGATAACCTTCCTTCTTACTTAAGGCCAGAAGTGGAGATGTTTGCCGATGATTATACACTGTTCAGTTCCATCAGCAACTCCTGAGCAAAAGAAACAGCCTTTAATTTTTATTTAAGTACACTGTATGAAATACATCTCTATGTCATTTACTTCATGGTAGGTACAAACAATCTTCTGGAGGAACTCAGCAGGTCGAGCAGCATCTGGGGGGGGGGGAGTGGGGGGAGGATGGTCGACGTTTCGGTTCGAAACCTTGCATCAGGACCGAGGGTGGAGAGGGGAGACGGCCGGTGTAGAGAGAAGGGGAGGGGTGAGACAGGAGAGCAAGATGATTGGTGGACTGAGGAGGGGTGTAAGATGGCAGGCAGGTTCAGCCAGGTTGGGGGGGGGGGGGGGGGGAGGGGCTGGAGTTGGGAGACAGTGGCAGGTGGATGATAAATGGAGGCAGGCAGAGGGAGGGAAAAAAGAATGAGGGGCCGATAAAGCGAGGTTGGGAGAGGGGAGGGTGAAGGTGAAGCTACATCATAGGAGCTCTCTTAGTGGTAACACTCACGCTTCAGAATCAGAAAGCTGTAGATTCGGTCTCCATTTAAGCCAATATTTCAGTCCTGTGTTGCGCTTTCTCGTCGATGTGTTATTTAAGCATTAGGCTCCACCCACCGTGATCATGAGTTACCAGATCCAAAGAAACTATGGAATTGTTGGGATGCAGGATCATTTTTTTTTCCCTGAGCCATAGAGCTTCATCTGTTTATTCCGGCAGGACATAGACAATGGATAATGAGTGCAAAGAGTGCAGGAGGTCTCACTGATAATAATGGTGTTGGGTGGGGGAATTCTTCAGCACTGTCAAGATCACTTGTGGCGCAAACACCCAAGGACCCATCCCCTGAGAGTCAAGAATGGAGGTGAGTTTACCAAGGATGCAAAGGTAACCCGTGCCCACGAGGGAAAGAACTCTTCAGCTGAGGCACTGCCCTCGATTCCATTCCATTGCAGGCACGGCAGTGTAGCGGTTAGCGTAACGCTATTACAGCGCCAGCGACCCGGGTTCGATTCCGGCTGCTGTCTGTAAGGAGTTTGTACGTTCTCCCCGTGTGTCTGCGTGGGTTTCCTCCGGGTGCTCCGGTTTCCTCCCACATTCCAAAGACGTACGGGTTAGGAAGTTGTGGGCGTGTTATGTTGGTGCCGGAAGCATGGCGACACTTGCGGGCTGCCCCCCAGAACACTCTACGCAAAAGATATATTTCACTGTGTGTTTCGATGTACATGTGACGAAGAAAGATATCTTATCTTAAAGTCATGGTGAGACTGCACCAAATAATGCGTAGTGAAATGGAGTAAGAGGTTGTAAAGGCCATATCCCCTCAACAGTCAATCCTCTGGAGTAGAGGCATCCCCGCTGAAGTTCTAAAACTTGGTGGAGAGGAACTTAGACATAAGTTCCTAACTTCTTCCCTCTCACGTGGAAGGAGCCCCCGTATTTATGACTAACTTCAAAAAAAAGGGACACAAATCCAGTTGTGATCATTACAGAGGGATCTCCATTGGGAAAGTCATTACTAAGGTCCTCCTCACTGAAGATTGCCAATTGTGTCTCTGATGGGCGGAATCCATACTGTGATTCAAGAAGCAGCTCGTCTGGGAGCCACTGGGAGGAGGTGGTTGGGGAGGATCCTGCTGATGACTTTCCCAATGGTGATCCCTCTGCAGTGACCACAACTGGACCTAATCTCCACCATATGACAACTCCAAGAGACATGGAGGGAACAATATCAACCATTATACATGGCCCTTTTGACCTTACAAAAGCCTACAACTCTGTTAGCAGAGAGGGACTGTACAGAATCCTCAAATTTGGCTGCCTCCATCTATTCTACACCAGCAAGGCATGATTCTAACCAGCAGCACACCTGATCCTGGTGCAGACTGGGGTCTAGCAAGGAAGTGGCATTGTTCCAACCCTGTTCACAGTCTTTCTTGTTGCAATATTGCACGTCGCTCCAACAAGGTTTCCACAGAAATGGAGCTGATCCATAGGCTGAATGGGAACCTGTTCAATCTCCATTTGCACCACTCCAGAAACAAGGTCACTCCAACGTCAGCCATTGAGCTGCACTACACACACACACACACACACACACACACACACACACACACACACACACACACACACACACACACACACACACACACACACACAATACCTTGTACACACTTGGAGGCTAAGCTTGAAGTTTTTGCTGTCTTGTTCATTGAAGCATATGGGACAGTGGACCTTAAAGTAAACATATGCAAGACAAAAGTCTTCCACCAACCTGCCCTTGCTGCATAATACCGAATGATAAAGGTCCATGTCGAGATCCTGGAGAATATGGAGCACCTTCCACATCTCGGGAGCCTCTTCTCAGCAAAGATGGAAGTCAAAGATGAACTTCCCCATCTGAGGAAAAGAGAGCTCAAATATCAGGACCTCAAAACTAACACTAAGCTTGTGGTCTTTGGGCAGCAGAGATTCCTCCCCTTCGATATACCTCAGAGAGAGAAAACTACATACAGCAGGACCTCAAGACACTGTGGAGAGATTCCACCAATAAGATGATATTGTATTTTAAACCTTCTTTGAGAAAAAGTAACATGCCCACCAGCTCCCGGTGATCCCTGGCCTAAGACTGATCAACATAGGGAAGGAATAGTTCAGATCAGATATCTTTTTTAGTCACATGTACATGGAAACACACAGTGAAATGCATCTTTTGCGTAGAGTGTTCTGGGGGGCAGCCCGCAAGCGTCGCCACGCTTCCGGCGCCAACATAGCACGCCCACAACTTCCTAACCCGTACGTCTTTGGAATGTGGGAGGAAACCGGAGCACCCGGAGGAAACCCACGCAGATAAGGGGAGAACGTACAAACTCCTGACAGCCAGCAGCAGGAATTGAACCCAGGTCGCTGGTGCTGCAAAGCGTTCCGCTAACCGCCACACTGGGCTGGTGGTCAGGGTTAGGGTTGCTTTGCCGGGAACATGTTGAAGAGGACGAAAGCAGCAAAACACCTCCTACCTGCCTGTCTGCCATCACCTCCTGTCCCATCTGCGAAGTCTGGGGATGTCATTGGCCGGCCCAGAATCCACAGAACTGAGTAGAAACAAGTCATCCTCCATCCCGTCTGAAGGAGGACAACTCGGCAGGGGATGAAGTGTGGCGTGAACGTTACATGCCATGTAAGTGCCGGACAATGGGCATCTACAATCTCCATGCATCGCTGGAGTGTCAGAGGCTGAGGCGAGACCTGATAGAAGTTTATAAAATTATGAGAGGCATAGATATGGTAGACAGAATCTTTTTTCCCAGGGTAAAAATGTCAAGTACTAGATTACACACAGAGCGGTGGGTGCCTGGAACGTGCTGCCAGGGGTGGTGGTGGAAGCAAGTATGAGAGTGGTGCTTAAGAGGCTTTTAGATAGACGTATGAATATGGAGGGATATGGATCATGTACAGGCAGAAGGATTTAGTTTAATTTGGCATCGTGTATGGCACAGACATCATGGGCCAGAGGATCTGTTCCTGCTCTGTACTGTTCTATGTTCTAATGTGTTGATGTCTAATCCCCTCTTTTTAGCATTCAAAGGCAGTACATATCCCAACATCAACAATCTGAGGTAGGGGCTCGAGGTTACAATTGAACACTAATTTAACCGGACTAGCCAACGCTGAGATTTCAGGAGCAAATTGGATGCAGAGCGATTCACCAGTCCAAAGCAGCTTACATGTTTGGCATCTGATGTACCAGTCTAAATATTCAGTGCTGGCGCACCATGGCTTCTGTGTGTACTGTTTACAGAGAGCATTGCGGCAATTTGTCAGGGCTTCTTCTGCATGTCAAACCCACAACCTCTACACCCTTGGATGAGAACTGCCGGCACATGGGAATACCTAAGGTCTCCTTCACATTACACATCTACTTTGTCTGAAGTGTATCACAGTTCCTTCACTGACATTGGGTCAAATTCCTCCATTAGGTAGAAGATACAGGAGCCTGAGGGCACGTACCACCAGACTTAAGGACAGCTTCTACCCCACTGTGATAAGACTATTGAACGGTTCCCTTATACGATGAGATGGACTCTGACCCCACCATCTACCTTGTTGTGACCTTGCACCTTATTGCACTGCACTTGACAATGATAAGCCAATACCAATACCAATAAGGTGCAAGGTCACAACAAGGTAGATGGTGAGGTCAGAGTCCATCTCATCGTACAAGGGAACCGTTCAATAGTCTTATCACAGTGGGGTAGCACTTTCTCTGTGGCTGTGATACTTAACTCTGTACTGTTATTGTTTTTACCTGTACTACCTCAATGCACTCTGTACTAACTCAATGTAACTGCACTGTGTAATGAATTGACATGTACGATCGGTATGCAAGGCAAGCTTTTCACTGTACCTCGGTACAGGTGACAATAATAAACCAACGCCAATACCAATGACAGCACTGTGTGGGAGTACTTCCACCACAAGGATTGCCATGGTGCAAGAAGGCGGGTGACTACCACCTTCTCAAGAGCAATTAAAGATGGGCATTAAATGAAGCCCAGATCCCCTATTTAAATGTCTGTTAATCTGCAAGGAGTTTTTTTTTGCGTGGTGCTTGAAATGAGCATTGGCTGAAACTGCTGGCCTAAAACCAAAGAGAAACTTTTAAAACAATCACATGCTCCCAGTATTACAGCACAAAATCTGTGTCATCCTATCAGTGTGGACTGGAACCTAATAACCTTTTACGTAACATCACTGCCAGCGCTCTCTGTAATTATCATAACAGCAATTCCACAGTAAACCAGCTGTGTGGCCCCAGACGTCTTGCCTGTGCACAGAAATAAATTTGCCGCATATTCACGGGAAGTGTGCACCTAAACATAAAGGACCCATAAAACTAACAATGTAACAAGAAACTGGGGGACATGCAACACTTCTGTCTCTTGCTCTCTGCCTAGTGACTGCTTTCTGGGACCCAGGTAGCAGTAAGTCGTGTTCTCCAAACCCAGAACAAAATGCAGCCTGCGATGGAAGCTTAGACATTCTGCCCACAGTCACCTTCAAAGGGCAGTAATACACCAAAGTGTATTGGAGGGACCT
The DNA here is from genome assembly GCF_009764475.1 of Pristis pectinata. Lineage (NCBI taxonomy): Eukaryota > Metazoa > Chordata > Chondrichthyes > Rhinopristiformes > Pristidae > Pristis > Pristis pectinata. The sequence continues at coordinate 47,094,950 of NC_067418.1, read as the reverse complement.
CCCCAGTTTCAATCAATGGCGGGCAGCTGAAACATTACCCTTTCTCTCTCTGCCAATGCTGACTCACCTGCCGAACATTACCAGCATGGTCTGCTTTTGCTTCAGGTTCCCAGTGCCTGCCACTTCTCCCTTTGCTTAACCATAACATGTTCTGTATGTCCTGTTCATAGCTGCAGATGGTACCACAAGGAAGTGACCTTGTTTTTCAGTTAAATGCTTGGGTTCAGTACATTCAGTGAAGAAACTTCAAAATGACACTTATGGCTGTGTGGTCTTCTTTCATGTCCTGGGATTGTGAAGGGTGCTGTGTAAGTGCAGGGCTTTCTAACTATCTTGTATTAAATATAGACAATGCAACCCATCAAACCAATCACTTTGCTTTCTTTCCAATCTGGAATTTTGCTGCCAGATTACACCTTCATCTGTGAATGAAGAAATCAGTCCGATCACATCCGAGTTGGTGAAGCCGCATTTGGAATATTGGGTTCAGTTTTGGTCACCCTGCTATAGGAAAGATGCCATCAGGCTGGAAAGAGTGCAGAGGAGATTTACGAAGATGTTGCCAGGACTGAGTCCTGTGTTGTCAGATCACTTGTAATATAACTTTTCTCTTCAAGTCATCAAGTTTATTGTCATGTGCTTGAGTGCAGTGAGGTATAAGTACAATGAAAAACTTGCTTGCAGCAGTATCACCGACATGTAGGTTCAGATAACACACAGAAAATAAATTATACATAAATTATACAAGGCAGTAAAGGGAAAAAAAAACTGTGCAAAACAAGACATTAGTGCAAAATAACCACAATCCCTCCCACAATTTCACCAAACTCATCTTCCTCTACCCAGAAAGAAACCCAAGTCACTGATATGAATATTCATAAGAAGTGTGCACTAAATCATAGAGAACCTAGAAAACTAACAACGTAACAAGAAGCTGGAGGACATGAAACACTTGTCTCTTGCTCCCTGCCCATCGACTGCTTTCTGAGACTCAGGTAGCAGTAAGTCTTGTTCTAAGTTACCCATAGTCAATAAATTGTCTAGTGTGGGCCTGTAAGTCCTTTAAGAAAGTTCATAAATCCAGCAGTGAAAATCTCCAAAGTCTCACGTAAGCCTCAAAGGTCCACTTTATTAGCTGATGGTAATTTAACCTGTGAACCCTGTGTTTTGTCTTGTATGGATTTACCACTGAAAGCTCTTTGAGGAGTTAATGGAATTTGGCTGTGCCCACATTGTCCATGTGTTATGGAGCCCCTTGTGTTGTGCTAAAGGATTTGTGGTGATGTAACGTGATTTGTAGAAGCCAGATGGGAGACACATGGCTTTCCCTCAGGGGGCATCAGCAAGAACTAACCTCGCTATTGACAGCACCAGCTGCTTTAACACTTCTAATGTGCCCACAGACTGCCTGTCATCTTACAGCTGTCACTGCTCCTGCAGAATGCAACTCAACAACATAAAGCATGTTTGTCTCAGTTAAAGGGGACATTAACTTAGGAGGGAGCTTATGCTCAGTGTAAAGTTCACATCATCCGTTTTTACTTAATGCATCCATTAAAACCCACCCCTAATTGCTAGGGGAAACCTGTTTTTGATTTTCTGTCCCACTGCCTTGAGGAGATCTAACATTTAGCATCTGTATGACTGTGAGACCTCATTGTCTGCTGTGAATCCTGGCTCAACTAGTGAGCAGTGATCAAGGGCTTTTTTAATCCCAGAAGGTGACTTAAAGGCTTCAGTGATTTTAAAATCCATTACCAGATTTTTATGTATTTTCAATTAATGGAAAATTATGAAAATGAAGGATAATTCAAGTCTATATCTGCGGTTTATAGTAACCTCTTCATTCAGTAATCAGGTATTTCTGATTTACAAATGGTACATTTATGAATTTTTGCTATAACCTATTGATTCTTTGACTACATTATACAGAACTATTTTTGCTGTAATGTTTAGCTCACCACTTTCCACCCATTGGAATACATGGTACCAACTCACCTTAACATATTTTACCCAGCTTTAATGATTTACAGAATTCGGCTCAACAAAATGTTTTCCAGGAATGCATCCCTTTTGTACATTGAGGAATGGCTGTACTAAGCAGTAAATTTATCACAGGCACGGTAGTGTGGCAGTTAGCATAACACTTTACAGCGCAAGTGACCCGGGTTCAATTCCCGCCACTGTCTGTAAGGAGTTTGTACGTTCTCCCTGTGTCTGCGTGGGTTTCCTCCGGGTGCTCCGGTTTCCTCCCACATTCCAAAGACGTACGGGTTAGGAAGTTGTGGGCAAGCTATGTTGGCACCGGAAGTGTGGTGACACTTGCGGGCTGCCCCCAGAACACTCCACGCAAAAGATGCATTTCACTGTGTATTTCGATGTACATGTGACCAATAAAGAAATCTAAATAGTGACATAGGATTGACTGAATTTTTAAATTCGTCTGCTCCTCTATGCAAATACAAATGCAGATGCAAAGCTCTGTTCTGTCTGTCTTTGAACACAAGACGACAAAATATGAGCAGGGCTGTGCCCCTTCTCTACTGAGGTATGAGCAAACTATTGACAATTAATAACTAATAACTAGCTTTTAATAACTAGCAATTAATAACTAGCTTTATATGACTCCAGTGTTGATACTATAGCAACATTGCCTTAAGGTCCAATGTAACTGGTGTAAAACTGACCAAGGTTTCCTGAGCATGTATAATGCCACCTGTGTCTGCAAGCTTCACCACACTCCTTTCGTCCTTGCATTGGTTGCTTGTGATACCGTGTGCGATAAGGCTGCTCCAGAACTGAGCATTCTTTCCTGTTTTAAGACATGAAGTACATCATCAGTCTCCTGAACATTGCACTTGGGTGTAGGGGAATGTTGGGGGGTGTAAGGCCACATGGGGAAGGCAGTTATTGAGCATTTAGATCTTTCATTCATCACTTAAACAGTGAGGGATTATGTGGCAAAGGTACCAGACACAGCAGCCTCCCCAGTCATCACTAAGCAGGTGAATGTTGCATGCATATCTAACCCTGCCCCCACAACCAAGCTGTGATGCACCTGGATAGGATGCTTGGTATGGCAACTGCTCTGCCCAAGACCGCAAGAAACTGCAGAGAGTTGTGGACACAGCTCAGTCCATCACGAAAACCAGCCTCCCCTCCATGGACTCTGTTTACACTTCTCGATGCCTTGGGAAAGCAGCCAACATAATCAAAGACCCCACCCACCCTGGACTTTCTCCCTTCTCCCCCCTCCCATCGGGCAGAAGATACAAAAACCTGAAAACATCACTAGGCTCAAGGTCAGCTTCAATCCCGCTGTTATAAGACTACCGAACGGATCTGTTGTATGATAAAGACAAACTCTTGACCTCACAACCTACCTCGTCACGGCCCCTGCACCTTATTGCCTGCACCGCACTGCACTTTCTCTGTAGCTGTAACACTTTATTCTGCATTCTGTTATTGTTTTCCCTTGTGCTACCTCAATGCACTGATTTGATGGCATGCAAAACAAAGCTTATCACTGTATTCCGGTACATATGACAAGAATAAACCAATTATCAATCAACAAGTTCCTGCATTCAAATAAATACACCCAAATAAATCACAATCTATGTGAAGCAATGGGGCGATCGAACTACTGGTCAGTATCGAACCACGGCAGGCTTGATGTGGATTTGGTTAATGGATTAGCCACTAGTATTTACACAATATTGGTGTACTGTGCTGCAATGTTCTATATATTTCTATATATTAGATTAATTAAATGATCCCCAGTTTTTAATTAGATAATTGTTACTGTTCTTCATCTAGTATTATACGCTATTTTCCCTTACTTCACTTCCTGCATGATTAGTCATTTGCTTTGAACAAGCTATTCTTAAATTGGTCAGCAGTCAATAAGAACATGACTTGACTCACACAGACATTCATTTGTTTTCCCTCCTTGCTTAGATAATGCCTCTAAAAACCTTTACAAAGAGACCTCCTTGCCCAATCTTCCCCTATAGTTAATTTTTGACCATATTACTGGGACTGGACACACTTCCAGCGGGCAGGAGTCCATGTTGACTTGACTGATGTATAAGCTCCTGGTGGGATCATTTATTATTCTCCCTGAAATTTTGTCCAGCAGGCGAGACCTCATTGACATCCCACTAGGTAAGATGACAGGGTCCGTTTATAGGGAGCATTTAGCTTGCTAGACATGAAAGGACTTAAATAGTTCCGATTCACAGGGCTTAAAGAGAAACGGTGTTCATGGTGAGATCAGTCATGCTTCATCGATGATTAAGATATTTAGAGGCACAGCAGGAAAATAACCTGTGCGTGGCTAGAAGATTTCCTGAATTCAGCTGCAGGCTTATCCCTCAATGAATCAAGCTGCACGATGCTCTCTCAATCTGTTGATGTGAAAAGTATAGAACTCAAGTCACCTCATCACGATGTAAACAGCCATTTTCTAGTAGGGGTGATTGGTCGTGATCAGGAACAGGAACCTTTGTTGACTTAAAAGCAAAAAAAAATGCTGGAAAGACTCAGCACGACAGGCAGCATATGGGGAAAGAGAAACAGTTAACATTTCAGGTCCGGAACCTTTCATCTTTAAACCCAAAGTTATAGATCATCCACTGTCATACCAGTTCAAAATTAGTTGAATCGGCACAGCACTCTGTTTGATTCTGGGTTCCTTGTATGACCCAGGGTAGCATTGTGTAGTGCAGTTAGCCACCAACCATGTGGGCACTCTCCAAGGCTAAAGCTTTTTGCCAGTTAGGAGGAGAAAAGTGTGCACGAGTGATCAGTATGGTTCAGTCTTGCATTTTGCGAGACATTGTGAGCCAATCAGTATTGTTTGTGTAATGTGAATAAAGAGACGTCCAATTGTTTACATGGACAGATTAACCAGAGATCTCCCTAAGTAGGTTTACTGGCCACTGTAAATTGCCCCTGGTAGGTGAGTGGACCTCCAGAGTCTAGGACCAGAGGGCACAGCCTCAGAATAGAAGGACACCCCTTTAGAACAGAGATGAGGGGGAATTTCTTCAGCCAGAGGGTGGTGAATCTGTGGAATTCATTGCCACAGGTGGCTGTAGAGGCCAAGTCATTGGGTGTATTTAAAACGGAGGTTGATAGGTTCTTGATCAATAAGGGCATCAAATGTTACGGGGAGAAGGCAGGAGAACGGGGTTGAGAGGGAAAAATAACTCAGTCGTGACCGAATGGCGGAACAGACTCGATGGACCGGATGGACTAATTCTGCTCCGATGTCTTATGGTGGAATCGGGGGTGAGTTAATGGAAATGTGAGGAGAAATGGGATTAATAAAAGATTAGTGTAACTGGTGGCTTACTCTGTGAGCTGAAGGACTAGTTTCCGTGTTGTATCTCTCTATGACTCTATAACTCAAAATGACTGGGCTAATTGCGTAGCATGAGGAAAATAATTACATTTTAATCCCTTCTGAGTGTGCAGTAATTATATGCCAACTCCTTTTGAGCGGTGAGCAACAACTTCTTGTTCGGTGGACAGTGATCACATGGGAATTTAACTGAAATGCTGAATGAATGAGATGAAAAATAGACTGAAAAATAACATGGTGAATGAATTGAGAGATGAATGAAACAGAAAAAAAGAAGTAAGAGCAGGTAGTGAATGAGGGAGTGGATGAGAGTGGGTGATAAGTACACAGCAGGCAGGAGAGAGGGCAGTCAGATAGAGATGATGTGGTAGTGTTATAGAGAGTAATAAATTTCTGACAGACGTAATGGATTCTTGGCAGGGAAATGAAGAATAATGAACTCCTGAAAGTGAAGGATGTAAATGATTTTAAAAAATTGTGCATTTATATATCACATGATTACGTCTTCTGGATGTCCTCAGGCACGTTGACAACCAATGAATTACCTCTGAAGTGCAAAAACAACATTGAATTTACTCATAGTAATATTCCTCAAATGGCCAGATAACAAGCTTTTGGTGCTGATGAATGTTGGCTGGAAGACAAGGAGATCCCACCACTCTTGCTGAGATAGAGCAACTGCAATGTTTCACATCCGCTTAGGCAGGCTGTCTGGGGTGGATTTGTTTCAGCTAAAGGACAGCACCCTTCAGTATCTATGCAATGGTTTAACATTTGTGCATAGCACATTGTGTCAGACAGTAATAAACTGCATGGATATCAGGACATAATATCAGAAGTAGGAGCATGAAAATGCTTTCTATAAATCTGACTACACCATATCTATTATGTGCCCCCCTCATCTACTTTCCTAGATACATCCTTAAAGAATGCAATAGATTTAGTCAAATGTTATCTCCCTTTCATAATTTTCATGTTGACTCTGCTCAGTGGAGCAGCACAGTGGCACAGCTGTTACAGCTGCTGCCTCAGTGTGTCAGAGACACGGGTTCGATCCTGATACCCGATGCCGTCTGTGTGAAGTTTGCATGTTCTCTCGGTGACCATGTGGGTTTCCCCACAGTACTTTGGTACATCCCAGAGACATGCAGGTTGGTAGGTTAATTGGTCACTGTAAATTGTCCCTAGTGTGTAAGTGAGTGGTAGAATCTGATGGGAATGTGAGGAGAATAAAAACTTGGGATTAATGATTAACGTAGGATTCATGTAAATGGTTGGTTGATGGCCAGCATGGACTTAGTGGGCCAAAGGGCCTGCTTCTGTGCTGTATCTCTTGATGACTCTCAGTGTCTGGAGATCACATCCTTTATGGGAGACGAGCAGTTTTCCGACTGCCAGTATCTCCTTCTCTCCTTTTTTAAATAGAAGGGTTACTTTTGCCCCTAATCCGCAGGAACTGTTCCAGAATCTGTAGAATTTTGGAAGAATGATAACCAGAGCATGTACTACCTCTGTAGCCATCTCTTCGAAAACTCTGGGATATGGATCATCAGGTCTTTGGGATTTATTCATTTTCTAGCCCATTAACTTTGCTAGTAGAACTTCTTTCCTCATGCTGATTCCTTCTAGTTCCCTGTTTGCACTGGTCCTTTGGTTCTCCAGTATTTCTGGGACTTTTATTGTGCTTTCTACTGGCGCAATTCCTCTGCCATTTCCTTATTCTACATTTGCCCTCTCTAATCTTTCCCTTTTAACATACCTACGGAAGGTTTTACAGTTTTTTTTATATTTCTCACTAGTTTACTCAACATATTCTATTTTCTTTTCTTGAGAACAGCTCTCCCACATCCTTTGTTGAATTCCAAAACAATCCCAATCCTCAGGCTCATGGCTTTTCCTGTCACAGTTTCAGCCTCTTCCTCAAGAGGTAATGCAATCTTTAATTTCTCATGGTTGGTCCAGTCTTCCACGGATTGAACTTGGTCACTGGAGTTTTGAGATGGCAGTTCCACCGTGCCGCCCATGTGTGTGGCGGCTGGATCGCTGGAGGTATTTAAAGAGGAGGTGGATACATTTTTGAAAGATCAGGGAGTTGAGAGCTGTGGGAGACTGGAACAAAAGAGGCCTGGGGCAAATCAGGCAGGGTCATGTTGAAGAGCGGAGCAGGCTTGAGGGATTGAACGGCCTGATCCTGCTCCTATTTTCTTGACTTCAAGTTCCTTTTCCAACCTTCTTCCCATTGGGAGTGCTATTCCCGCTTGTATTTCTCAGAATGGCTTGCGCTATTAATAACTTTTCTTCCTCTTCTTAATCCCTTAAAGTTCTTTTCATCACAGCTAGGCCAGCCGTCACTTGTGGTTTTGAAGCTCTTTCTTGGAGCCTTGTATTCTCCCCACTGCAGAATTGGTTTGAGCCCATATTCTCCTCAAACCCCTTCATATTTTCCTGCCATCGGCTTCAACCATACAGCTTGCATCTTACTCACTCTTGGCAACTTGACCGCCCTCTTCCAAGCGCTTTCTTCCTTTCGCAACTGCGAAAGTGACATCCGTCAAATGACTCCCTTTAATTACTGTGTGGCCAAAAGAATCCATCCTCCCCTTTAAGATTTCAAAACTTTTATTATCTCACTTATACAAAAGATATTGGAGTCAAAGGCTGCTCATATACAAATCACACATGCAATACACAAAAATAAATTTATTTACGTATATATCTACACAATAAATATCCACGCCATGCATAAACACATTTGCTGTGCAACTTCATGCTGTTTAGGATAGTCATTTAATATTTCTTATATGTCATAGAGTCACACAGCAGTGAAACAGGTCCTTCAGCCAAACTGGTTAAGATTCCCATCTAAGCTCCTCCCATTTGCCCCCATTTGGCCCAGATCCCTCTAAACCTTTCCTATCCATGTACCTGTCCAAATGCCTTTTAAACGTTCTTAGTGTACCTGCCTCAACCACTTCCTCTGGCAACTCATTCCATATACTGACCCCTCTCTGGGTGAAAATATTGCCCCCTCAGGTTCCTATAAAATCTATAAAATATAATATATAAAACTTCAGAATATGTAATTTTATCCCTGTTTGCAATTAGATTAATTTTATAAATTATTCCTATTTAGCTTTACTGTACCTCTATCAGCATTTCTCAAATTCATTTCACATTTTTATCATGTAATCCACCCTGTCCTCAAAAATATTTTTGAGCAAGGCCGCGGGAGATTGACTTGCATTGTATATTTCAGATATCGCTCAAAGCTTTTCAGACTGGGAAATCTCCCCTGGCACTGGCATTGAGTGTCAGAGCACAATAAAGAATGCGAGAGTTGAGTTGTGAATGGGCAAGAACTAAAGCTGTCCAATAACCCAGGGAGGGAGCAGAGGGAGATCCTGGCAACATGTAGGTTACAGTTTAGATAGCAGCATAATGGGGTTAGACAGCACATGGGGCTTTAAGGGAAAAGCCAGTGTGTAGCCAGTGGGGAAAATATTAGACTTAGATCTTCAATACCTTTACTGAGTTAGCTGTGAAAATTGTAGAAGAGAATTATCCTGGCAGGTGAAAGGGATTTGATTTATTTTTCTAGTGTAAGATTTTCACGCTGTCCTACGAATATGAAAGCTTAACCATCAGTTTACTGACAACAAGAAACGGCAGAACATTAAAGCTTGAGACAGACAGGCAGATGGATAGATTTAACTGCAATAGTCAGACGGCAACTGCAATGTTAGCATCTGGGAAATGTTGAGAGGGAGATTTATGATCAAAAAGGATGACATCCAGTGCAATGTGTACATGGAGTTGTGCTTGTTTTTCAAAGTGATGTACATCAAAGCAGCTTATAGATTTAAGCCACATAAAAGCATGAGACAGAGATGACAAGTCTCGGGGATTTTTTTGCGACAATTGCCAAGCAGCTGTGATTGGCAGTGTGACAACAAGGCAATAAAGAAGGAATTAGACAACTGAAGCAGAAAATTACTGAAGGATGCGGGGAGAGGATTGGACGGCAGGATTTGACCGAAGAGCAGTGTTATGAAGCGGGTGTGATGAGGGAAATGGCCACCTTTCCTATTTGAGGTCTAATTCCATGACTTTAATGAAGTAATTCTGCAAATTCATGTTCTATGAAAGGATCATGTTGACTGGAAAGTGAATGTGGTTCTGACTACACTCTTTGCCAGCATAATTTTGCCATTGGGACTGCAGGAGGAGGTCCTCAAGATGAATTCAATCCAATGCACGGACATTGTATCAAGTCCTTCCCATCCATCTTGCACCATTTGGTACCATGTTCAGGACAGACGTTGCATTTTTAAAAGCATTAAAGCTTCTGCTGTTGCTTACTGTAATAAAGGTGTGATTTCAAGGCCCACCCTCAACAATGCCTTAGTAGCACCACCGTGGACCAAGCCAGCAATTCCTGAGGGACAGAGCTGCCAGACCATGGCAGGTGGAGAGTGAATCAACTTGAAGGAGAAACCTATTTGACCCTGTTCTCACCAGTTTACTTGTTACTCAATAATTCCACAACCAATGGATTTGTTCAAAGTTCTGCAGTACTGCCATATCCAGACATGACTGGTGGTGGGCAATTAAACAGCTAATGGGAAGAGAAGAGCTCCATCCTTAACGTTCCCAGGCCAAGCTGATGAGTATCACGGCTGAAGCATTTTCAACCATCTTCAGGCAGACATGCAGATTTTCCAGGGCTCCTTGATGCCACACTCAGTAGAAGGCTGCCTCAATGTCAAGGGCAGCCTCTCTCCCCCCCCCACCTCTAGAATCCAATTCTTTGATCCAAGATACATGGACCAAGGTTGTTATGAAGTCTGGTGTTGAGTGGTCCTGGTGAAACCCAAACTGGACATTGGCAAGCAGGTTATTAGTAAGTGCCACTGTTAAGAGCACCGTTAACCACTGCGTCCATCTCTTAGCTGATGATTGAGAGTGAACTGATTGGGTGATAATTATTTTCTATTATGGTCTATTTCCTACCTCTGAGATCTACTGGACTGTGAGGCCGACCTCCTGCTCCCAATAAGTTGCTGGCCACTGAACGTCCCTTCCTGGTTTCCAGATCAGTTGGCATTAGAACATAGAACACTACAGCACAGTACTGGCCCTTCGGCCCACAATGTTGTGCCGACATTTTATCCTGCTCTAAGATCTATCTAACCCTTCCATCCCACATAGCCCCCTATTTTTCTATCATTCATGTGTCTATCTAAGAGTCTCTTAAATGTCCCTAATGTATCTGCCCCCATAACCTCTGCCGGCAGTGCGTTCCACGCACCCACCACTCTATGTAAAAAAACTTACCCCAACATCCCCCTTATACCTTCCTCCAATCACCTTAAAATCATGTCCCCTCATGTTAGCCATTGTCACCCTGAGAAAAAGTCACTGACTGTCTGTTGTGAGGAAAGGTTCTTTAGGGTCTTAAAGGCAGAGGGCTTCAGACACAAGTCTTTGTATTTTAAAAAGGGAAAATTTATTTACAAGGACAAACATGGAGGACAGAATGGATGGGAACGGATGCACACTCGCACACGGGTGATCGCGAGACGTGGGAGAAATCACAACAGGGGTGAGATGCACGCACACACACACAATGAACTGGTTACAAATGATCAAGGAATAAACAATACAACGCCTGAACACCTTGAATCTGGACAAACATTGGCTCTAACTCTCCCTGGGATCTTTCACTAACTACCCTGAAATAGTGCACAGCTTACCTCAACATCCTCAGAGAGAGAGCAAACCAGCACATGCAGCACTTTTTATAGTGCCAGAGAGCTGGGTGGAGCCAGCCCAGGTGATTCAAAAATGTCCAATGGGCCATGGCCAGGTATAACAGGTATTTACATAGGCCCAATGGTCAAGGTGTGTACTAATGAGTGGGTGGAGCCAGACCTTGATTGACAGTGGTGTCGCTTTCGGCCATGTGCTCAATGGTGTCATCCCAGCCAGAGGGGTCAGTGTTGTCACTGTCACATGACAGCCATGACCTTTCACACTACACTGTCCACTCGATCTATGCCTCTTCTCACCTTGAACCGTCTACCTTTAAAACTTTGGCCTCACCTTCAGTGTTCAGCTCTAAGGTCCCTGTGTGCGCTGTTGACTCATCCACGACATTCCCCTCACCCCAAACCCATGCCCATCTTTCCCATGTTTTGGAAGGGTTTTTACTAATGTCACTAATGATATGTTATATGGCTGTAGTGGAGGTAATCTACCCCACCCTATCCTTCTCTGTCCATCTGCACCCTTTGACATGGTTCCTTTAACCTTCACCGTTACCCAGCTGGACAGAACTTCATTCACCGGGCTTCCTTCCTTTTCCAGCCACAGCTTGACAAGCACGCAGTAAGGTCCAGCCATTGCACTGGCTGTTGTCACATCTCCGTCACCCAGTCTCCAACTCCATCACTTTCCCTGGCACCGACTGAAACTAAACGCAACCTCAGACTATTTCCCCTCTGTAACAATGTCACTTACTCTGCTCATCACCCTCAGCCTCTTTGTTACCTCTAGATCTGACTATTCCAAGGCACAACTGAATGGCTGCCCCTTATTCTACTCTCTACACACCGTGTGCCGTTGAAAACTCTCCTGCCCTTGCCCAAGTTCACTCCGTTTCTCCTGCACACAGCAGCCTTGTGCTGCCTGATCCACAATGACTCATATCCCCGAGATCTCTGCATTTCATTCCAGCTCCAGTTTTACCCCCTCTGCCATTATCAGGACCACCGTCAGGTACGAAATCCTTAAACCCTGCATTTCCTTCCTAAATCCCCCAGCCTTTCTCCCCCTTTGGGGGGGGGGGCTCCTTAAAATCTATCTCTTTGATCAAACTTTTGGTCATTTGCTTCAGTGTCAAATATTGTTAGATTGCGCTCTTGTGAATCAAGTGTCTTGGGAAAGTTTATTGTGCTAACGTTGTTACATGTTGTTGCTGTTCAAAATTTGATCGATTTTCAAAGTACTCGTCCCAACACTGATCTTAAGTATCTTTCACATTTTCCATTCTTCCTTATGACATAGACGACCGTTCAGTCTATCGAGTCTACGCCAGTTCTCAGATCAGTCCCATTCCTCCACTAATTTTCCCTGTGATCTATTCTCCCCACATCCCCTTCAACGCGCTTAGGTTCTACCACCCCACCTACATTACGGACAAGTAACCTACCGACCCGCTGTCTTTGGGATGTGGGAGGAAACTGGAGAGAAACTCCCCAAGGTCTCTTTTCCGACCAAAAACTTACTTCTGAAGGAGATTGCAGATGCTGGCATCTGGAACAACAATCTGCTGGAGGAATTCAGTGGGTTGAACAACACCCATTGGAGGGAAAAGGAATGGGCCTCTGATCCAATAAGATGGACTCTTGACCTCAATCTACCCCGTCGTGGCCTTGCACCTTATTGTCTACCTGCACTGCACTTCCTCTGTAGCTGTGACACTATATTCTGCATTCTGCTATTGCTTTTCCCTTGTACTACCCCGATGTACTGATGTGATGAAATGTTCTGTATGGATGGCATGCAAAGCAGTTTTTCACTGTATCTTGGTACATGTGACAATAATAAACCAATTTACCAATTTGGGAATTAGTGGTGTTTTGAGTTGAAACCCTGCAGCAGGACTGAGAGTGGAGAGGGCAGATAGCCAGCTTATTTCCGAAGCCTGATGAATGAACAAATGAAAGCCATCTATCTTTCTGTTGAACTTGGTCTCCACAATTACACTACTCTTGTCATAGATTCATAGAGTACAGACAAACAGCCCCTTCAACCTACCATGTCCTTGCTAAGCATCAAGGACCAATTTTCAAAGGACCCGAAAAAGTACTCGAAAAATGTTCAAAGTACCCCATACCAATCATTAATATTGTTATTTAGTAAACATGAAACTTCTAAACTAAGTAAATTACGTTTAATTCCATTTATTCTCCAAACTACCAATGCTACGAGGTCGGTACAACTTCCAGACTGCTGCAAACTGATAAAACATTTCAAGACAGTCCCAAATCTCCCCCAGCATTCCAACTAACCCAGGAATCTGTTGGAAGCAATGGTCTCAGTGGGGGGCGGCGGGGTGGTCTACTCCAATTATCTCCTACTGGAGGAAATAGATTTCCAGTCAACACACTTGCTCACACTCCTAGCATCTTCTCCTATGCCAGTTTATTGCCAGGTAACGTGCTACCAAAAGTTCAGCAGCATTTGCATTGCCCCTTGTCACTGATCCTGATGATGTCACATTGCATTATTTGTCTGATTTACTGACTGACAAACAGCTACAAAATTAAACAAAAAGCCACGAGCCATATGTTTCTGCCTTTCTTCCTTGCCACCCCCCACCCCCACCACACCAACACCCCCTTCCCTAGAATGATTAAAAAGTCACCCAGGCTCTGATCACTGTCAGCTGCTGTAATCTGAGAGTCTGAGTGAGGAATGGCTGCTCCAGATTCAATCGGGTGTGGTTCCCAGGATGTCTTACAGCTCTGTGATGTCGTAACACATGTAGGGGTTGTTTAAACATGTGATAGGATAAGAACTAGAGACAGGAGTGGGCATTTTGGCCTTTCAAGCCTGCTCCATCATTCATGAAGATCAATCTTCTATCTTAGCACTACCCCCATACTCCCCCTGGGTTCCTTATATCCAAAACCTATCCATCTATGTTTGGAATGAGGGGCTATATCGCCATCTGGGAGCAGGAATTCACTTCATGGGCGATGAACCTCTGCAGTTTCATGTTTATTAATTAACATCATTAATAATTAGTTTGTGTCATCAGTAATAATGAGATGTTATCACACTGCTGACTGCCCTGCTGTTTCATTTCCTGAAATTAAACTAGGCAAAGTGTTTGGAAGAATGCTTTATAATTGAGTTCCTTTAAAGTAAGTTAACATTTACACCTCCAAGGTTATCATCTTTTAGACAGTTGATAATTGGTTTACTATTGTCACACAGACCGAGATACCTGTCGGTACCAAGGTACCGATATTCCTAACCAGATGCATGATGGCTTGGTTTGGCTACTGCTGTGCCCAAGACCGCAAGAAATTGCAGAGAGTTGTGGACACAGCTCAGTCCATCACCAAAACCAGCCTCCCCTCCATGCACTCTGTCTATACTTCTCGCTGCCTCGGTAAAGCAGCCAACATAATCAAAGACCCCACCCACCCTGGACATTCTCTCTTCTCCCCCCCCCCCCTCTCATTATACAGAAGATAGAACCTCTTGAAAACACGGACCACCAGGCTCAAGGACAGCTTCTATCCTTCTGTTAAAAGGCTCTTAAATGGACCTCTTGTGTATTAAGACCTCACAATCTGCCTCGTCATGGCCCTTGCACCTTATTGTCTACCTGCGCTGCACTTTCTCTGCAACTGTAACACTATATTCTGTGTTATTGCTTTTCCCTTTGTACTACCTCAACATACTGATATTTTGAAATGATCTGTATGGATGTTTTTCACTGTACGTCGGTACATGTGACAATAATAAACCAATTCCAATACAGTAAAAAGCTTTTGATTGCATGCCATCCACATAGATCATTCCATACATAAGTACATTGAGTAAAAGAAAAACAAAATAGAATGCAGAATAAAGTGTTACAGTTACAGGGAAAGTGCAGTGCAGGCCAACAAATAAAGTGCACTGGTTAACCAGTTTAATTCATCGGTGACCATGAGGGAGAGAGGTATAGGATGTGTCAGTGGACTGGAATGGTTGCTGTTAAATTGT
This sequence comes from Pristis pectinata, assembly GCF_009764475.1. NCBI lineage: Eukaryota > Metazoa > Chordata > Chondrichthyes > Rhinopristiformes > Pristidae > Pristis > Pristis pectinata. The sequence goes on along the minus strand of NC_067418.1, from coordinate 47,079,802 downwards.
CTCTGATCGCCACACCTGTTGGAATTCTTTGATGGAAGAATTCTCACGTTGAGAGCACTGTACGGTGTTGTGGTTGCCATTGCTTCAGCTCCGCAGCGCAGCTGGTACCAGCTATCCATTCAGTGTGCTGCTTTGACGTCGGTGTTCTGCGACTGGTGAGGATAGGCTCAGCAGCACTTGCGTTCCAGCTGGGTTGTTGGGGTCCCAGTGACGGTGTTTCACAACTCGGCTATCGATTGGTTCTCATCAAGGGCCATTCGTGAAGCGGCAACACTCTTAACATTATCAAGCAGTCTTCAGGGATGGGCAGAACAGAAAATCTGTGCAGGTTAACATAAGGGTGAATGGGGACTTACGAATGTGCTATATATAGGGTGACGGATGTGTGTTTGTTTGCTATATCATGCTAATAAAAGCAGAGGGCAGGGGAAATACAGTTGTAGCCATTGGTTCAGATCACCAGGATGCACTTTTACAAAGCACAAATCCCACATGTCCAGCACTTAATCCACGCCTCTCAGAGACCATCACTCAGTGACAGAATCTTCACTGAGAGGCAGAGCAGCTGAAAATGATAAATTGGTTTATTATTGTTCCATGTACCGAGGTACAGTGAAAAACATTGTTTAGCATGCCGTCCGTACAGATCATTTCACCACAGTACATCAAGGCAGTACGAAGGAAAAGCAATAACAGAATGCAGAATATAGTGTTACGGTTACAGAGGAAGTGCCGTGCAGGTAGACAATAAGGTGCAAGGTCATAACAAGGTAGATTGTGAGGTCAAGAGTCCACCTTATCGTACTAGGGAACCGTTCAATAGACTTACAACAGCAGGATAGAAGCTGTCGTTGAGCCTGGTGGTACGTGCTTTCAGGCTTTTGTATCTTCTGCCTGATGGGAGGGGGGAGAAGAGAGAATGTCCGGGGTGGGTGGGGTCTTTGATTCTGCTGGCTGTCAGGGTTCCAGCTCCTGCGGTGTGCGTGGGCCCAGATCTGCAGTCTGCTGCTCTCCGGTGTTACATTCTCCCCTGCTGTAGGGAAGTCATTTCTGCATTGGCTGCAGGTCAAAGCCTCTTCTTGTGACCAGTCCGCTCACTGTAGCCTGACTACGGCCTTCACCCATGCAACTACTGTTTTGGCACTTGACTCGCGCAGATCACTCCAAGAGAGAAGGTTAACCTTTGTGCTGTGATTTCTGTGAAAGCTAACTCTGGTGGATTAGTACTACTTCATCCCTTATATCACATAGGGGGCATTACCGGGGGATTCACGAACATTTAACTGCATTTGACATACATGGAGATTGAGAGAGGAGTGAAGTTGTAGATCCCTTGCTTGTACTGCTCTGTCATTCAGTTATTCATAACACCTCAGCCTTGGATGGTTGAGTAGGACACGAAAAGCACTGTTGATCCCTCCGGATGTTCTCACCCCCTGCAAGATCAGGCTGTCACCTCCCTTCATGCCTGTATCCCTTTGCCAGTCGACATCAATGTCTGACCAGTTGAATTTCAGCTTGGTGGCCTTCTCTCCCATGACTGCTGTGCTAAGATGTGGCCCCTTGGTCCTGCCTCCAGATGTGCTCTCAGTGCAGCCTCCAGATGTGCTCTCAATGCTCCGCCATGGTACAGTGTCAGTGCCGTGCCCAGGCGTGATCTCGGTACTGTCCCCAGGTTGTCTCCCAATCCTGCCCCCAGATGTGGCCTCAGTGCACCCCCCTCTGCCCCCCGCCCCCCCCCCAAACGTGGTCTCAGTCCAGCAGCCGGATGTGGTATCTTGATATGGCATCTCCGGTCTTGAGCTTTCACCATGAATGGACAGCTGAGCTGTACCATGGATAGCTGGCCATCCCCGTCTGAACTGCTGCTCAAATAGAACATTGAACACAGAATAGTACAGCACAGGAACAGGCCCTTCAGCCCACAATGTTGCGCTGAGCTAATTAGGCTAATGACACCTCATCCCCTCTGCCTGCACATGGTCCGTATCCTTCCATTCTCTGCATATTCCTGTAAGAGCTCTTAACCGCCCCTATCGTATCTGCCTCCACCACCACCAGGCACCCACCACTCTCTGTGTAAAAAACGTGCCTCGCACATCTCCTTTGAACTTACTGCCTCTCACCCTAAATGAACCATAGAACCATAGAACCATACAGCACAAAACAGACCCTTCGGCCCACCATGTTGTGCCGTCCATCAAACCACCCTCACACTACCTAACCCCTTCCTCCCGTATATCCCCCCATCCCACACTCCTCCATGTGCCTATCCAACAAGCTCTTGAACCTGTTCAATGTATCTGCCTCCACCACCACCCCAGGCAGTGCATTCCATGCACCAACCACTCTCTGGGTGAAAAACCTCCCTCTGACATCTCCCCTGAACCTCCCACCCATAACCTTAAAGCCATGCCCTCTCGTCTTGAGCATTGGTGCCCTGGGAAGGAGGCGCTGACTGTCTACTCTAGCTATTCCTCTCAGTATTTTATATACCTCTATCATGTCTCCTCTCATCCTCCTCCTTTCCAGTGAATAAAGCCCTAGCACCTTAAGCCTCTCCTCATATTCAATACTCTCTAATCCAGGCAGCATCCTGGTAAATCTCCTCTGCACCCTCTCCAACGCCTCCACATCCTTCCTATAATGAGGCGACCAGTACTCTAAGTGTAGCCTAACTAGAGTTTTGTAAAGCTGCATCATCACCTCACGGCTCTTAAACTCAATCCCGCGACTTATGAAAGCCAACATTCCATTGGCCTTCTTAACTGCTCTTTCCACCTGTGAGGCAACTTTCAATGAACTGTGAATGCATGCCCTCTAGTATTAGACATTTCGACTCTGGGGAAAAAGACACCAGCTGTCTACTCTATCTATGCCCCTCATAATCTTATAAACTTCTATCAGGTCTCCCCTCAGCCTCTGCCCCTCCCGAGAAATCAACTTCTCCTCGTAGCACATGCCCTCTTATCCAGGCAACATCCTGGTAAACCTCTCCTGCACCCTTCTCCAAAGCCTCCACATCGTTCCTATAATGGGGTGACCAGAACTGAATGCAGTACTCCAGATTTGGCCTAACCACACTGCTGGATCTGATCTATATCTGGGTGCAATCTTTACCTTCTTGTTCGAATATCTTGATGTAATGTTTACACCTGATCCTTTTAGGGAGGGAGTTCCAGGGTTTTGACCCGGCGATGGTGAAGGAACGGCGATTTTAGTCAGGACAGTGTGTTGTTTGGAGGGCAACTCCCAGTTGGGGGTACACCTGTACTTCTGCTGCCCTTGTTCTTCCAGCTGGTAGAGGTGGTGGGTTTGGAAGGTGTTGTCTGAGGAGTCTCGGTGAGTTGCTGCAGTGTGTCCTGTAGATAGTACAGACTGTGTGTCGGTGGTGGGGTGAGTGAATGGGTGTGGATGGGGTGCCCATCGAGGGGGCTACTCTGTCCTGTGCGGTGTCGAACTTCTTGAGTGTTGTTGAAGCTGCACTCACCCAGGCAATTGGAGAGCGTTCCATCGCACTCCTGACCTGGTAGATGATGGATAGGATTTGGGAAGTTGGGAGGTGAGTTACTTGCTGCAGGATTTCTATCCTATTGCAGCTACATTGTATAAATGGCTACTCCAGTTCAATTTCTCTGTTCAGAAACTCCGTTTCTCTCTCCACAGATGCTGCCTGACCTGCTGCATGTTCCGTTTTTATTCTAGGTTTCCAGCGTCCACAGTCTTTACATTGGCCTGTTTGTGTGTGTGTGTGTGTGTGTGTGTGTGTGTGTGTGTGTGTGTGTGTGTGTGTGTGTGCATGCGTGCGTGTGTGTGTGTGTGTGCGTGTGTGTGTGCGCGTGCGTGTGTGTGCGGGCACGCGCGTGTGTGTGTGTGTGTGGTATAAAATCCACACTGGTGTTACTTGTACAAGAAATTTCACCAGCAACAAATTGGATCTGTATTCTGTGCACGCCCTTTAATTGTTCTCGCTGAAAAAAGATTTAAAAAACTTAAGCAGGCTGTGATTGTGTCAAACCTACGTGTCAGAGACGGCACTGAAAGGTAGATTTTGTGACTCGCACATTTTAACCCTTAATGGTTAGAAAGTGGAAGAACAAACACGTGGTGAAGTGCGTGATCAATGTGAAACTTCCCAGGGCAGTTGACTACCACAATGACCTTAGCTCATGGAGGTGTTCACACTAGAAGATTAGTCCCTCATGTTATAAAGCAGAAGTCAGTGGACCAGTGAATGTGTGGGAGTTACAGGGACAATCCCCCTTTCCTGCTCTTGTTCCCTTTCTGTATTTTAGCTTGGTGTTCCTCTGTAAATGCAGATCTGGACCACACTGGGAAGAGACAGTACTCTCCTGCAACAGTGCATGAATCAGGTGGGCTGTTGCAAATGAGGCTCCAACGAAGATTCAAAGTACAGCTGTTCCAAAATACTCTAAGGTAAAACTTCCTCTGCCTCTCCCCAAAAGTTGTCTGTGCACAGAGAACAGGCATAAATTATACCCATGCAACGAACGTATCCCTGGGCTCTTTAAGTGTTTCCACTTCAGTTGATAGATTCTAAGAGTTACTGTTGCAGATATCCTTATTTAGTGTTTGTCTCACACAGAAGTTATATCTAATAAGCTGCCGAAAGGCAGGCTTTTAAATGTTAAAATATCACTGAAGGATCCTGGTGGGTTTTACCCGCTGTGATCTTATTTGAAGATTTATTTTCTTCACAACTGGCTGCCACTGCTGGTTCCTGGAGATAAGCAGGAAGCCTCTGATGTTAGCACATTAATAGCTCTCGATCTGTCACTGATCTGACAAAGCAGCTGGGTGCGAAGTAGGAAGCAAGATTGGAGTGATAGTGAGAATGTGCCAGAGTTCAAAACTGCACTGGGACACTCTTAAAGGAGAGTGTGATGCCTGGTTTTTGGTCTGGAGTCAACTGCCTTTGAACACTCTCCATCAAGAGATGAGACCAACGACATTAAACATGTGAATGAAAATTTTAAAAAACTGTAGGTGTTGGAGATATGAAATTAAACAGAAAATGCACAAAATCTTAGCAGGCAAGGCAGCATCTGTGGAGAAAGAAACAGTTAAAAATAATTGGTAAATTGGTTTATTATTGCCACATGTACCGAGGTACAATGAAAAACTTTGTTCTGCATGCCATCCATACAGATTATTTCATCGCATGAGTACATCGAGGTAGTACAGGGGAAAAGCAACACCAGAATGCAGAATAAAGTGTTACAGTTACAGAGAAAGTGCAGTGCAGGTGGATAATAAGGTGAAAGGGCCATGACGAAGTAGATTGTGAGGTCAAGAGTCCATTGTATCGTACTAGGGGATCGTTTAATAGTTTTATAACAGCGGAATAGAAGCTGTCCTCAAAGACCCTTCGTCAGAACTGGGAACATTAAACATGTAATAGCCTATAAGTTCTTGATGAGAGGCAGTCAGTTTCCCCAAGATCTCCAAATGCAACTAGTTTCTGCATCTCTTATCTTCATGAGCATACTGAATTCAGGAATTCCTGTCTTCTGTGCCTCAGGTTAGCATGTGTGACGTTAAAATCCAGGATTGCACGCAATGTTGTTGAACAGAAAAGCTTTAAGCTCAGAAAATGGACCAAATGGATTTGACAGGTTTTCACGGATAGTGAAGTATTTTTGGAGATATTTGAACATGATGCTGAGCTCTGTGCAATAAGAGTTCTGTGCCCTTTTCAACGAATGACTGCAACATTTACTATTTGAATGGTAAAATACAGCAATTTGTTTTGTTTAACTTTAGGGAGAGTGTTGGGTTTTAATTCTGTGGGAAATACACCAGATCAAAGTGCATGTGAAATCTGCTCATGGGAGTGGGTGGATAAAGCACAAGTAACCTTTCTCTTTCAAACCCCAAGATGCGATAATGTGTGATTTTATTCCTGGTGTAAGAAAATAAAACTTTTTAACAGCCTCTGAAAAGGGCAGAGGGCAAGTCCAACGAGATTCAGAGTGAATCAGGGTGGGTCGGTCAATTTGTTGGATTATCTTTTCCTCTGATATCAATGATCGTGACTTTTAAAGGAAGTGTGTCCCTTTTGTGGGGTCTTACTGCAATAATATGCAGGATGTTCAGAGTGGTACCTGGAAAGCACAGAGGGCTCCTAGGGAGGTGACTCATTCACTCAAGATTCATAAACAGCACAGTGCTCACAGTGACAGAAACACACACACACACACACACACACACACGCACGCAGGCATACACACACACACACACACACACACACACACACACACACACACACACACACACACACACACACACACACACACACACACATAATTTTTCACCCGAATCATGTTGAATTTTCCTTCATTTGGCAACAACACCCTCTTACCCTTCGCTGTTTTCAGAACCTGTTAAAAGGTCTTATTTTCTTACATATGATCAGATGTGTCACAAGTGACAACACTGATTTAAATAGACCACATGTATAAAGGGGAAGCCATACATTTTAGGTTTTCATTATTCTGGTTGTCATTTCAAATGGGAGCTTGACCCGTTCATTTTAAATATTTTAACACTTGTCATTGGCAGGTGCAGAAACAGTTCAATGAATAAATTAAACTTCTGCCAGTTTTATATATTTAGGATTATCAAGCAGGAGCTGTGAAGGCAGAATAACTCTTGCACTACTATATCGCCCTTTGCAACTCCAGGTCTTTCAAAACCACTTTTCATGTTATAAACTTTTATAGCAATAATATTTATTCATTATTTTCCTTCCCAGGCCTGCATAAAAAGAATATAATTTAGCTAGACGACAACCTGGGCTATGGTGGATTTCTGGGAGAAGTGTGAATATGACAAAACCATAACTTGTGTTGTGGCTGTAGAGCGTTCAGACAGTCAGGGTTATACTGGGGAGGTGTTTAAAGTTCCACCACTGCAACCGACAGAGTGGAATGAGAAATGTGATTGAAGGATTGGGTCATCCTCACTGAACCTGAGCGATTATATTTCTGTTCAAGCGAGTGGGAGGAAAACAAAGTCAACGTATTAGGCCGATGAGCCTTCACCGAAACGAGGATGGCCTCAGTACTCCAGCTGCTGTGTGCAGAGGCCAAGCTTCAACTATTGTCAATGCTTTCACTGAATCACATGAGAGGATGGCCCTTACACTGAGCATCCGCGAGACAGAGGTCCACAACCAACCTGGCCCTGCAGCTCCACACTGCTGTCTGGCAATATAGATTCACAGATAGCCTGGAAAAAGTTGATGATAAAATTCACCTCTGTATTCAATGTACCAGCACAACCTTTGGCCAATTGGTCATTTGGTTTATTATAGCCACATGTACCGAAGTACAGTGAAAAATTTTGTTTTGCCTGCCATCCCTGTGGATCATTTCATTACAACAGTGCATTGAGGTAGTACAAGGGACAACAATAACAGAATGCAGAATAAAGTGTTACAGTTACAGAGAAAGTGCATTGCAGGCAGACGATAAGGTGTAAGTCCATCACGAGGTAGATTGTGAGGTCAAGAGTTCATCTTATCATACTAGGGGACCATTCAGTAGTCTTATAACAATGGGATAGAAGCTGTCCTTGAGCCTGGTGGTACGTGCTTTCAGGCTTTTGTATCTTCTGCCCGACAGGAGGAGGAGGAGAAGAGAGAATGTCCAGTTTGCGTGGGGTCTCGGATTATGCTGGCTGCTTTAGTGAGGCAGTGAGAAGTGTAGACAGGGTCCATGGAGGGGAGGATGGTTTCCGTGATGTGCTGGGTGTGTCCACAACTCTCTGCATTCTCTTGCGGTCTCGGGCAGAGCAGTTGCCATACCAAGCCGTGATGCATCCAGATAGGATGCTTTCTATGGTGCATCTATAAAAATTTGTGAGTGTCAAATGGGACATGCCAAATTTTTTTACATTCCTGAGGAAGCAGAGGTACTGGTGCACTTTCTTAGTCATGGCATCTATGTGGTTGGACCAGTGAGGGAAATGGTAGTTAAAGATCAGGGCATCCCTGCCCTCCTATTTGCCTCCAAGACCAGGACCATGTACACCAGGGGTCCCAAGGCACTGGAAAAATACCACCAACAGTGTTTCTGAAATGCTTTTGAACTAATATAGCACTTTGCGATGCGTACTCACCATTGTGTTGTCGGAAAAGCAGCGGCCATTTTGTGCACAGCAAGGTCCCATAAAAACCAAAGTGATTGAAAACACAGATGCTGGAAATCTGAAACACAAACAGAAAATGCTGGAGAAATTCAGCAGGCTAGGCATCACCTTTGGAAAGAGAAGCAGTCAGTGTTTCAGATCAATGACCCTTTATCAACTGAAATACCAATGAGATAAGGTCGGATAATTTTAGTCAAGGAATAAATATTGCTCAAGACACTGGGAGAACCTGACTGCTCTTCTACAAACAGTGCTATGTAATATTTCACATCCAGCACACAATGCAGGTGGATGTGATAGGACCACGACTTAATGTCCCGTCCCAAAGGCAGGATGGTGCAGCGTTCCCTCAATATTTTCACTGGAATGCCAGCCGAGATTTATTGTCAGATCTCTAGTTGGATGCTTGAGTTGTGCAGCAGACTATCTAACATCTTTGATAACGGTGATGCCGGAAGCGTGGGGACACTTGCTCCCAGCACACTCTATGCAAAAGATGCATCTCACTGTGTGTTTCGATGTACATGTGACTAATAAAGCAATCTTATCTTATGATGTTGGGTTCCGTGCATCTTAGTGTATGAATTTCATGTGTTGTAAAGATGTGCTCCACTCAAGCACCTCAGGTTGGTGTTTTTTTTTTCTCAACAGTGTATGCAGTCCTAACCCTTTGACAATCTGTTTAACCTGCAGGAACTAAGATTTAAGAAATTGATGCGATTATTGGTCTATCTCTGGACAGCCATTGTGATCGGCTCTTCCGCACAAGGTAGGACTTTGTGGTGTTTGGAGGGGGATGTAGAAGGTAACCTGCCTCCCCTCCGGCTGTCCTCCCTGCAACACTCAACTCAGGAGGTAACGATCAAAATACAACAGACTCAGCGACAGGCTGGGAACAAATTAAATCCAAGTAATTTTGATAAACTTAGTGCAATTGTCAACCAAATAAAAGGGATCGAGCACCACTTCCCTTTCATTGCAAAAATCCCCATTCTAGAAAAGTGGGCAGCTTAAACCCAGATGAGGCAAGTACACTGGACCTTGGACTAAAACCTAATCGTCAGTATTTGTTCTGAGAGTTCTCACCGGCTGTTAATCACTCTGCGTTCTTTCAAGTGCTATCGATACTCCCCAAATGAGCAATGTAACAGCCACGGCAAGATGGAAGCACGTGACAACTGTTTGTAGATTATAAGGTAAAATAGAAAAAAAATACTTAGAGTCATAGTCATAGATTCATACACACAGAACCAGGCCTTTAGACCCTCTACGTCCGTGCCGACCATCGTACCCCCTCCGCACTAATTCCATTTACTTGGTCCGTAGTCTTCTATGCCTTGGCAATTCAATTTTTCATCCAGATGCTTCGTAAATGTTGTGAGGGTCTCTGCCTCCACCCCCTCAGGAAGTGTGTTCCAGATTTGAACCACCCTCTGGGTGAAAGAAACAAACCCTTCTCAGTTCCCCTCTAACTCTCTTATCCCTTACCTTAAAGCTATACTGCCTAGCTTTACAAAGCTCTGCTATAAAGGAAACAGTTTCCATTATCCACCCTATCTGTGCCCTTCATAATTGTGTAAACCTCCCTCAACCTCCTCTGCTCCAAGGAAAACAAACCCAGCCTATCCACTCTCTCTGCATTACTGAAACCCTCCATCCCAGGCAACGTCCTGGTGAATTTCCTCTGCACCTTCCTATAGTGTGGTGACCAGAACTGCACACAATACTTCACCTGTGGACTAACCAACGTTTTATAGTGTCATATGGATGACCCTGCTGGTCCTATGTTCTTTGCTCCATCTAAGAAAGGCAAGTAGCCCATGTGCCTTCTTCACCACCTTATTAATTTAAGCATAAGAAGGAGCAAAAAGTGAACGGGCTTCAGGGGTGTGACTTCAGTGGGTAGTTTACTGGACAGCAGTTCCCACTTACATGGAGCGACTGAGCTTGTTCTAAGAGCGGAGAAGGTCAAGAGTAGACTTGAGGGTGAAGTTGAAACTTATTTTAGAGTAAGCTTCTCCACTAGTGACAGGCTGGTTAACCGGAGTTCGGCATCATTGATGGAAGAAACAAAGGGCAACGTGAGGAGATGCCATTATGTGCAGCAAATTATTGTGATCGGGAATCCATTGCTTGTGTTGCTGGTGGAAAATGCTTGAAAGCAAAATACTGCCGGGCTCTGGGGAAAGAGTAGGGGAGTGGGACTAATTGGATGGTTCTACCAAAGGGCTGGTCCTGCACTATTTAATATGTTATCACTCAGAGCATTCAATGTGAAAGATTATGTGGAATCCATAAGCAATTTGTGTACATAGACAACTGAAGACATCAGTGAAACCAACCCAAATGGCCAATGATATATTTCCAAGTCAGGATGGGGTGCGAGTTAAAGGTGAAGCTGCAGATGATGGTGTTTCCATGCACCTAGTCTTTGCCGTTCTCAGGATAGAGTTGCAAGTTAAGGGAGTGCTGTTGGGGTAGTCTAGGTGAGTACTTGCAGTGCATTTTGTAGGTGAGATTCACTGCACTAGTTTTGGAAGGAATGAATGCTTATTGTGAACTTTTGCATGCCAATCAGATCAGTTGCTTTCTCCTGAATTCTGTTGGACTTGTGCATTTTGTAGGTGAGATCTACTGCACTAGTCTTGGAAGGAATGAATGCTTACTGTGAGCTGTTGCATGCCAGTCAGATCAGTTGCTTTCTCCTGAATTCTGTTGGACTTGTTGTTGTTGAAGCTGCACCCATCCAGGCAATTGGAGAATTTTCCTGACGTGCCTTTCACCTGGGAAAGCTTTGGAATGTCAGGAGATAGGCCACCTTCCTTAGTATGCTCAACCACAGACCTGCTCTTGTAGTGACAATTGGCTAGTCCACCTGAATTTCTGAGCAATGGTGACCGCCCCCCAGAAAATTTATGATGAGGGCCCAAGCAACAGTTATGCCATTGAAAATGATGCTGGAGGAACTCAGCAGGCCAGGCAGCATCCTTGGAGAAAAGCAGGTGGTCAACATTTCGGATCAGGACCCTTTCTCTAGTGTTCTGCCATTGAATATTGAGGGTAGATAGCTAGACTCCCTCCTTTTAGAGAAAGTAATTTCTTGATGCATGTGTGACATGAATGTTTCCTGCTGCTTATCAGCCCATGCCTGAATGGTACCTTGTCCTTGCATGTCAGTGGGCAAAGATCCAGTAAATAGAGTGTAAGATGGAAAATGTGGAATTGTCTGTCTTGGCAGGAAGGATAAAGGGTGACAGACTACAGAGATGCAGAATGATTTGAGTGCTCTGGTGTACAATTTACACAGGGTTTAGTATGTTGGCCTTGCAATTAATTAGGAAAGCTAACAAGATGTCAGAATTTATTGCTAGGGAAGTTGAATAAAAAGTAGGAGGTTTGATTTAGTTAGAGAGATGAGACCACATCTGGAGTACTATGTATAGTATTGGTCTACTTATTTAAGGAAGTACGTAAGTATGTTGGAAGCAGTTCAGAGAAGGTTTACAAGACTGATTCCTGGAATGCAAGAGTTGTCTGATGATAAAAGGTTGGACAGGGTAGGTTTGTATCTAGTGGGGAATTGACTGAGACATACAAAGTCCTGAAGGGTCTTAACAGTGTGGATGTGGAGAGCGTGTTTCATTGTGGGGGGATCTGGTAAAAAGAGTCACTGTTTAAAAATTAAGGTTTTCCCATTTAAGACGGAGATGAAGTGGTTTTTTTTGAGGGTCATGAGCTTTGGAACTCTCTTCCTCAAAGGGCAGCAGATGCAGAATCTTTGAATATTTTTAAGGTAAAAGTAAACCGATTCTTGGTAGTCAAGGGAGTAAAAGGGTAGATGGGAAGTGAGGTTACTGTCAGATTGACCATGATCTTATTGAATGGTGGGGCAGATTCCTGGCCTACACCTTCTCCTAATTCATATGTTTGTGTGTGTTTGGATGTTCACATTTACTTGTGGGCTATTTCATTTTCTGAGGAGTTGCGAATGGAATCGAACATTATGCAATCATCACTGAGCACATCCCCCCTTCTGACCTTATGCTGGAAGAAAGGTCTCTGATGTAGCAGCTGTAGATGTTTGGCCCTAGGACTGTGCAACAAGGAACAACTGTGGTGATGTCTTGGAGCTGGGCTTAATTGACCTCCGGAGTCACAGCCATCATATTCCCCGTTCCTAATTGGCCTTGAGAAGGTAGTGGTGAGCCACCTTCTTGAACTGCTGCTGTCCTGGTCTGTGTTTCAATAGTACTACTCAGTGGCTTGCTAGGATATTTTAGAGTCACCCACATATGCTAGACAAGGTGATTTCTTTCACTGAAGTACATTAGTGAACCAGTTGGGTCATTTTAAGTTAAGTCAAGTGTATTGTCTTATGCACAAGTGTGGAGAGGTAGAGGTACAATGAAAAACTTGCTTGCAGCAGCATCACAGGCACGTAGACACAGACAACACACAGAACATAAATTATACAAGACAGTGAAGAGAACCATAAAACCATGCAAAAACAAGACCTTAGGTCAAAAAGGGCACAGAGACAAGTCAATGGTAGTGCAGGAGGTGGTCTGTAGTGTTCTGTTGCTGGGGTAGGGTTAAGGTTGAGCAGGTCGGTTCAAGAACCTGATGGCTGTAGGAAAGTAGCTGTTCCTGAACCCGGTGGTGTGGGACTTCTGTACCTCCTGCCTGACGGTAGCAGTGAAAAGAGGGCAATGTGAGGATCCTCGATGACAGATGCCACCTTCTTGAGGCAGCGCCTCCTGTAGATGCTGTCAATGGTGGGGAGGGCTGTGCCCGTGATGGACCGAGCTGCGTCCACCACTCTCTTCAGCCTCTTGCGTTCCTGTGCTGTGCTGGGCTGTGATGCAACCAGTCAGGATACTTTCAACAGTGCATCTGTATAAGTTTATTAAAGTATTTGATGGCCTGCCAAATCTCCTTAAGCTTCCAAGAAAGTAGAGACACTGGTGTGCCTTCTTCATGATTGCATCTGTGTGCTGGGCCTAGGACAGGTCGTCCGAGATGTTAACACTCAGGGATTTGAAGCTGCTAACTCTCTCCACCTCTGACCCACCAGTCAAGAACTTCCCCTTTCTGAAGTCAACAATTAGTTCTCTGGTTTCGTTGGTGCTGAGCGTGAAGTCATTACTGCAGCACCTCTCAACCGGGTGTTCTATCTCACTCCCCTCCACTGACCTCATCACCACCCATGGTACTAACGCCAACTGTACTCTTTTACCCAGTTCCAGATTATTGAGCCTACATCCACTGTGATGAGATTTGAACTCTGAATTACTTTCCTGGTAGTTTAACCACTATGTTACCACCCCCTTTGGATGCGGACTTACCAGGGTAGAGGGTTCATCGTCCGTCCGTACTTCCTTTTCCTCCATTACAGTCTGGAGTCACCTTCATGTTACATGGAGCACAAAGAGCAGATATCCTCCCCTGAGGGTGTCGGTGAGACAGGTGCATTTTTGTGGCAATCTGGTAGCTTTATGGTCACCGTTAAACTTGCTTTTGTACTCCAAATTTAATTAATCACTCAAAGTTAAAGGCCGCTATCCGCAGATCTGAAGTCCCGTTTCCAGATCAGTAGTCCAGGCCTCTACACACCAGTCCTGTTATCCGTGCAACAGTTATGCTTCTGTACCCCCATGTATGGGAACCACAACCTGTGTAGAGGGAAATGCCCATATCAACATCAAAGTCGAGTTTATTGTCACTTGCACAACTACATGTATGCACAGATGCAATGAAAAACTTACTTGCAGCAGCATCGCAGGCACATAGCATCAGGGACACAATATTCAGAAGAGAAACATAAATTAAACATAAATTATACAAAATTATACAAGAAAGAGCACAAATAGAGCAGCAAAAAACAAAATGCGTTGTAGTGCCAAGTGGTCCAAGTGTTGCTGTACTGAGGTAGTGATTAGGGTTGTGCCAGTCACTTCAAGAACCGTATGGTTGAAGGGAAGTAGCTGTTCTTGAACCTGATGATGTGGGACTTCAGGCTTCTGTACCTCCTGCCCCGTGGTAGCTGCGAGAAGATGGCACGGCCCAGATGGTGGGGATCCTTGATGATGGATGTTACCTTATTGAGGCAGCACATCCTGTAGATATTTGATATGAAAGGGAGTTTCGGTGGATCCTTGGCAGTTCGGTGTGGTCTAGACTTAGACAGCATTCCCATTATCTACTGGCCTACAGGTTTGCTTCAACACTGGAGGTGAGAAGTGCCTCCTTTCTGCTGTTTACTGAGTCTGTTGGCACATCGACAACTGAGCCAACAGCTGCCAATCTCCAGTTGAGGATGTCTTGCCCATTGCCACCGCATGTCAGTTTGCCATCTGCTATGGAGAAAGCAGTCTCTGCCCCTTTATGATGCTGTAACTTGTCTAGAAATGGCAGCCATTCCAAACAACTATGAACCATCTCCAGGGAGCACATTTTGCATTTGGATCAGGCCAAGTTTGTGGAAATCACCCACTTAGGTTTGACGGAGTTAAAATGAAATTAAAATCGAAAAACTGCAGATGCTGAGAATCTAAAACCAAATCAGAAAATGCTGGAAACACTCAGCAGGTCAGGCGGCATCTGCAGGAAGAGAAACAGTGTCGATGTTTCCGGTCGAAGATCCTCCACCAGGGTTGGTTGGGTGCTAACCCTTTCACCTGAAACATTAACTTTCTGATAGATAGATATTTATTTATTAGTCACATGTACATCGAAACACACAGTGAAATGTGTCTTTTTGCGTCACTGTGCTGGGGGCAGCCCGCAAATGTCGCCACGCTTCCGGCGCCAGCATAGCGTGCCCACAACTTCCTAACCCGTACATCTTTGGATTGCGGGAGGAAACCGGAGCACCCGGAGGAAACCCATGCAGACACACGGGGAGAACGTACAAGCTCCTTACAGACAGAGGCCGGAATTGAACCCGGGTTGCTGGTGCTGTAATAGCGTTATGCTAACCGCTACACTACCATGCCTAACCTCCAGCATTTTCTGTTTTTGTTAAGACAAAGTTGTTGGGTTGAACAGGACGACCCAAGGTCTGGGATTGAAATTTTGGTACTGGAAGGCTAATCATTGTCTCTGATTTTCCAACAGGTCTGGAAGTTATTCACAGTGACTAAAGGCGTCAGCCAATGACTGTTAAGATGGGCCGCTTTGAACGCATGAGGAACGTGACAATCGCTTTTAGCGTTCTGATTTCTGTAAGTGTGCTTGTGAGAAAGTACCCACTGTCTTCAGGTCAAGCAGAGAACAAGCCTGGTGACAGAGAGGTGCTAGGACTGGGCAGTGTGGGGTCAGAATTAAATCTCGATTTACCTGTTCTAACCGGCCATCTAGCTCTTAGAAGAAAAAGCTATGTTGATCTAAAGCTTACAGAGTAAGAGCTAAGAGCCTGACTTCCCCAGTTCAGAGTGCTGTGGCTGCAGTCTGTGCAGAGTGCATCAATAGCTCACGTTCTTCAAGAATTGCAAGGCGCTCCATTTAGGGGCTCACTGCTGGATTCTGCCGCCCCGCAGACATGGTGAATGCAGGCTCTCCCCAGCTGTCGGTGTTGGACTCCACCTGGCAAAGGACAGGCGACACAGAACGGACTTTGGGCGGGGATTCAGCCTCCATTGTGTACAAAGCGAGCAGGTGCAGCCACGAAGGATAGAACTGCCAGCCTGGGCTTGCGTCAAATATCTCAAGCTCACGAGTGTACCTGAGGAAGGTGTCCTCTGTCTGTGGCTGTATGAGTGGGGATGACCATTCTCCCAGGGTGGGGGAAATCAAGAGCCAGAGGGCATAAGTTTAAGGTGGGAGGGGAGAGATTTAACAGGAACCCGAGGGGCAACTTGTTCACCCAGAGGGAGGTCAGTATATGGAACGAGTTGCCAGAGAAAGTGGTTGAGGAAGGTAGATTAACAACGTTTAAAAGATACTTGGACAGGTGCACGGATGGGAAAGGTTTAGAGGGTCACGGGCCAAATGCGGGCAAATGGGACTGGCTTAGATGGGAATCTTGGTCGGCATGGACCAGTTGGTCCGCAGGGACCATTTCCGTGCTGTGTGACTCTATGACTGTATGACTACGCAGAGTTCTCATGGACTCTGTCCCACCTTTACATTGAGGCCTCATTCCATTCTGCCAGATGGCAGGATCGCCATGATAAATGGCACGGTACAGCATTAACTCTCGTCAAATGAAGATGAGGTGGTGCAAGGCATCACCAGCATCTTTGAACACAGTCTTGTAATATCATCACACAACGTGCTCCTCAGATTGCCATTATCAGCAGGCTAGGTACACCAAACCTGGTTCATTGAGCAGTGTTGAGGATCAGCTCAGCTGCAGGGCCAGGCATGGCTGGATGTGAGATGCCAGCCTGGTATAACGGCTCTGGAACTCTAACAGCAGAGGTAGTTACACTGCAGTCAAGGCTGAATGATCCTGTCAACAATGGACCTCATCAAAGGCAACCGACCCTGCCATATCCAAAGCCAGACAGCTGCTCTAGCGCCGTGGAACAGCCAGATGTCATTCAAACGCAATCTGCTGGAGGAACCCAGCGGTTCAAGCAGTATCTGTGGGGGGGGGGGGGGGGGGGGGAAGGAATCGACTGGTGCAGGGTTTAAGCCCAAAACGTCGACGATTCCTTTCCCTCCTACAGATGCTGCTCGACCCGCCGACTTCGTCCAGCAGATTGTGTGTCGCTCTGTGATTCCAGAGTCTGCCGCCTCTCGTGTCTCCAGTCAGATCTCATGGGCGGGTGCTGGAGCTGAACTTCGGCCGCAGGAAGCGCTCGCACGCAGGCAGGGTCAACTCCAGAGCACTGGGAGCTCATTCCAGCCTGCCCTTTATAATGGCCTGCCTCAAAGGACCATCAATCATTATGGGAATTTTTATTTTATTGTTCATTTTCAGGAACTAGACATATCTGGCAAGGCCAGCATTTATTGCCCATCCTCAGCTGCCTGTGAGAAGGTGGTGGGTGAGCCTCCTTCATGAAGCACCTCAGTCCTTCTGGTGAAGGTGCTCCCTCACAGTGCAGTTGGGGAGAGAGCTCCAGGATTTAGAGCCAGTGACGATGAAGGAACGGTGACATATTCCCGAGCCAGGGCGGTGCACAGCTCGGAGGGGGGCCTGCGGGTGGCGGTGTTGCTGGACACCTGCTGCCCTTGTGCTTCTTGGTGGGGTCGAGGTTGCAGAGCTGGAGGGGGCTAATGGAGGAGTCTCGGCGAGTAACCGCAGTGCATTTTGTAAATGCTACACACTGGAGCAACCACGTGCCAGCGGTGCAGGGAATGGATCCTCAGGGTGGTTGATGTGGTGTCAGTCAATCAGACTACTTCGTCCTGGATGCCGTTGAGCTTCTCAAGAGCGCTGGGGTTTGCACTCATCCAGGCAAGTGGAGAGTGTTCCGTCACATTCCCAACTCATTCTTGGCAGATGGTGGAAAGGCTTCAAGAGCTGAATCATTTGCCACAGGAAGCCCAGCCTCTGAGCTGCTTTTGTTGCTAAGGTATTTATATGGCTGGTTGAGGCTGTGGTCAATGGTTAATGTGCAGGTTGAGTTGGTAGTAAAGAAGGCAAATGTAATGTTGGCATTCATTTCGAGAGGACTAGAATATAAAAGCAAGGATGTACTGCCGAGGCTTTATAAGGCATTGGTCAAACCGCATTTGGAATATTGTGAGCAATTTTGGGCCCCATATCCAAGGAAGGATGTGCTGGACCTGGAGAGGGTCCAGAGGAGGTTCACGAGGATGATCCCAGGAATGGGAGGGTTGATGTATGAGGAGTGTTTGATGTCTCTGGGCCTGTACTTGCTGGAGTTCAGAAGGATGAAGTGGGGGGGGGGGGGGGGGGGGGGGGGGTTCATTGAAACCTACCGGATACTGAAAGGCCTGGATAGAGTGGACGTGGAGAGGACGTTTCCAGTGGTGGGAGAGTCTAGGACCAGAGGGCACAGCCTCAGAATAAAGGGACGGCCCTTTAGAACAGAGATGAGGAGGAATTTCTTCAGCCAGAGGCTGGTGAATCTATGGAATTCGTTGCCATGGAGGGCTGTGGAGGCCGTCATTGGGTGTATTTAAGGCAGAGATTGATGGGTTCTTGATTGGTAAAGGGGTTAAGGGTTATGGTGAGAAGGCGGGAGAATGGGGTGGGGACAAAAAAATTCAGCCATGATTGAATGGCAGAGCAGAGTCGATGGGCCGAATGGCCTAATTCTGCTCCAATGTCTTATGGTCTTATGGACCTCTGAGATATCAATGGTGGGTGATTGGTGAGGGTAACGCCATTGAAAGTTAAGGACAGGTGGTTGCTACAGATGGCCATTGCCTGGCACTCTTGTGGGATGATGTGTGTTTTTTATTGTGTTACAGCAACATGATGAACAACTTTATCTCCATCTTGTAACACAAGGAAGAACCTTGGTCTCCTCTTTGTTACAGGATGGAGTCAAGGTTGTTCCTAGAAACTTAGAAAATAGGGGCAGGGGTAGGTCATACCCCTTGATCCCTTTACTACAAAGAACAACATCTATTTCCTTCTAGAATACATTTAATGATTCGTCTTCAATTGCCTTCAGTGGTAGGGAATTCGACAGCTTCACCTGGGTGTTCTCCTCAAGCCAGTCCTACAGGACTTACCTCTTATCCTTAGAATGCAACCCCAGGTCCTGCTCTCTCTTGGAAAACCTTGCTGCACCTAATCTGAACAGTCCTGTAAGTTTTTACTTCTCCTTATTCCTCTCAACACCATTGATTGAAGGCCCAATCCGCCCAACCCCTCTCCACACATCAGTCCAACCATCTCAGGAATCAGTCTGCTGAACTCCCTCCACAGCAAGAACTTTGCCTTTCCTTGGACAAGAAGACCGTAACTGCACACACTACTCAAGGAGCAACACACACAAGACGCTGGAGGAACTCAGCAGGTCAGGCAGCATCTATGAAGGGAAATAAACAGTCGACGTTTCACCAAGGCCCCGTACAATGGCAACAAAACATCTATGCTACTGCAATCAATTCCCCTCACCACAAAGGCCAACATTGTAACTTGCCTTCTTCACCACCTGCTGCACTTGCGCGCTTACTTCCATTGACTGGTTCACACCCAGGTCTCATTGCACCTTCTCCTTTCCCAATCTATTATCGTTCAGCTAATAATCTACCTTCCCATTCTTGCCACCGAACCACAATTTATCCACGTTAAACTGGATCTGCCGGCCATTCCCTCAACCTGTCCAAATCACACTGCAGCTTCCCTGCATCCTCCTTGCAGCTCATGTTCCCACCCTGTTCTGTGTTATCTGCCAGCCTGGAGATATTACATTTAATTCCCTCATCTAAATCATTAAAATATCTGGGATCCAAGCACTCAACCACGTGGTAGCCTACTAACCAATCAGAAAAGACCCGTTTAATACTCTTTATTTTCTCTCTGCCAAACCGTTCTCTGTGAAGTCCAGGTGAAGGGTCTCGACCTGAACCGGCGACTGTTCATTTCCCTCCAAAGAGGCTGCTCGACCCACCGAGTCCCCCCAGCTTCTTGTCTGTTGCTCCTGATTCCACCATCCGCAGTCTCTTGTGTCTCCAGTTCTCAATCTATTTAGTACCTTACCCATAATCCCAGGTCCTCTGTTTTTTCATCCTCATCTCTTATGGAGGACCTTATTGAAAGCCTTGTGAAAATAACAAATACACCACATCCCTTATCTATTCTGTTAGTTACATCGTCAAAAAATTCCCATAGATTTGACAAACATGATGTCCTTTTCATAAATTGGCACGTTCCCTTTGATCCTCACCAAATTTTTATTGATGCACCGATACACATCTTCTACAAACCCACAGCTGCCCTGATAACAGCTCTTTCTCAATTTCTCTGCCTCCGCCGCACCTGCTCCCATGATGAGACTTCCCAGTCCCAGACACCCGAGATGTCCAACTTCTTTACTAACCTTGGCTTCCGCCCGACTGTGGTCAAGAGAGCTTGCACCCGTATCTCTTCCAATTCCCGCACCTCTGCTCTCACCCCCACCCCTCCCAGACCCAATAGGGATAGAGTCCCCCTTGTCCTCACATTTCATCCCACCAGCCTACGTATCCAACACATAATTCTCCGCCACTTCCGCCATCTCCAACGGGACCCCACCGCCAAGCACATCTTCCCCTCCCCACCCCTTCCTGCCTTTTGCAGGGACCTTTCTCAGAGTCGCCTCTCTGCGACTCACTAGTTCACTCCTTCCCCCCACCTCCCACCCATCCCGCTCCCACCCCGGAAACCTTCCACTGCCCCCGCCATAGGTGCAACACCCGCCCCTACACCACCTCCATCCAGGGACCCAAACAGTCCATTCAGGTGAGACAGAGATTCACCTGCACCTCCCTTAAAATCATCTACTGCATTCGGTGCTCCAAGTGTGGCCTCCTCTACATTGGTGAGACCAAACGCAGACTAGGTGACTGTTTCACAGAACACCTGCGCTCTGTCCGTAAACGCAATCTGCATCTTCCCGTTGCCAGTCATTTCAACTCCCCCCCACACTATCACTGATATGTCAGTCCTCAACCTCCTCCATTGCCAGGAGAATCCCAAGCACAAAACTGAAGGAACAGCACCTGATTTTCCGTCTGGGAACCTTGCAGCCTGAAGACATGAACATTGAATTCTCCCACTTTAAGTAATCCCCACCCCCCACCCCCCCCCACACACCCACCCCCAACAATGCCTTTTCCCTTTCCGAGCCTACCTCTTCTTTTTTCTACCCCCCCCTTTTTCTGTCCTTACCTTTGACCCGTCCCCCAGTGGATCTGCTCTCCCCTCCTCCCCCGCACCTGCCCATCACCATCTCTTACCAGCATCTACCTATCACCACCCTGTGCCCACCCCGCCTCCCCTCTTCTGTCCACCTATCACTGCTCTGCTTTTCCCTCCTATATATTGGACTTCCCCCTTTTCCTATCTTCAGTCCTGAAGAAGGTTCCTGACCCGAAACGTTGACCGCCTGCTTTTCTCCACGGATGCTGCCTGGCCTGCTGAGTTCCTCTAGCGTCAGAGTGTTTTTCACCATAGAAAGCATCCACTCCAGATGCATAACGGCTTTGTATGGCAACTGCTCTGCCTGTGACTGCAAGAAACCGCAGAGATTTGTGGACATAGCGCACCTTGGAAACCAGCCTTTCCTCCATGATGTCTACACATCTTGCTGCCTTGGTAAAACAGCCAACATAATCAAAGACCACGACCCCCCACCCCAGACATTCTCTCTTCTCCCCCCTCCCATCAGGCAGAAGGTACAAAATCTTGAAAGCACGTACCACCAGGTTCAAGGACAGCTTCTATCCCGTTGTTATAAGACTATTGAATGGTCCCCTAGTAAGATAAGGTGGAATCTTGACCTCAGTCTGCCGCGTTATGACCTTGCACCTTATTGTCTGCCTGCACTGCACTTTCTCTGTAACTGTAACACTTTATTCTGCATTCTGTTATTGCTTTTCCCTTGTACTACCCCAATACACTGTTGTAAATGAATTGATCTGTATGGATGGCATGCAAAACAAAGTTTTCCACTGTACTTCAGTACATGTGACATTAATTTACCAATTTACCAGTGCTGACTTTGTCAGATCCAGTCCATGTTTTCCAAGTGCTCTGCTATTTGACTGCTCTGCCATTTCTTTGTACCCCATTATAAATTCACCCATTTCTCATGCAGGGGACTTATATTTGTTTTCTCTGATCCTTTTCTGTCCGCGTAACTGTACAAAGTTTCACAGTCAGTTTTTATGTTCTCTGCAAGCTTATTTTTCCCTTCTTAATCAATCCCTTTGTCCTCCTCTGCTGAATTCTGAACTGCTCCCTGACCTCAGGTTTGCTGTTTTATTGGTTATATTTCTCTTCCTTAGATCTGACACTATTCCCAATTTCTTTTGCAAGACGAGGTTGAGTACCCTTCCAGATTTATTTTTCAGGGTACATAATTGTTGCAATTCATCCATGTGCTCTTTTAATACCTTGCCATTCCCTGTCCACTGCCAACCTTTCCATTAACTTCCCCCAGTCTATCATAACTAACCCAGCCCTCACACCTTCAGAGTTTCCATTATTTGGATTCAGGTCCCTACTCTCAGAATTAACCCTCGCACTTTCCATCTTAATGAAGAATTCTATCATTTCACAGTCACAGCAAGGGACCTTTTTTTAATCCTCATTACACAATAACTATCTAGGACGGCCTGTTCTCTTGCTGGTTTTAAAACTTGATTTATACAACACGGTAACAGGCCCTTCCGGCCCAACGAGCCCGCGCCGCCCAATTACACCCACATTAACCTACTAACCCGTACGTCTGTGGAATGTGGGAGGAAACCGGAGCACCCGGAGGAAACCCACGCAGTCACACGGGGAGAACGTACAGACTCCTTCCAGGCAGTGGCCGGAATCGAACCCCGATCGCTGGCGCTGTAATAGTGTCATGCTAACCGCTACACCACCATGCCGCTCCTCAATGGATCATCTCCAAAGTACTAAAGGAATTCTTCCCCTGCATTATCATAACTAATTTGGTTTGCCCAATTGATAAGTAGATTAAGGTAATTCATTATAGTTGTACTCTTATTGTATGTGTCTCTAATTCCATGTTTATCATCATCACCACTGTTTGGGGATCTATGTACCCCCACCAACGTGCCACTTTTGTAGCTCCACCCATGTGGATCCTCCGAACTAACATCCTTCCTCACTACTGTATTGATTTCCTCTATCACTAACAACACCACTCGACCTCCTTTCCCTTCTTGCCTTTCATTGCTAAACTTTGAAAACTTTTGGATGTTCAGTTCCCATTCCTGATTGCCCTCCAGCCATTTCTCCATAATCACAGGAATATTGTCTGCGTTCACATCTAATTGCACGGTTATTTCCTCTACCCTACTCTGTATGCTCTGCGCATTGAGATACAATGCCTCAGGCTTGTTTTTTTAATATTCTTAGTCACCTTGCCATTATTTTGCACTGTGGACCTGTTTATTTCTTGCCCTTGATTTCTACACCTTCAGCTTTTGCCTTTTGCTTTGTTTCCTGTCTTTCATTTCTATTCCTGTCTCTTCCTCTTCAGTCCCGCTGCTTAATTTCACACCCCCCCCACCCTGCCATTCTAGTTTAAATCCTCTCCAACAACACTAGCCAAGCCCCTGTTAGGACGTCATTTCCAGAAATTCCTGGCTGTAACCTATCCTGCTTTGGACCTTCCTGAGGATTGGTCCCTGTGTCCAAAGAATTCCACCCTCCCGCACAAATTCTTCAGGGATGCATCCATCTGATCTGTTCTCTTGTTCCTATACTCACTAGTGCAAGGCATGGGAAATAATGCAGAGATTGCTTTCTTTAGAGTCCTGCTTTTTGCTTTAACTCTTTACTCCTTAAATTCACGGTGACTGTATTTGCAGGGTGAATGTGAGGTTATTTATTGAGTTACAAGGTAGGATGAGGTTACTAACGGTGTACAGGATAGTTGGGGTTACGGGATGGGGTAAATTAATTTGTTTTACAGGGCATGGAGGAGGTTATCTATTGTCATAGTCATGAAGTTGTAGAGAGATACAGTGTGGACAAAAGCACTTTGGTCTATGGAGTCCGTGCTGACCATTAAGCACCATCTACACCAATCCTACCTGAACCACACTCCCATCAACTCCCCCCAGATTCTACCCCTCACCCACCCACAAGGGTCAGTTTACAGCAGCCAATGAACCCCACAACCAGCATGTCTTTGGGATGTAGGAGGAAACTGGAGCACCTGGGGGTGGGGGGGGGGTGGAAGCCCACCCAGTCCCCAGGAGAGCGTGCAAACTCCATACAGACAGCAACCCGAGGTCAGGATTGAACCCGGGTGTCTTGGGAGCTGTGAGGCAGTGACGCTACTAGTTGCGCCACTATGCTGTCCAATACAGGGTGTGGACAGGGAATACAGGGAGGAAGTTATTTATTGTCATAGTCATTGAGTCACAGAAAGATACATGAGTTTATACATTGCGTTATAGGATGAGGATGAGGTAATCCATTATGGTACACTCACACTACCCTCCCACCAACCCCCCCACCCCCCACACCAGGCTCTGATATCCTGACCTCATACTTAGAACATAGAACAGTACAGCACAGTACAGGCCCTTCGGCCCACGATGTTGTGCCGACATTTTATCCTGCTCTAAGATCTATCTAACCCTTCCCTCCCATATAGCCCTCCATTTCTCTATCATTCATGTGGCTATCTAAGAATCTCTTAAATGTCCCTAATGTATCTGCCCTCACAACCTCTGCTGGCAGTGTGTTCCACACACCCACCACTCTCTGTGTAAAAAAATGACATCTCCCTTATACCTTCCTCCAGTCACCTTAAAATTATGTCCCCTCGTGTTAGCCATTTTCGCTCTGGGAAAAAGTCTCTGACTGTCCACTCGATCTATGCCTGTTATCATCTTGTACACCTCTATCAAGTCACCTCTCATCCTCCTCCTCTCCAAAGAGAAAAGCCCTAGCTCGCTCAACCTATCCTCATAAGACATGCTCTCCAATCCAGGCAGCATCCTGGTAAGTCTCCTCTGCACCCTCTCTAAAGCTTCCACATCCTTCCTATAATGAGGTGACCAGAACTGAACACAATCCTCCAAGTGTGGTCTGACCAGGGGACAGAATCCAGGACGGCATAACCCACTTGATTGTTACCCCATCCAGCATCCCCGAGCATTTGAACCCTCCACCGCCGGCGCAGTGTCTGCAGTGTGTGCCATCTACAAGATGCACTGCAGTTACTTGCCCAGGCTGCTCCAGCAGCCCCTCCCAAAAACCAGCAGCCAATACCACCAAGAGGGGTGAGGGCGACGGGAGCGAGGGAGACCCACCACCCGCAGGTTCCCTTCACTAGTGGTGGTGCCTCATAGCTCTTGGCACCTGGTTTCGATCCTGACCTCAGGCATTCGCACATTCCGTGATGGTGTGCGGGTTTCCACCGGCTGTTCCAATTTCCTTCCCCAGCTCAAAGAACTGCTGGTGGGTTAACTGGCTGCTGTAAATTACCCCATGGTGTCGATTAAGGACAAAACAAACAAAGGGTATGCGTGAGAGATAATAAGTTGCAGGGCTGCAGGGAGTACAGAGAAGTGGGAGACCAATGGAATTGTTCCCCTTGGACTTGATGGCCCAGATGGCTTTCTCCTATTGGTATTGGTATTGGTATTGGTTTATCATTGTCACTTGTACCAAGGTACAGTGAAAAACTTGTCTTGCAAACCGATCGTACAGGTCAGTTCATTACACGGTGCAGTTACATTGAGTCAGTACAGAGTGCATTGAGGTAGTACAGGTAAAAACAATAACAGTACAGAGTAAAGCGTCACAGCTACAGAGAAAGTGCAGTGCAATAAGGGGTAAGGTCCCAACAAGGTAGATCGTGAGGTCAGAGTCCATCTCATCGTATAAGGGAACCGTTTAATAGTCTTATCACAGTGGGGTAGAAGCTGTCCGTAAGCCTGGTGGTACGTGCCCTCAGGCTCCTGCATCTTCTACCTGATGGAAGAGGAGAGAAGAGAGAATGACCCGGGTGGGTGGGGTCTTTGATTATGCCGGCTGCTTCACCAAGGCAGCGAGAGGTACCTGTACGCGGTAAGACAGAAACGCCGCACCATCCTAACCTGGAATCATATCACTAGTCCCTCTATTCACCAGCTGGGTCGAAATCCTGGAGCTCTCTCCCTGACAGCACCGTGGGAGCACCTTCACCAGAAGGACTGCAGCAGTTCAAGAAGGTGGCTCAGCCCCCACCTTCCTTCCCCAGGACAACGAGGGATGGGCAGTAAGTGGCTGTGGCGCGTACCTGTGCCTGACCGGATCCAGAAAGTGAAATATAAAGCTCTCAGCTGTGACCTGATTTGAATTTGAAGTCCTCACTCCAAGACTGCATCTACTACCCATTTCCTGAAACAACTCTCAAAGTTCAGATTACCCCCCCCCCCGAGTAATTTAAGCCTCTACCTTCCTCATCTATCACAGCTGTCATACTGCTCTCACCCCTACCAAGTACAGAAGAACCAGTAGCAGGCTGACACGATTAACACTGAGCCCCAGACTTCACTCCTCCTACCACCAGCACCTGGTACCTTTAAAGAGTAAGTAGAGTCTCCCAGCACTGCGAGATGTCTGTAGGGGAATGCTACCGACTGGCACATTCCAGGCTGCAGGAATACGTGCTGAGGGACGCACTAAAGCTGGGTGCAGCCAACGCAAGGGCTCGGTGGGGAAGGACTACAGTTTAAGGTTGTTCTGCGACAGGAGAGGGATGGGCGGGGTCAGGCAAGGAAGCCCCTTAAAGATTGTAAATATAGGATTGGGGTAGCCCCCCAGGGAGCCACACGACTGGCATCGGTGCTGTGTTATTTTTATATATATATAAAAAGGTAACACTAATGATTGATCCATACATGAATGTAAAGGTTTGCACTGTTTTATTGTTGTATATAGTTTTTTATGATGAATAAAGTTTATTTTGGAATAATAATTTAAAAAAAGTAGCTGCAAAGTGCAGTTACTCATTAACGTTAGACACAGGAGACTGCAGACACCGGAATCTGGAGCAACCCACAAGATGCTGGAGGGACTCAGCAGGTCAGGCAGCACCTGTGGAGGGAAACGAACAGTCGACGTTTCAGGTCGAAATCCTTCATCCGAAATGTCGACTGCCCGTTTCCCTCCATAGATGCTGCCTGACCCTCTGAGTTCCTCCAGCATCTTGTGTGTTACCCATTAAGGCTACCCCAACTGTGCCACGTAAACCAATAGTCTCTATCGTGTAAAGGCAGATGGGAACACCACCTCCTGCAGGTTTTTTTCTAGTTACATGCCATCCTGACATGGAAATGTATCACCAGTTCTACATCATCACTGGGTCTAAATCCTGGAACACCCTCCACTTCAGCACAGAGGGAGCCCCTGCACCAGAGAGACTGCAGCAGCTCACCACCACCTCTAAGGGCAATTAAAGGCAGGCAATAAATGCTGACCATGCCAGGGTTGCCTGCAAGCTATAATTAATTTTTACTTTGACACAGCTTGCAAGGTAGACACAACTCTGCTGGCTGCGAAGTGTGATTGAAAAATGTACAAATGTACACTTGTGGCACTTAAACAAAAAAGCACCATGTGAACTCATTTCTTCCCCTTTTCTAT
This sequence comes from Pristis pectinata, assembly GCF_009764475.1. NCBI lineage: Eukaryota > Metazoa > Chordata > Chondrichthyes > Rhinopristiformes > Pristidae > Pristis > Pristis pectinata. Next base: position 47,052,396 of record NC_067418.1, on the reverse strand, counting down.
CCTTCCAGCTGACTCTCCCACCCGACTTTGTAGCATCAACAAGCTTTGGATGAATCGCAGGTTAATCTAAGTCATTAGATTCTACGTGGCTACAGCCATGGACTGATTCTTGTAGCTTATCGAATCCTTTTTACAAATCCATCTGAACTAAAAGTGCTGTTAAATCTCCCTCGACGGTCGCAGCCACATTATTGGATTTGTCAAGTGTGATTTCTCTTCCATAGAACATAGAACACTACAGCACAGTACAGGCCCTTCAGCCCACAATGTTATGCTGACATTTTATCCTGCTCCAATATCTATCTAACCTTGCCCTCCCACATAGCCCCCCATTTCTCTATCATTCATGTATCTACCTAAGAGTCTCTTAAATGTCCCTAATGTATCTGTCCCCACAACCATATCCATATATATCTATCACTCATCTCTACAAACTCCCACCTGCTTCAGTTACTGTTTGTTGAACTAGCATGTGCTTGGCCTGTGCCTCACAGTTACCCCACCGTTGCGCCCCCCACAACACAGTGCTAGCCTCAAGGCCTGATTCTCTTTCACAAACACATGCCTCACAGCGCACTGTTGCTGCTGTGGCCATCTCAGGTGGTGGGGCCAACTGTCAAAGCCTTTTTTCCTCAGTCTCTAAATATCAATGGTGGCCACGTCCATTGGGAAGCAGAATGAAAGTCCAAAATGTAAACATTATTCATGAAGAATTAAAAATTAATAAATTCACATGAAAGCAGTACTGAGATAAGAAATATTTTCCACCCAGAGGGTGGGTGAATCTGTGGAATTCTCTACACAAGAGGGCTCTGGAGGCTAAATTGCTGAGAATATTTCAATACAGGGATTGATAGGTTTTTGGATATTAAAGGAATCGAGTCATGTGATGTTAGTGCAGGGAAGTGACACCATTGTAAAAGATCAGCCATGGTCTTACTGAATGGTGGAACAAGCATGTGTGAGTGAATAACCTACTCCTGCTGCTTTTTCTTATGTGCTGAAGTCCTAACACAATTATCTGAGGTAAAATAATTAATTATCATTAATAATAGTGGTTGTGGTTCATGTTGGAACTAACGACACAGGTGGAAACAGGGATGGGACCCTGCAGGCAGATTTTAACGCCAGATCTACCTCGGCACGGCCCTTGCACTTTATTTGTGTACCTGCACTGCGCTTTCTCTATAACCGTTACGCTATATTCTGCATTCTGTTTTTTTTTTTCCTTTTGTACTACCTCAGTGTTATGTATGATCTGTCTGGATGGCATGCAAACAAGCTTTTCACTGTGTCTCGGTGCATGTGACGATCATAAACGAATTACAAATTAAGGTGTCGGGAGAACACGTAAGAAAGATCTCAAAGGTTGTCATCTCCAAATTATTCCCTGTGTCACATTCTGTGAGCACAGAGTCAGGACGACAGTGTAGGTCAATGCGTGGAAGGAGGGAGGTTGCACCAGGAGGGGGTTTACCTCCTGGAGTATGGGGGCCAGATCTAAGGAAGAAGGGACCTAAACAGACCAGATGGAATGCACCCCAACAAAGCTGGGACTGGCGCTCATGTGGGAGGACTTTATGATGCTGTGGGGAGAGGGCAAGCTACCAAGGGCCGGGCACAGGAAACTAGCATTGATAAAGAGGAAAAATATGTAAACAGGATGCAAATTTATGGGTGGCGCAGTGGCGCAGCGGGCAGAGCCGCTGCCTCACAGTGCCAGAGACCTGGGTTCAATCCTGACCTTGGGTTGCTGTCTGTGTGGAGTTTGCATGTTCACCCTGTGACTGCATGGGTTTCCCCCGGGTGCTCCGATTTCCTCCCACATCCCAAAAACGGATGGGTTGGTGCATTAACCTAGGTTGTAGGTGGGTGGTGGAATCTGGGGGAGAGTTGATGGGAATGTGGAGAGAATTAAAAAGTGGACTTTAATGTAGGATTAGTGTAAAATAGGTGGTTGATAGCTGGCATGGACTCAGTGGGCCGAAGGGCCTGTTTCCGTGCAGTGTGTCTCTATGACTCCTTGGATTGGGAGAGATAAGCATCACTAGAACAAGAAATAGAACATTTTTAGATTAAAAGAGAGAACAATAAGTTCTAAGGTAGGTATACTGTTCATGTGTAAACACAAGTAGCCTGTTAAACAAGGCTGCTGCAATTAAACAGGTGGGATTGTGACACTGTGGTAGTAACACAGGCTTGGGTAAACAAGGGCAGGAGTAGGAGATAAATATTCCTGATACAAGGAATTAGAAAAGATAGAGAAGGGAAGAAAGAAGGGGAAGTGGCAGTGTTGATTAGAGAGAATAAAACAGTGCTGGAGAGAGAGGATGTTCTGAAATAGCCAAGGACAGAATCTCTCTGCTTGGAGTTAAGAAACAATAGAGGTGTGATTACACATGGGACTGTTCTATAAGATTCCAACTTGTGGGATGAATATTGAGCAGGAAACTTGAAACGACATTGCAGAGATGAACAGAGTGCATAGAGCAGAGTTAATGCGTTCTTAACAACCAAGTATGGATCGGTATAGCACTAAGGGCAAATGGGGAGGAGTTTCCCAAGTGTATTCAGGAGAACTTTCTTGATTGGGACATTTCTGATCCAATGAGGGAGGCAGCATTGCTAGGCCAGGCCAAGTGGAGTAAGTATCAATGGGGGAACATCTAGGAAATAGTGATCATAATATATGGTTTAGAAAAGCAATGAGAAAGGACACAGACAGCTCCAAGGTGAAAATAATCATTTGGGGACAGGCCAGTTTCAATAGGATAAGAATGGATCTCGCTCTGGGAGACTGGAATTAAAGCATGGCAGGTAAAACTGTAATTGAACAATAGGAGTCCTTTAAAGTGGAGCTTGAGAAAAGACTGGCAGCTAAAGTAAAAGGGAATTCAAGAATATTCTACAGACGTGTGAACAGTGAAGTAGTTGTAAGAGGAGGGGGCAGATCAGTGAAAAAGGAAATTTATTGATGGATGCAGAAGGCAATGCTGAGGTACCCAGTGAGTACTGTACATTGGGCCTTCACCTAGGAGGAAGCTGCTGCTGGAGTCACAGCAAAAGAACATGTAGTTAACATTCTGAATGGGCTAAAGACTGAAGAGAAAAAAGGTACCAGAAAGGCTAGCTGAGCAAAGTGGATAAACCACCTGGTCCAGATGGAATGCATCCTGGGATGCTGAGAGGGAAGTATGGCAGGAAATTTAAGAGGTCCCGGCCATTATCTCCCAAACATCCATGGATTCAGGGGTAGTGCCTGAAGGACTAGGAAATTTTCAAATGTTCCATCCTTCAAAAAAGGGTGTAAGGATTAATCCACTAACTGCAGGTCAGGCAGAAACAGCAATTGTGGACTCCTAAATTAATGTGGTTAGAGAAAGCCAGTGTGGATTTGTTAAAGACAAATTATGTCTAGCTAACTTGATAGGGATATTCAACGAATAACCTCTCTGTCTAACATCGCTAACTAACCATTTCATAGATAATTAATACAGTTTCTATTCATTAGGCGATTCGTTTGTTCAATGAAACTGGAAAATGTGTGTGATATCTGTGTTGTCTAATGGGGGTGTGATGTCCGTTCTGTTGGGTTTACAGGGTCGGACTGCTGATGCTTGTTTCGTTGTGTTACAGCTGAGTGGGTGCGCCCTGCTTGCAATAGCATGCTTGCTATTGCTTTACCCTGCAGGACCTGGAGACATTATCTCAATCAGCAACGTGATCTTCATTGGAACAATTTACGCCATAGCCTCGTCCATCGTGCTGCTTATCCTCGGAGTCCTCGGGAGCATTGCCGCTTTCCGGGAGAGCAGGTGCCTCCTCATGGTCGTAAGTGCCCCTTTTCCACTTTATCACACTTCATAAATCCGCTGCCTTTGGAGCTGGCTGGAATTCAGCTCAGTGTAGGCTCAATGTCTGCAGGTGCTGCTGAATATCAGTCTCAGTCCTGGCTTCTCCATGGGGAATGGGAGCATCCTGGTCTCCTGCTGATGGAAGTGGTGGCACAACACAAAATGGTGCAGTATAAAACTGGTATGAGGCAGCGAGAAGCTGGGCAGTAGGGTGCAGCAGCCAGTGGAGCCGCTCTGTCACAGCCCCTGCATTCCTGTGGCAAGAAAGAAAAACCATTGGGAATTAATTTTAAGTAGACGTGGACGTTGCTGGCGACCTCAGCATTTATTATCCATCTTGAATTACCCCTGAACCACAGAGGTAGTCAAGAGTCAACCAATATCGATTGGTCTGGAGTGCCATATAGGCCAGACTGGGTGTGGATGGCTGATTTCTTTCCCTGACAGGCATTTTCAACAACTGGTAGTTTTTTGGTTATTGTCACTGGGACGAGCTTTGTTCTTTCCTAATTCTAGATTTAGTAACTTGAATTTACATCCCTCAGCTGCCAGGGTGGGATTGGATCCGATGTCTCTGGACCAGCGATCTGGAACTCAGTTGTTAGTCCATTAATTTAACCATAACATTAATGTAACTCTAAAATTCTTATACTTTCTCCAGGAGGTAGAAGGAGGGAGGTATCTGGCTTCCTTTTAACCAGCCAGTGTTTCCCATCCTGTATTCCGGAGAGGACTGATTTATTGCCGTATTCAAGCAGCTGCCCATTCTGATGAGATGTCGGAATTTGTTTTAACACAGTCCTGCTCAGGCACAGGCATTCACCGTGCTTAGTGGCAACTGAAGATCTAAAGACCAGAAGTACTGAAGTGATCAGCCTCACCAAGTGGACTCCATTTTGCCCTTCAATGGCTAGCTCAGAAAATCCAAGGAGAAGGATGGAGTGAGAGAATGAGTTTTCCCAGCACCAGCATGCGCGCGCACACACACACACACACACACACACACATAGACACACACACACACACATATACAGACACACACACACATAGACACACACACACACACATATACAGACACACACACACACATAAACGCACACACACACAAATTCACACATACACACACATACACGTACACACATACATACACACATATACACCCATACACACATAAATACAACACAGACACACATACACCTACACACATACACATACACACATAAATACAACACAGACACACACACTCACACATGCACACAGACAGACACACACACATACACACAGACACATGCACACAGACAGACACACACACACTCACTCACACGCACTCACACATGCACACAAACTCAAACACACTCACTCATGCACTCACATACACACACACACACACACACACACACACACACACACACACACACACAGAGTTCCTCATTGATGTGATGAGGTGGAGCAGAGACTCATTCAACACATCCCTGAGTACAACTTGGAGAGAATCTTTCTGGTGGTGAAACCTAGTCTGGGTGTTGCACAAACCCCCTCACCAGTCCTGCCGTCATTCGACCACAGTATTCCCAGTTTATGATGAAGACCTTTCATCGAGGAACCTTGTTTCTGTCTTTCATTTATTTTTCTGGCTCTAGGCTTCACTGGCAAGACCAACATCTACTGCCCACCCCTATGCCTTTGAGAAAGCGGGGTGAGCTGCTTCTTGAACCACCGCAGTCCTTCTGGTGAAGGTGCTCCCTCAGTGCTGCTGGGGAGGGAGCTCCAGGATTTAGACCCAGTGACGATGAAGGAATGGCGATATATTTCCAAGTCATTATGCAGCTTGGAGGGGAACCTGTAGGCGGTGGAGTTCCCATGTGTACCGACTCCTTGGTGGTCGAGGTTACAGGTTTGAGAGGTGCCGTCGGACTGAGCAAACCACTGCAGTGCATTTTGCAGGTGGCACCAGGTGGTGCCAGTGATGGAGGGAATGATTGTTCAGGATGGTTGACGGGTGCCAAATAAGTGGACTGTTTTGTCCTAGAAGGTGTGAAGTATCTTGACGCGCTATTGCGAATATTCCATCGCATTTCAGACTTGAGCACTGTAGGATGTCTCTCACTTCAGGATTCCCAATCTCTGACCTACTCCTGCAGCCGGGGTATTTGTGTGGTTGGTCAGGCTGAATTTCTGATCCATGGGTGACCCTCAGGATGTTGATGGTGGGGACTTGGCGGTGGTAATGCCATCGATTGGTAAGGATAGATGGTTAGACTCGCCCTCGTGCAGATGGTTATTGACCGAAACTGCTGTGGCACAAATGTTACTTGCTACTCAGCAGCCCGTGCCCGAATGTTGTTAAGGCTGCTTCATTCGCTGAGCAGTTGTGTGTGGATCTGAATGTCATGCAATCATCAGTGAACATGCAACCATGATAAATGTGCAGACAAGCATAGAGGTACCATGTTGCGGTCTGTGGATCGACTTCATTTCAGTAATAGAAGTGATGGTGAATGGATTAATGTGAAGATCTTTGTTCGGTTTCTTGTTTCTGTTGTAGCCATGCTGGAGGTGCCTCATGCCCATGTCTTTTCTTGTTTCAGTGTTTCTTACTGATTCTGCTGATGTGTATGGTCGAGCTTACTGCTGGGATTGCCGCTTTTCTCTTCAGAAATCACGTAAGTGCCCCTCAGAGCCAATTAGCTTGCCGACACTGGGACCTCAGCACGTCAATAGTGGTTAGCTCCGTGCAGTGCAGCTACCGTTTTACGATCTTCTTGTTGCAGAGTTGGATTTGGACCTTGGAGCTAATTTCATGTCTTAAAAATGACCAATATCCAACTTGTAAGTAAACCAAATCGAGCAGAATGTGTGGAGAAATAGAAATTGGGATTAATGTCAGATTGTGCTCGGTTCTGGTCGCCTCACTACAGGAAAGATGTGGAAGCCATAGAGAGGGTGCAGAGGAGATTTACAAGGATGCTGCCTGGAATGCGGAGCATGCCTTATGAAAGCAGGTTGAGGGAACTCGGTCTTTTCTCCTTGGAGAGACGGAGGATGAGGGGGTACCTGATAGAGGTGTATAAGATGATGAGAGGTATCGATAGGGTAGATAGTCAGAGGCTTTTCCCCAGGGCTGAATTGGTGGCCACAAGAGGACATAGGTTTAAGGTACTGGGGAGTAGATATAGAGGAGATGTCAGGGGTAAGTTTTTTACTCAGAGAGTGGTGAGTGCATGGAATGGGTTGCCGGCAACGGTGGTGGAGGCGGATACGATAGAGTCTTTCAAGAGACTGTTAGATAGGTACATGGAGCTGAGTAAAATAGAGGGCTGTGGGTAAACCTAGTAATTTCTAGGATTGGGACATGTTCGGCACAGCTGTGTGGGCCGAAGGGCTTGAATTGTGCTGTAGTTGTTCTATGTTCTGTGTATAAGTGGGAGGCTGAAAAAGTGCACTGAAGGGCCCGTTTCCATGATATATGACTCTACTGTTGGTCGGCATGGATGGGTTGAGACAAGGGAACTATTTCTGGGCTGTATTAATCTACGACTCCGTGACATCCATGCGACTTCACATTGATTTTTCAGTTCCAAACACATCTGTGTCTGTCGCTGTGAAATGGACTTTTTCATCCACAAACATCAAGATGCTGTCTGTTTCATAGATGCTAAGGAGCAATTGCAGCACTCTTTTGTTAATGAACAACAGATATAGTATTTGTAAAGTTTTATTATTACTTACTCGAACACAATAGTAATGAGACCATTGGCATTCTTTCATCAATGAGCCGCTGCTGGTGATAACTGGCAGCATTTATTATTACTCTGATAACACATGGCACAGTCTTTGTGCAATATTTGCTTCAGCATTCTTTCACCTACTTCCTATTTCATATGTTCCACGTTTCCTTACAGCATAGAATGGGGCCATTCAGCCTATCAACTCTATGCCAGCCTTTCAGAGCAATCCCATGAGTCCTTTTCTCCAATGTGTTCCCTATATCGTTGGCAGGCACGGTAGTGCAGCGGTTAGCATAACGCTTTACAGCGCCAGGGACCCGGGTTCGATTCCGGCCGCTGCCTGTAAGGAATTTGTACGTTCGCCCCGTGTGTCTGCGTGGGTTTCCTCCGGGTGCTCCGGTTTCCTTCCACATTCCAAAGACGTACGGGTTAGGAAGTTGTGGGCGTGCTGTGTTGGCGCCGGAAGCGTGGTGACGCTTGCGGGCTGCCCCCCAGGACACTCTACGCAAAAGATGCATTTCACTGTGTGTTTCGATGTACACGTGACTAATAAAGAGATCTTGTCTTATAACCTATTCCCTCACTCCTTCCCATCAACACCCCTGATCCTCCCACTGGCCATCTGCACTGGGGGAATCTACCCAGCTAATTAACCTAACAACACGGACATCTTCGGGATGTGGGAGGAAACTGGAGCACCTGGGGGGGGGGGAGCCAACAAGGTCCACAAGGGAGAATGTGCAAACTCCACACCGACGGCACCGGGGGTCGGCACTGAACCTGGGCCACTGGAGCTCTGCCACCAATCGCGTTCACCTTCCCCGTCCGATATATTGCGACATTCAGCGGCCGGAGCTGCAGTTGTGTTTCAGGTGCCAGCTTGCATGGGCATCGAGCATTAAAGCCACGATGCCGCTGTGTGGCTATCCTGTGTGGAAAGCAGAGTGGCAGCCCTGAATTGCTTTGAGTCTGTGTATGGACAATGGGCAAGCCTTTTAACAATTCCATATTGTTCCAAGGTGAGTCCTTGTGAAGTGTCGTGGAGGTTGTCAGCCGTCCCTAAAAGTTTTGCCATCCTTATCAAATCATTATTATAGCTCTCCACTGGACCATTTCCATGAGCATTAATCACTCATCATTTGGGGGACCGAGTCTGGGCCCAGACATCCAGATGTAGCCTGACTATCAGCCAATATAATGTCAAAATAACGTTCTTTCTTCACAGTTCCATTCACGGTACGCTTACCTTGTTAGCATTTTGTCTGCATTGATTCTGAATCTTTTATGTTGTGCGCAGAAGATCTTTTTCTTCCCGAACCACATTCCGCAATTTTGTTTTCAGTGCACAGTGTGGAGCAGCTGGTCGAGCCACTGCCTCACAGCTCCAGTAATCTGGGTTCAATCCCGACTCTGCGTGGAGTTGGCATGTCCTCCCTGCGACCGGGTGGGGTCCCCCACCTCCCCCCCCCACCCCCAGGGGTGCTCCAGTTTCCTCCCACATCCCAAAGATGTGCGGGTTGGTAGGCTAATTGGCTGCTGTAAACTGCCCCTCATGTGTGGGTGAGGGGTAGAATCTGGGGGAGGGAGGATGAGAACGCAAGGAGAAAACATTGGGATTAATGGGTCTACATGGGTGGTTGATGGTCAGTGCAGATTTGATGGGCCGAAGGGCCTGTTTCTTTACTGTATCTTTCTGTGACTACGACCCTTATTCAGAATTGATGCAAAAAATCTCCATGGTTCAATGTTTATTAAAAACATTTGCCATAGCATGGCATGTTTGCATCTTTCTTTCTCATTTAATTCTGTTGGTGAGAACCTCTGACTGTCATTATTCACTCAATCCTGAATCTGTTTTGTTTTCTAGTTAACAAAGAAATATTTTGAGGATGATCTGGCAAATTTCTATACGGGAGACAATGGGACAAACACTTACACAAAGAGCAGCAATTCCATCATGACCAGGGTAAGTTCATCTTGCACAAGTATCTCCTCGTGGACAATTCCTCTTGAAGAAGCATGATGGAGGGTGAATGGTGGGGACGCGAGCGATAATGCATTGGTTATGTTACTAGAGGCCGATAGGAGGTCTGAGCCGTTGTTCAGGGACAGGGGTTCAAATCCCACCACCGCAGCCTGGGAAATTTCAAATCATTAGGTAGGAAGTGGAGAGGTGGAGGTGTGAATGACCAAGACGAGGCGCTGGTTTGTAAAACACCGGGAGGTCCAGTGATGTGGTCTCCTGCTGACAGGAGATAACTGAGCCTCCAGGCTGAGGGTAATCCTCAGTATAATTCATTTTCTGCTTTACACGCTTGAATTTAAATCTGCTGGAGGGTTTTCCACAGCCAGTCAGGCATGTTTTGTTCAATTACAGAGGATATCTTATTCTTCACTCACTGCACGCTCTGGCAACTGCAACTTCACAGGAAGCAACCCAGGCCAATGTTGGGGCAATGCTGAGGGAGGTTCAGGGTGACACAGGACAGTGCTGGGGGTTCAGGGTGACACATGACAGTGTTGAGGGAGGTTCAGGGTGAAACAGGACAGTGCTGGAGGTTCAGGGTGACACAGGACAGTTCTGGGGTTCAGGGTGACACATGACAGTGCTGAAGGAGGTTCAGGGTGACACAGGACAGTGCTGAGGGAGGTTCAGGGTGAAACAGGACAGTGCTGGAGGTTCAGGGTGACACAGGACAGTGCTGAGGGCTCAGGGTGACACAGGACTGTGCTGAGGGGGTTTCAGGGTGACACAGGACAGTTCTGGGGGTTCAGGATGACACATGACAGTGCTGAGGGGGGTTCAGGGTGACACAGGACAATGCTGAGGGTTCAGGGTGACACATGACAGTGCTGAGGGGGGGTTCAGGGTGACACAGGGTAGTGCTGAGGGCTCAGGGTGATACATGACAGTGCTGGGGGGGGTTCAGGGTGACAGGACAGATCTGGGAGTTCAGGGTGACACATGACAGTGCTGAGGGGGATTCAGGGTGACACATGACAATGCTGAGGGAGGTTCAGGGTGACACAGGACAGTGCTGAGGGAGGTTCAGGGTGACACATGACAATGCTGAGGGAGGTTCAGGGTGACAGGACAGTTCTGGGGGTTCAGGGTGACACATGACAGTGCTGAGGGGGATTCAGGGTGACACATGACAATGCTGAGGGAGGTTCAGGGTGACACAGGACAGTGCTGAGGGAGGTTCAGGGTGACACATGACAATGCTGAGGGAGGTTCAGGGTGAAACAGGACAGTGCTGAAGGCTCAAGGTGACACAGGACTGTGCTGAGGGAGGTTCAGGGTGACACAGGACAGTGCTGAGGGAGGTTCAGGGTGAAACAGGACAATGCTGAGGGTTCAGGGTGACACAGGACAGTGTTGAGGGGGGTTCAGGGTGAAACAGGATAGTGCTGAGGGTTCAGGATGACACAGGACTGTGCTGAGGGGGGTTCAGGGTGACACAGGACAGTGCTGGAGGTTCAGGGTGACACAGGGTAGTGCTGAGGGTTCAGGGTGACACAGGACAGTGCTGGGGGTTCAGGGTGACACAGGGTAGTGCTGAGGGTTCAGGGCGACACAGGACCGTGCTGAGTTAGAGCCCAGGTTGACACAGATTAATTGGCATCTGCCGTGTTGGGAATGTACCTGAAAACAGAGCCTTTTTACTGTTGTCTAGTGTGTGATCCGCTGTGACTTCTGAGGCCAGCATTAAGTGTATCCGGGCCTTGCTTCAGAGGCAGGAACCCAATGCTAAAACTTGACATTTGCACACGTACGGTCCACAGTTCCAGCTGTTCAAAAATTTTTCCCACCTCCTTGGGATGATTAAGAGTCATAGCTGCAAAAACTTCCATCTGGGTCCCAGCTACCTCTTCCCTTATCTCCCAAAAGCGAACATGGATAGATCTCATCCAACCCTGGGGGTTTATCAACCTTTGTGCATCCCATGACATCTAACACCTCCACCTTTTTAATATTCACCTGCTCTAAATTACCCACACCCCTCCCTGAACTCACTATCTTCCACATCCTTCCCCTTGGTGAATACAGATAAGAGGTATTCATTTACGACCTTGCCCACATCACTTGGCTCCACACATAGATACCCCTTTGGTCTTGAAGAGGACCCACTCTTTCCCGGGCTACCATCTTGCTCCTGATATACTTGTAGAATGTCTTGGTATCTCCTTAATCATACTTGGCAGGGATACTTCATGGCCCCTTATGCCCTCCTCATTTTTTTTTCTCTTTTACACACTCTATATTCCTCAAGAGATTCCCTTGAGCCCAGTTCTTAAACCCGCTGTATGTTTGTTTTCTGATTAAGCCTTCAATATCGTGTGTCATCCAAGGTTCCCTAATCTTTCACCCTTACCAGATTATGTTGGCCCTGAACTCTTCCTAATTCTCTTTTACTAAATAACACAAACACTTGTCAGATGTCATTTTACCCAGAATCGTCTGCTTCCAATACGCTTTCACCAGGTCCTCTCTTGCACTATTGAAATCAGCCTCCCTTCCCCCAATTCTTCAAGACAGAGACGCAGAAAATTCTGTAGATGCTGGATGTATCTGGAGCAATGCACAAAAAGTGCTGGAGGAACTCAGCAGGTCAGGCAGCATCCGTGGAGGGAAAGAAACAGTCGACATTTCGGGCCGAGACCCTTCATCAGGGCTGGAAAGGAAGAGGGCAGAAGCTAGAATAAGAAGGTGGGGGGAGGGGGAGGAGCACACGCGGGCAGGGGACAGGTGAGTTCAGGTGATGGGAGAGTCCAGGTGAGAGGGGGAAGGTACGTGGGTGGGAGAGGGAGGGAAGATGTAATAGACAATAGACAATAGGAGCAGAAGTAGACCGTTCGGCCCTTCGAGTCTGCACTGCCATTTTGAGATCATGGCTGATCCTCAACAATCAATATCCTGTTCCTGCCTTAATAAGCTGAGAGGTGATAGGTAGAAGAGGCCAAAGGCTGAAGAAGAAGGAATCCGGTAGGAGAGGACAATGGACCCTGGAATAAAGGATGGGGGAGGGGAGGGGAGGAGAGGAGATGGGCAGGTCATCAAGGCGGGGGGAAGGGAGCCACAGGAATAAGGGAAGACAAAGGTGGGGGGAAAAGAAAACAGGGGTGGGGTTACCGGAAGTTAGAGAAATCGATGCTGAGGCCATCAGGTTGGAGACTCCCAAGGCGGAAGATGAGGTGTTGTTCCTTCAACCTGCGCCTGGCCTCAACGTGGCAGTAGAGGAGGCCATGGATAGATATGTCGATATGGGAGTGGGACGTGGAATTGAAGTGGGCGGCCACCGGGAGGTCCTGGCTGTTACGGCGGACGGACCGAAGGTGCTCGACGAAGCGGTCTCCCAATCTGCGTCGGGTCTCACCGATGTACAGGAGGCCTCAGCTTGAAGACCAGCTTTATCCCTTTCCGCAACTACCTTGAAACTTACAGAATTATGGTGACTGGTCCCAAAGTGCTCCCCCACTGACACTTGCACCCCCTCCCCAGTTTTGTTTCCGAAGATCAGGTCGAGTACTGTCCTGTCTCCAGTAGGACTATCTGCATGTTGTCTCAGAAAACCTCCTTGGACACACTTAACAAATTTGGTCCCATATAAGCCCCTTGCACTAAGGCAATCTCAGTCAGTATTGGGAAAGTTAAAATCCCCCACTGCTATAACCCTATTGCTCTATAATGTGCTTACATGTTCCCCTAATTCCTGCTGATTATTGGGAGGCCTACAGTATAACCCTAGCATCGTGATTGCCCCTCTCTTACTTCGTTCTACCCATATGACCTCATTGGATGATCTCTCCAGGATATCCTCTCTAAGTACAGTCATTATGTTCTCCCTCATCAATAGTGCAACTCTCTCTCACCTCTTTTGCGTTCCTCTCTGTCACATCCGAAGCTTCTAGATCCTTCTACAATGTTGTTGCAATGGCAATAACATCATAATTTCAAGTGCTGACCCATGCTCTCAGCTCATCTGACTTACCCCTGAGACTTTTTGCATTAATGCGTATGCAGCTGAGCCTGCCAGCCCTCCCCACAGCCCTCCCCTCTGTCTGCTCTGCCCACTGGACTTGGTTGCTTTAGCCTCTACTTTTCTAACCCACCCGTTGCACTAATACGATGCTTCCCACCCTGCCCGCCAAATTAGCTTAAACCCTTCCGAGAAGCATGAGCCCAACTCCTTGCAAGGAAGTTGGTCCCCCTCCAGTTTAGCTGCAACCTGTCCTTGTACAGGTCCCACCTACCCAGAAGCGATTCCAGTGATCCAAGTACCTGAAGCGCTCCCTCCTGCACCAGCTCTTTAGCCACATGTTCCTCCTATTTCTACCGTCATTATCACGTGGTGCAGGGAGTAATCCTGAGATCACAACTCTGCTTTTTACCCTTCTGCTTAAGAAGGGATAAACAAAATCTTCTGCTCACCTCAACAGAGCCTTTTTTCTAAAATTCTCCACACAGCCACAGAAGAACTTATTGAACAAACCTGTGACTTAGGAGCATTTTACTTAGGATAAGAAGATGCTTTTACTTTCAGACATAATCCCATCAATCATGGGGATTAATTGTGGTCCATGTGGGAACCAAGGTGCCAGAGGGTTGGAAAGAGCATCGATTGTGGGTTGCATGAGGATCAGTTAGTGCAGAAATTCTTAAATTAAACAGAGGAAAACTATTTTCACTTCTCAGTGAATCAGTTAAGGGCAAAAAATTTGGGATGGTCACTGAAAGCATGATGGGAGAGTTTAGATTAGATTAGTTTATTGTCATAAACACCAGGGTGCAATGAAATTCCTTGCTCGCATGAAGCTCACAGAGTGAACAGGACACGTCGTAATAATAAATACAGCAATAAATCCAGTGACAAGCACAAAACAGCCGAGTGGTGCAGGTTACAGTGCAGTCTGAAGTAGTGCAAAAAGAAATGCTAAAGTGACAATAATGGAATAATCGAGAGAGGTAGAGTTAAGAGTACGAGAACGTGATTGTTGTCCTGACACCATACACGAGGTTTGTGACCCCTTTCCTGTTCTCCATCTCACCACTGTTGTTGATCCGGCTGCTAACAGCGCTACCATCGGCGAACTTAAAGATTGAGTTGGTGCTCTGACTGGCCACGCAGTCATGGGTGTACAGGGAGTAGAGCGGGGACTGAGCACATTACCCTGGGGAAGCACCAGCATTGAGGGTCAGGGCGGATGAAAGGTTATAGACAATTCTGACCGACTGAGGTCTGCTGGTCAGTTTAGGAGATGTTTTAATGGCCTGAATCGGGATGAGAATCAGAATCAGGTTTATTATCACTGACGTGAAATTTGTTGTTTTGCAGCAGCGGTACAGTGCAAAGACATAAAATTACTGTAAATTATGAAAATAAATAAATAGTGCAAAAGAAAAGGAATAACGAGGCAGTGTTCATGGGTTCATGGACCGTTCAGAAATCTGATGGCGGAGGGGAAGAAGCTGTTCCTGAAGCATTGAGTGGGGGTCTTCAGGCCCCTGCATACCATTCATGCAGATCAATTCATTACAGAGTGCATTGAGGTAGTATAGGGTAAAAACCATAACAGAATATCGAGTTAAGTGTCACAGCTACAGAGGAAGTGCAGTGCAGGTAGACAATAAGGTGCAAAGTCATAACAAGGTAGATTGTGAGGTCAAGAGTCCATCTCATCGTATAAGGGAACCGTTATCACAGTGGGATAGAAGCTGTCCTTGAGCCTGGTGGTACGTGCCCTCAGGCTCCTGTATCTTCTGCCTGATGGGAGAGGAGAGAAGAGAGAATGACCCGGCTGGGTGGGGTCTTTGATTATGCTGGCTGCTTCACCAAGGCAGCGAGAGTCCAAGGAGGGGAGGCTGGTTTCCGTGACATGCTGGGCTGTGTCCACAACTCTCTGCAGTTTCTTGTAGTCCCAGGCAGAGCAGTTCTTAACATTTTTTGGGCCAGTATCACCATTTCCTGCTAATTAGCCATTTGCACTTTACCCAACACAGTTCAGAAGAGGGTGAAATCCAGTTTCTGTGTCCTCAGTGTGTGGGTCTCTGACAAAAGAGAGTAAAATGTAATTTCTCTCTTTGAATATAGGGATTGGAATGGGGAGACTACTTAGCCCCTTGATCCTGTAATATCATGGCTGACCTGTGACCCAACCCCATGAGGCTGCCTTTTCCCCATATCCCTCAATACCTGATTAACAAAATTGCATGAAACGGATTTAAAATGAAGAATTTTCCCAGGAGCAATATCATTTTCAGAAGTGAGCTCTAAATTTGCACCGTGCTCTCTGTGCTTCATGCCCGCCTGTGGTTTTGCTCAGTGTTCCTCGTTTTAGATTCCTCAGTTGCAGAAAGAGCTTCTCTCTATTTAACATTGTCCTTTCCCCTTAATATCTTGAGGACTTCAATCAAAACAATCCTTAATTTCCTAAATTCTTACAATTTTACTTTCGGCAGTCTCTTTGAAGTACAGTTGTCCCTCTGGTAAATTTGTGCCAGACTTGTGTTGACATCCATTGGTCACACTTTGTCTTGTTATTTTAATCCATCACTAACGCGATGTAATTTAGTGTTTCCATCCGCAGCGCCAATAATGCTATATACTTCTGTGCCTTGAGCAAGTTTGTGACTTTCTAAATCGTTCATGTAGGGTTTGGTCGGGATCACGTAGATGCCACGGCCAAGAAAGCTCACCAGCGCCTCTACTTCCTCAGGAGGCTAAAGAAAATTGGTTTGTCCCCTTTGACCCTCACCAACTTTTACCAATGCACCAGAAAAAGCATCCTATCACGGCTTTGTACGGCAACTGCTCTGCCCAGGACCACAAGAAACTGCAGAGAGTTGTGGACACAGCCCAGCGCATCACGGACACCAGCCTCCCCCCCCCCTTGGACTGTCTTTACCTCTCATTATCTTGGTGAAGCAGCCAGCATAATCAAAGACCCCACCCACCCGGGACATTCTCTCTCCTCTCCTCTTCCATCGGGTAGATACAGGAGCCTGAGGGCACGTACCGCCAGACTTAAGGACAGCTTCTACCCCACTGTGATAAGACTATTGAACGGTTCTCTTATACGATTAGATGGACTATGACCTCACGATCTACCTTGTTGTGACCTTGCACCTTATTGCACTGCACTTTCTCTGTAGCTGTGACACTTTACTCTGTATTGTTACTGTTTTTACCTGTACTACGTCAATGCACTCTGTACTGACTCAATGTAACTGCACTGTGTAATGAATTGACCTGTATGATCGGTTTGCAAGACAAGTATTTCACTGTACCCCGGTACAAGTGACAATGATAAACCAATACTAATAGCTGTGGCATCACAGGTAGACAGGACGGTGAAGCAGATTTTTGGCACACTGGCCTTCATCAGTCAGGGCACTGAGTATCGGAGTTGGGATGTTATGTTGCAGTTGTACAAGGCACTGGTGAGGCCGCGCTTGGAGGATTGTGTTCAGTTTTGCTCACCCTGCTGTAGGAAAGATGCCATTACACTGGAAAGGATGCAGAAAAGATTTACGAGGATGTTACCAGGGCTTGAGGGACTGAGTTATGAGAGAGGATGGGCAGGCTAGGACTTTATTCCTTGGAACGTAGGGGTGACCTTATAGGGGCACAGATAGGGTGAATGCACACAGTCTTTTCCCCAGAGTTGGGGAATCAAGAACTAGAGGGCAAAGGTTTAAGATGAGAGGGGAGAGATTTAATAGGAACCTGAGGGGCTACTTCTTCACCCAGGGGGAGGTCAGTATATGGAATGAGCTGCCAGAGGAAGTGGTTGAGGCAGGTACATTAACAACATTTAAAAGGTACTTGGACAGGTACATGGACTAATGGGATTAATTTAGATGGGAATCTAGGTTGGCATGGACCAGTTGGGCCGAAAGGCCTGTTTCCACGCTGTATGACTCTGTGACCTGCTCATTACCCCTACGGTTTATCTTCAGGCACACGGCCTATTTTCTAGTGGGGTTCTGAGTGATTCCCCCATACTCTACTGGATAGGACACACTTCAAGCTGTTGCACACGGCTTCTGCATTGATCTGGAAGGGGTCACATCTACGGAAGTTCATTGCCGTGAACATTTTAAACAACCATTGGTAATACAGTCCTTTCCCTGGCTCTGGGGCACTAGATATGGCTGCAGATTTTTGTTTCTTGCCAAGCTTCAGGAATGAGAATTACCTTCTGAATGCCGGGTGAAGACACGGCCTCCAGGTGGGAGCTGTCCCTCTTCCTCCCAGTCTCGTAGTGGTCTACGAGAATACCCACTAGATCCATGAACGAAGGGATCACGTATCGGCCTTGAAATCAGAGAAGTGTCTGACGGCTGCCGTCGCACCACTCCCTCTGAACTTCTGCGACTCGAAACAGCAAAGGAAACAGCAAACTCTTGCGGGGTTGCGACCATAGCCGGGAGACAGGGTAGCACAGTGGCAGAGCGAGCCAGGTTATAGGGTTCAATGTAGATTTCAATCCTGACCTTCAGCAATGTCTGGAGTTTGCACATTCTCCCTGTGACCGCACGAAATCCCCACCTGCTTCAGTTTCCTCCCACGTCCCAAAACTGTACAGGTCGGTGGGTTAATTGGCCACTGCAAATGGCATCTAGTGAGTCTGGGTATGTGGGGAGAATAAAATGGGATTAGCGTAGGATGGCCAGCATGGACTTGGTGGGCCGAAGGGCCTGTTTCCATGCTGTGCAACCCTATGGCTGTATGGGAGATCTACCAGCAGTGAAGCTGTAGGTGGTTAATGGTGCTGGTGGGACTGTCCTTCTTGCAGCATTGTGGGCAGAGGCAAGAGAGGCATAGACCGGTGTGCTGAACGCAAAGTTCAGAGCAGAGCATCGAGTCAGCAGTCCAAGCCGTTTGACGTTGGCATTGGTAATTGGTTTATTATTGTCACATGTACCGAGATATAGTGAAAAGCTTTTGCTTTGCATGCCATCCAGGCAGATCATCTCATACATAAGTACAGAATGTACGTAAGCATGAAAAGTAAAACAGAATGCACAACACAGAATGCCCCGCAAGGCTGTGTCCTCAGCCCCCTACTCTACTCCCTGTACACTCATAGCTGTGTGGCCACATTCTGCTCCAACTCCATCTACACGTTCGCAGGTGACACCACCGTGTGGGCTGGATCTCAAACAATGACAAGGTGGAGCACAGGAAAGAGACAGAGAGCCCAGTGACATGGTGTCATGACAACGAACTTTCCCTCAAGGTCAGCAAAATAAAAGAGCTGGTCATTGACTTTTGGAAGAGGGCAGAGCACACGCCGCTGTCTGTGTCAATGGTGCTGAGGTGCAGATGGTTGAGAGCTTCAAGTTACGAGGTATAAACGTCACCAATAGTTTGCCCTGGTCCAACCATGTAGATGCCATTGGCCAAGAAAGCTCACCAGTGCCTCTACTTCCTCAGAAGGCTAAGAAAATTTGGCATGTCCCCAGTGTTACTTGGTATGGCAACTGGTCTGCCTGAGACCACAAGAAATTGCAGAGAGTTGTGGACACAGCCAGTCTATCACAGAAACCAGCCTCCCCTCCATGGACTCCCCTCTGCTGCCTCGGGAAAGCAGCCAACATAATCAAGGACCCCTCCCACCCTGGTCATTCTCTCTTCTCCCCCCTCCCATCGGGCAGAAGATACAAAAGCCTGAAAGCACGTATCACCAGGCTCAAGGGCAGCTTCTATCCCGCTGTTATTTGACTCTTGAACGGACCTCTTGTGCAATAAAGACAAACTCTACCTCATCGTGGCCCCTGCACCTTATTGTCTGCCTGCACTACACCTTCTCTGTAACTGTAACACTATATTCTGCATTCTGTTTTGCTTTTCCCTTTGTACTACCTCAATGTACTTATGTTTGGAATGGTCTGTGTTGCAGTTACAGAGAAAGTGCAGTGCAGGTGGACAAATAAAGTGCAAGGGACACAACAAGGGAGATTGGGAGTTCAAGCGTTCACCTTTTGGTGTATGAGAGGTCTGTTCAAGACAGTGGGACAGATGCAGTCCTTGAGAATGGTGGTTCATGCTCTCAGGCTTTTGTACTTTCTGCCATCAGGACCTGGCTGTTCTATAAGGGCATCATCTGCAGATAGAACATAGAACATTACAGCACAGTACAGGCCCTTCAGCCCACGATGTTGTGCCGACCTATATAGACCTAGTCCACGATCAATCTAACCCTTCCCTCCTACACAGCCCATAGACCTCTATTTTTCCTACATCCATGTGCCTATCTGAGAGTCTTACGTTCTCCCTGTGTCTGTGTGGGTTTCCTCCGGGTGCTCCGGTTTCCTCCCACATTCCGAAGGCGTACTGTTTAGGAAGTGGTGGGCGTGCTATGTTGGCGCCGGAAGTGTGGCGACACTTGCGGGCTGCCCCCCAGAACACTCTACACAAAAGATGCATTTCACTGTGTGTTTCGATGTACACGTGACTAATAAAGACATCTCATCTTTTAAATGTTCCTATTGTATCAGCCTCTACCACCACCCCCGGCAGTGCATTTCCAGGCACCCACCACTCCCTGTGTGAAAAACCCACCTCTGACATCTCCCCTAAACTTTTCTCCACTCACCTTAAATGGATGTCCTCTGATATTGGTCATTGCTGCCCTGGGAAAAAGCTGCTGGCTGTCCACTCTATCTGTTCCTCTCATAAATCTTATACACCTCTATCAAGTTACCTCTCATCCTGCATCACTCCAAAGAGAAGGCTCGCTCAGCCTTTCCCCATAAGACATGCTCTCCAATCCAGGCAGCATCGTGGTAAATCTCGTCTGCACCCTCTCTAAAGCTTCCAAATCCTTCCTATAATGAGGCGACCAGAACTGAACACATGCACTAACACCTTCAACGAAATGCCCTTCAGCTTGGCCTATGTAACCAATTATCACATGTTTGTTTCACTTAGTTTAACTGCTGTGGAGTGAATGGGCCAAATGATTTCCATAGTGCCGTAAATTTCGTTTTACTCAACCCTGCCTACGAGGTGCCGGAGGCTTGTTGCAAACGACACAAGGCCGCAAAGAGTGAGGATGTACTGAACATACAGGAGTGCACCACTGCTGAAAGTAAATTCATCAACAGTCAGGTATGGGAAACATTTCTTCAGGTCCTTATCAACATCAAACAATACTCACTGCTTTTGCAATATGGTAAATCACAAGATCACAAAATCACAAGACAAAGGAGCAGAAGTAGGCCATTTGGCCCATCCAGTCTGCTCCGCTACCTCACCGTGAGCTAAACTATTCTCCCAGCTAGCCCCAATTCCCGGCCTTTTCCCCATATCCCTTGATACCTTGACTAATTAGATACCTATCAATCTCCTCCTTAAACCCCCCCAATGATCGGGCCTCCACAGCTGTACATGGCAACGAATTCCATAAATCCACGACCTTCTGGCTAAAGAAATTCCTCCTCATTTCTGTTCTAAATGGGTACCCTCTAATTCTAAGACTGTGCTCTCTAGTCCTGGACTCACCCACCAAGGGAAACAACTTCGCCACATCTACTCTGTCCAGTCCTTTCAACATTCGAAATGTTTCTATGAGGTCCCCTCTCATTCTTCTGTGCTCCAATGAGTACAGCCCAAGAGCCGACAATCGCTCATCGTATGTAAGCCCTTTCATTCCGGGAATCATCCTCGTAAATCTTCTCTGAACCCTCTCCAACATCAGTATATCTTTCCTAAGATAAGGGGCCCAAAACTGCACACAGTATTCCAAATGAGATCTCACCAGTGCCCCATAGAGCCTCATCAACATATCCTTTTATACGTTATACCTCTCGAAATGAATGCCAACATAGCATTTGCTTTTCTTACCGTTGATCCAACCTGGTGGTTAACCTTCAGGGTATCTTGCACGAGGACCCCCAAGTCCCTTTGCACTTCTGTATTTTGAATTTTCTCCCCATCTAGATAATAATCTGCCCGTTTAGAGGGATATGGGCCAAACGTGGGCAAGTAGGACTGGGTTAGGTGGACACCTTGGTTAGAATGGACGGGTTGGGCCAAAGAATCTGATTCTGTGCTTTATGACTCCATGACTCAATAAGCTGGAACTGTTCTTAATGTCAACGTTTGCTAACGTAATTAGAACTGAAGTAGTAAGAAGAAATATCCTAATGTTTATGTGCCAGTAATCCTTTATTTAACAAAACATAAAATGAAACACAGGTAGTTCCGCTATAGCATAATAGTTACATTTCTAAGAAACCTCACATTATAGAAAGTCCCATTATAGAAGAACAGGCTGTAGTTGCCTACAAGGCTCAAATTTAAACAGGTTTTTCCGATCGAGATCACGATCACACTATAACCAACGCAGCCTGCATGGTGCCAATAGCTTTCCCTAATCCATCAATCACAGAATCTTAGAGTTATCGGGTAATCCTTGGAGGGGAGAAGGCTGAAGGAGGGCTTGATTGAGGTGTACAAAATTACGAGAGGCATAAACAGGGTAGATAGTGAGTAACAGTGATATCGGTGACCAGAGGACATACGTTTAAGACAGGGGTTCGGAAATTTAAATGGGATTTGTGGAAGATTTTTTTTCACCCAGAGGTTGGTTGGAACCTGCAGCACCTGGCTGAGAAGGTATTAGAGGCAGGGACTTTCACAACACTTAAGAAGCACCTGAATGAGTGCTTGAATTGTCAAAGCATAGGAGACTGCAAACCTAGTGCTGGAAAATAGAGTTGGTGGAGCTATCTCCCTAATGACTGGCATTGATACAGTGGGACAAAGGGCCTGTTTCCGTGCTATGTGACTCTATGATTCTATGACCCCAGGTCATTAATAAAGCCAAGCACCTTTCCCTCCTTCCTTCTCTGTGGGATTGTGAGTTTAACAAAATCATCTCAAGGACAGGTGATTACCAGTCCTGGGTCATGAGACTCCATGATGGTTCAGAAGAGGGAGATCCCTGGGAAAATTAAATATGCCCATCACTGTTGCCCCTTAGGTTCCTATTAAATCTCACCCCTCTCATCTTAAAGCTATGCCCTCTCGTTCTCGATTCCACAATCCTGGGGAAAAGGCTGTGTGCATTCATCCTGTTTATACCCCTCATGATTTTATACATCTCTACAAAGGTCATCCCTCAATCTCCTACGCTCCAAAAAATAAAGTCCTAGCCTCCCCAACCTCTCCCTATAACTCAGTCCCGGGATGGAAGAATAGAAACCAGAAGCCAAGTCAATGGATGTTTCCAGGAAAGGGTAAGAGTGGGAATGTCAGCGATACAGCCCTCGGGCGTTGGGTGAGAAACAAGTCCCGAGCGGGTCTTGATCCCACAGATCCCACAATAAGGGAGGCTCGGAAAGGAACTATGGCGACATCTTTTATTTGGAAGAGGCAAGCAGAGTCAGTGAAGTCGCTCAGCTGTGGAATCACGAAATGATCATTTTCAGTTCCGGCACTCGAGACGGCTGCTCCAAACCGTATCCAGCCCCAGCACCACACACACATTTATAAAGGGAGGAGGGGATGTGGAGGACTGGCCACACCCCCCGTCCTGTAGGCTCTTAATCACTGTTGGTGGGCAGCAGATTAGTGTCTAGGAAGAGACTACTGTCATTTCCTCTGCAGCTGGCATGAGGTATTGGTATTGGAATTGGTTTATTATTGTCACATGTACCGAGGTACAGTGAAAAACTTGTCTTGCATACCGTTCGTACAGATCAATTCATTACACAGTGCATTGAGGTAGTACAGGGTAAAAACAATAACAGAATACAGAGTAAAGTGTCACAGCTACAGAGGAAGTGCAGTGCAGGTAGACAGTAAGGTGCAAGGTCAAACAAGGTAGATTGTGACGTCAAGAGTCCATCTCATCTTATAAGGGAACTGTTCAATAGTCTTATCATCGTGGGATAGAGGCTGTCCTTGAGCCTGTGGAGGTAGGGTACGTAGAAAAAAGCTGCTGGGCTGTTTACTGTGGCAAATCCATCCCAATGAATAGCTACAGAGGAGAACTCTCTTATTCTGCCCCTAGGTGTGCATTAGTGCCAAAGGATAGAAACTAGCTGGAACTTCAATAAGTTCCCATTCGCCATCACTGACATCGAAACACGCTTTCTTTTTCCTTTCAGGGCTGCTTTGATCTACTCGCACCCAAAATGGAGCAGATTCTTTACCTGACAGGAGGTCTGTCCATTTGGATCTTAATAATCGAGGTAATTTCATGATTCCACACCGATTAATCCCAGCAATATGTTAACACAGGAGCCTGAAGATCCACAGCTCAAGGTTCAACAACAGCTTCTTCCCCACTGCCATCGGGTTCTTGAACCGGCCTGAGAAACCCCAACACTACCTCGGACTATACTTCGTTATCTCTCTCTCTCAACTTGCATTGGCGTCGTTGTGTGCATTTTGTTGTTTGTTTCTGCGCGTGTGTAAGTTATGTATAATTGATGTTAAAGTTAATTTACATCTGTCACGTTTGTAGTGCTGCTGCAAAGAGCTAATTTTCATGGCATTTATACCCTGGGTGTGTATATGCCCATGACAACAGTGAACTTGAACTTGACGTCCAATGTGCAAAACTGTCCCAAGTAACCGACCACCTTATTTTCTCTTTCTCACCTCCAACCCCCCCCCCCCCCCTTTCTTCTCAGTGACGTGCAAAGAGTTTAGACCAAGCCCGGGAGATGAAAGAGGCAGTGAATCCTCCCCCATCCCCCAATCCCCATCCCTCATCCCCTCCTGATGCAGGGTCGACCCAAAACATCCACCATCCCTTCCCCTCCACAGACGCTGCCTGACCTGCTGAGTTCCTCTAGCAGCTTGCTTCTCGCCTCCTCCTCCTCCTCCTCCTGTATAGAGCTGTGACTCCACTCAACTTGTGTGGAGTCCTTTACAAAGCCATGACCATCCATCCTCACCCTTGTCTATGGTGTAACGTGCAACCTGTGAACTCCCTTCCCACCCCTCACGCTCTCTGTTATCAGCCACCCTTTACTGAGCGATAATCGTCCTGTGCAGTATTAAGCTGTGATCATCCCCCCCACCCTGATCATTCCCCCACCCATGCATAGACACACACCCAAGTATAACATGTCCTGACTCCTGCATTAATCAAGGCCAATCTGATTGTATCCTCTGCCTACATGTAGTAAACTTTCACCTCCATGCTTACCAAGTATTTATCTCCCTCTACCTTAAAAATATTCAAAGAATCTGCTTCCATTGCCTGCTGAAGAAGAGTTCCAAAGACTCACGCCCTGTTTGAGGAGAGCCCTTCCCTCGTCTCTGCTGTCAATGGCTTAACTAGTGACCCCTAGTCCTAGATTCTCCCAAATCCAGCCTGTCAGGGCCTCTCAGGATCGTACAAGGCCTCTCTCATGTTTCTAAGCCTATCCTGTCTAACCTTTCCTCATAAGGCAATCGCCCTTTCCAGTATCAATCTGGTAAACTGCCCCCAACACATCATTGTCTTTCCCTAAGTAAGGAGACCAAAATTGTAGTCTACTCCAGATGTGGTCTCAACAATGACTGAACTGAAGTATAACCTCCCTACTTTTGTATTCTACTCCCCTTGCAATGAACAAGAACATTCTGTTAGCTTTCCTCATTACGTACAGTACTTGCATCACCAGCCTTTCGTTGACCATGTACTCGGGCACTCAGATCCCTCTGGATCTCAGAGCGGTGCATTCTCTCACCATTCAGATATACACCGTTCTTTAGGCCAAAGTTTCTAACTTTCCCTCTTTAGGCTGCATTTTGCCAGATCCGTGTCCAGTCACAACCTATCTCTATCCCTTTGTAGCCTCCTCCTGCCCTCAGGATTTACTTTCCCACTTACTTCTTTGTCAACAGCAAATTTAACAACCATACCTTTGGTGCTATCATCCAAGTCACTTATAGCTTGAAATCACAAACCACCACGTTCAAGGACAGCTTGTAACCCTCTGTTATAGACTCTTCAGAGGACCTCTCGTACGGTAACGATGAAATCTTGTCCTCCCGATCTACCTCGTCATGGCTGTTGCATCTTATTGTCTGCCTGCTCTGCACTTTCTCTGTGGCTGTAATGCTGCCTTCTACATTCTGTTTTTGCTTTTCCCTCTGTACTACCTCGATGTACTTAGGTTTGGGAATGATCTGTATGGATAGCATGCGAAACAAAATCTTTCACTGTATCTCGGTACACGTGACAATAATAAACCAATTATAAACTTGTGGCCCCAACACCAATCCCTGTGGATATACCAGCATCAACCAGACCAAGACCCAATTATGTTTCCCATTAGCCAGCCAATCTTCTACCGGGTCACAGAGTTACTTCTGATGCTATTATGTCCACAGTCACCTTTGACGTGATACTTTATCAGACGCCTTCAGGAAATCTGAGTAAAGTATGTGGAGTGACTGTGACTGATTTCCCTCCCTCCCCGACTTGACCTCTGAAAAGCCAATGAATTTTTTATGTCCATGTGGCAGAGCTGAATGGGCTTCAACTTTACACCCCCTATGGCATCTCCAACAGTGCTGTGCTGCACTGGAGTATCAGCCTTGACTTTGTCCTCAGATCTCCAGACTGAGACTTGGAGATCTGACAATCGATAAAAGTGTACATGTAGCAAAAAAAGAAAAAAAAAATAACCCATTTTCTCTCTCTGTTTTCAGATCTGTGTGATGATCTTTGCAATCTGGCTGTTCCAACGAGCGTAGATGAGTTTACCTGGCCCAGCTGTGCTGAGTGAGACCCTGGACTGTGTTACATATTTGACACTGATGGATACAGACAGCAGCTTGCTCCCACCTCAGGGACTGGATTCCCTGGGCTACAGCACTTCAATGGGACGGGCACTTCAACCAACCACCTAATTGTGAGATTATTAATTGAGAGCACGAAGCAAGAGAGGGCTGGACCGGGAACTTCACTGGAAGCAGTGAACAGCCTTTTCTTGTGGACCAATGGAAGGGGGGTAAGGGGGGGGGGGGGGGGGGGGGGGGGGGGGGGGGGGGGGTGGGGGAGGGGGGGATTAATTGTGCAGAGATATGTAGCTGACCTAATGTGCTCACAATATTGACTGGATTAATATACAAGAGGAAAATCTCTCTCGCAGTATTGATTCTTGATATTTCTCAGAATTTATGTGATTTGCTTTATGCTCTGTGGCTTTTGTAATGAGGTGGATAGTTTATAATTTGACACGTTTGTGTAAGGTTTTGCTCCTCGGTTGGGAGCTTCTGTTACCTTGAGGTGGGAGGAGGAGGTTGAACAGTGAACTGCCCCCTCCACTATCTTCTTCTGCAGTCCACACAACCGCACAGGAGATATGAGGTCAGTGTGTCTCCTCTTGGGCTGGAAGCCAGAGCAGATAGAGTCCAGGAGTGGGAAAGCAGACAGGTGGGGGGGGGGGGTGTTGGGGGGGGTGGGGGGGGTGGGAGGGGCGGTGGTGAGGGAGCAAGCAGATTCTCATTGGTCTGGGGAGAGAGATAAGCAGATCAGGTTTCCTTCAGAGTGGACAGTGAGGGAAGGGGAGCGAACAATCGGGTGCCCGTGTTTGGCGAGGTACACTGAGACAGACCTTGAGGGACCAGACGGGGGGGGGGGGGGGGGTTCCCAGATCAGCTGCCTGTGGGTCGGGGAGGAGCTGACAGAGTGCCCTGTGTTGGGGCGGCAGACCGCAGATCCCGAACTTGGAGGAGCTGACCCTTGGGAGGAGGAGGAGGGGAAGGGGGCAGGAGGGGAGGGGGAGACGCAAACAGGAGCTGAGAGGCGTTCCCAGCTCTGTGTGTGGGGGTGGGGGTGGGGGAGGGGGTGGGAGAGTGCAGGCATGGGTATCCTTGGTCTGGGGGAAGAGAGGGGGCAGACATGGGACTCCTTGGTCTGGCAAGGGGGCAGAATGGGGGCCTTTGGTCTGGGGAGTGGGGGCAGAATGGGAGTCGGTCTGGGGAGTGGGGGCAGAATAGGGGTGGGTCTGAAGAGTGGGGGCAGAATGGGGGGTCTGGGGAGTGGGGGCAGAGTGGGGGTCTTTGGTCTGGAGAGAGGGGGCAGAATGAGGGTCTTTGGTCTGGGGAGTGGGGGCAGAATGGGGGTCCCTAGTCTGGAGAAGAGACAAAGGTGCTTGGTCTGAGGTGGCAGGTGGGGCCTTTGGTCTGGAGGGCAAACAGAATGCTGTCGGTCCCGTGAGCAGACAGGGCGTCACATGGAAAATGTCTCCCTTTTCCTTGAGTAACAACTAATTGGAACAATTTGTTGAGTCCCTGGGTGGATCCGTCTTTTCAGCCTTTACAAACCGAGACCTACGACCAGTGCGGCAGATAACTAGCTGGGCCGTAAAGTCCTTGGGTGGTCAGTCAGGCCCAGTAATCCCTGGAGTTTCAGTGCCAACCTGCATTCGTTGCGCCTCCCTGCTCCTCCATCAGTCGCACAGATGCTGACTAGCAATGGGCATCCAATCACTGCAACAACCCTCTACCGTCACCCTCTTGTCTCCCATTCCCAAGCCAGTTTTGGCTCCAGTTTGCCAACTTGCCCTGGATCTGGTGGGCCGCTAACCTTTTGGACCAGTCTCCCGGGTGGGACCCTGCCTTGCTGAAGTCCATTTTGGAACTCAAAGCTCCAGCAGATGGCTCCTCTTCCCGCCGCATGTTGAGTATAGGAGTTGGGATGTTATAGTGAGGTTGTATAAGACATTGGTGAGGCCAAATTTGGAGTATTGTGTGCAGTTCTGGTCACCTAACTATAGGAAGGATATCAGTAAGATTGAAAGAGTGCAGAGGAGATTTACTAGAATGTTGCCGGGTCTTCAGGAGTTGAGTTACAGGGAAAGATTGAACAGGTTAGGACTTTATTCCTTGGAGCGTAGAAGAATGAGGGGAGATTTAATAGAGGTTTACAAAATTATGAGGGGTATAGACAGAGTAAATGCAAGTAGGCTCTTTCCACCTAGATTAGGAGAGATAAGTACGAGAGGACATGGCTTTAGGGTGAAAGGGAAAAGGTTCAGGGGGAAGATTAGGGGGAACTTCTTCACCCAGAGAGTGGTGGGAGTGTGGATCGAGCTGCCATCTGACGTGGTAAATGCGGGCTCACTGTTAAGTTTTAAGAATAAATTGGATAGATACATGGACGGGAGAGGTCTGGAGGGTTATGGACTGGGTGCAGGTCAATGGGACTAGCGGAATAAAGTTTTGGCACAAACTAGAAGGGCCGAATGGCCTGTTTTCTGTGCTGTAGTGTCTTATGGTTCTACGTGTGAAGCCCTGGCACCTGCACCATTCCGGGGACCGTCCAGGTTCAGTCGCAAGCTGAGTCTTTCCTGGCTGTTGCTGCAACCCTGCAAGTGCCTGTGCATTCTGGCGGCACCCCTGTCATCGCCTCGGTTTACAGAGGTCGAAGTGGCAAGGGTTAAGGGTTAAGGATTTGAGGGTTTGGCGCTGGGGTGCATTCCTCTGGGAATGCAGGCTCACGGGGAATGACGGGAAGAAAGTTCGCAGTGCAGGACGGCCCCAAAGGTAACTGTGGCGCTGAAGCTGCGCGCGGGATCCTTTGACGGAGCTGGAGATATCTGCAGTGTCCCTGGGGTTCTCCAGCCGTCGTCATGCAGCAGGGAGCTCAGAGGAGCTCTCTGGCCAAACGGGGACTTGTTCTCTCTCTCTCGCCAGAGATGTGCAGGTAGAAGGTGCATTTCCTTTGTCAGTGGCTAAGGCCCATGATACTGGGGGCCTTTGGCAGCATGGCGCACTTGTGTTGACAGTATGCTAATCTCGGTGTTGGACTGGGATTGAAGGGAATGCAACTATGGGCAGCAATACCAGTGGGCCGAGTCTGGGTGCACGGGGGGGGAGGTCTGCAGTGCCACTGGTTCACTGTGGGAAGCCACAAACAGAGCCCAGTGTAGCTCAGCAACACAAGGTCATCCACTCCTGGGAGTACAATGAAGACCGTACTTCCCCGAGAGACTGCCGGGACCACGCTTCCATCGTTTGTCATGACAGAGGAGGCCATTTGGCCCTTCGCACCCATGCCAGCTCACAAACAATTCCATTCCCCCGCTAAGATTCCCTGTACCCTATTCTCCCCAACTCCCCCCTCCCCGCACCCCCCCAAGATTCTACCCCTCACTACACACTAGGGGCAATTTACCCTGACTAATTAGGAGGTCGGGAGGTGGGAGGGAACCGGAGGATCCGGAGGGGACCTCACGGGTCACAAGATCACAAGACAAAGGAGCAGAAGTAGGCCATTTGGCCCATCGAGTCTGTTCCGCCACTTCACCATGAGCTAAACTATTCTCCCATCTAGCCCCAATTCCCGGCCTTTTCCCCATATCCCTTGATACCTTGACTAATTAGATACCTATCAATCTCCTCCTTAAACGCCCCCAATGATCGGGTCTCCACAGCTGTACGTGGCAATGAATTCCATAAATCCCCGACCCTCTGGCTAAAGAAATTTCTCTGCATCTCTGTTCTAAATGGGTACCCTCTAATTCTAAGACTGTGCCCTCTTTCCTGGACTCACCCACCAAGGGAAACAACTTAGCCACATCTACCCTGTCCAGTCCTTTAAACATTTGAAGTGTTTCTGTGAGGTCCCCTCTCATTCTTCTGTACTCCAATGAGTACAGCCCAAGAATCGACAAGCACTCCTTGTATGTCAGCCATTTCATTCCAGGAATCATCCTCGTAAATCTTCTCTGAACCCTCTCCAACATCAGTACATCCTTTCTAACACGGGGAGAACGTGCGCACTCCACACAGGCAGTAGCAGGGGTCAGGATCGAACCTGGGTCTCTGGAGCTGGGAGGCAGCGGATCTACCCGCTGCGCCACTGCGCAAGTGGTTGGATCCTCTGGCGGAGCCCCGCAATGAGCGTAGTCTGTTCACCCAGGATGTCACCGTCACAAGGGGCAGCCCCAGTCTCCAACCCTACGGCTAAAGAGCAAGAACAGGTTGCTTATGGAGTAGTTCATCCAAAAGCTTTGACCACACCCCTATTTCCGCTGGGCAGCACAGTGGCACAGCGGGTTAGAGCTGCTTCCTCACCGCGCCGGAGAACCGGGTTCGATCCTCACCACCGGTGCTGTGTGCGTGGAGTTTGCACCTTCTCCGATTGTTGTCTGGGCTGGTGGGTTAATTTGTCACTGTAGATTACCCCGAGTGTGCAGGTGAGTGGTAGCATCTGGAGGGAGTTGATTGGGATGTGGGGAGAAGACGACTAGTGCACAAAATGGGTGCTTGAGGGAGAGTACAGACTCAGTGGGCTGAAGGGCCCGTTTCGGTGCTGTATCTCTCTACGACTCCACGACTAATTCCCCATTCCACAGTCTTAAGTCTTATCAGCTCTATCACAGTGATTGGAATTGCAAACATAAACATCCCAGTCCAATTCTTAAATGAAACTGTGACATGTAGCATACAGAACTAAACCAACTCACCCTTGTGCTTGCCCCGAGTGCTTGCCTCCCATGTCCCTTGGCTGCCCTAGTGCTCCAACGCCGTGTTCCCCCAGCTGGTGAATGGCCGCTAATGTTCAGCAGAGGGGACTGCAGGTGGCCTTGGCGAGGCCGTGCCCCGGCTGCGGACACCCACTTCACCCAGTGCAGTGTTGGGAGCACCTCTGCTGCCGGCCTGAGAGAAGGCAGCTGCCCCGTTGAGGCTCTGCCTGTCCCGTCAGCAGACCCAGGGCGGCACCGAGAGAGCCTTGGCTCGTGTAGTCCGCAGCTGAGAGGGCAGCAGTCAGAGCTCGCGCACGCCAGCACGCTGAGCTTCCACTGCAGTGCTCAGCACCCTGCTTGATGTCAAGTCGTGTTTATTGTCCTGTGCACAAGAACACGTATGTACGGGTGCAATGAAAGACTTACTTGCAGCAGCATCACAGGCACATAGCATCAGAATCCGAAATTGTACAAAGTTGTACAAGAAAGGACACAAAATTACAACAAAACAAAGTCCATTGTAGTGCAAAGTGGTCATCGTGTTGTTCTACTGAGGTAGTGATTAGGGTGGCGCCGGTTGGTTCAAGAACCAAATGGTTGAATGGAAGTAGCTGTTTTTGAATCTGGTGGTTTGGGACTTAAGGCTTCTGTACCTCCTGCCCGATGGGAGCTGCGAGAAGATGGCATGGCCCGGATGGTGGGGATCTTTGATGATGGATGTTGCCTTCTTGAGGCAGCGACTCCTGTAGATACCACCGATGGTGGGGAGGGATGTGCCCGCGATGTATTGGGCTGAGTCCACCACTCCCTGCAGCTTCTTACGTTCCTGCGCATTCGAATTGCTGTGATGCCATGATGCAACCAGTCAGGACACTTTCAACAGTACATCTGTAGAAGTTTGTTAGAGTGTTCAGTGACAAGCTGAACCTCCTTAACCTTCTAAGAAATTAGAGACACTGGCGCGCCTTCCTTGTGATTACACCTATGTGCTGGGCCCAGGACAGGTCACCTGATATGTTAACGTCCAGGGATTTAAAGCTGCTGACCCTCTCCACCACTGATCCCCCGGTGTCATCTGGTGCATGTTTGTCCTCCCTCCCCTTCCTTTGCAAACTGCAGAGGAAGCTGTGACCTTGACCTCCAAGCGGTACATGGTGCTTGGGGCCCTAATCAAGTGACTACTACCCTGGAGTGAGTGGACTGTGCAGAGTGTTGGATTTCTGGCTGATGTCTCAATGCATTCAATACATCCACTGACCTTCAGTCACCTGCCCCATCCCAGGTGGAACTAGCGAGTGACCTTCACCCTCTGGGGAT
Organism: Pristis pectinata; assembly: GCF_009764475.1. Classification (NCBI taxonomy): domain Eukaryota; kingdom Metazoa; phylum Chordata; class Chondrichthyes; order Rhinopristiformes; family Pristidae; genus Pristis; species Pristis pectinata. The sequence goes on along the minus strand of NC_067418.1, from coordinate 47,020,066 downwards.
CTGACGCCCCCTCTCTCTTAACCCGTTGCCCTGGGTGACAGGCTGATGACGCACCCTCCCTCTCCTGGCACAGATTCCGGCACAAACTGTGCCACTGGAGGCGGGGTGGTTCCCGCCGCCAGGTAACCCTGCAGCTAGAACCGGGCAGGAGGATGGTGGGAGTGGTGGGAGAGGTTAAGGTGTGCCTTCTGCAACTTGAGAGGTTGTCGAGGAAGCAGAGAAGGACAGGGGTCAGTGCTCACCATCACATCGAACACAGAACAATACGGCACAGGAACAGGCCCTTTGGCCCATCATGTTGTGCTGAACTAAAGCTAATGACACCTACTCCTTTCTGCCTGCACATGGTACATCTCCCTCCATTCTCTGTACATTCAAGTGCCTATTGAAGAGCCTCTTAAACGCCTCTATTGTTTCTACCTCCACCCCCACCCCTGGCAGTGGATTCCAGTCATCCACCACACACTCTGTAAAAAAACTTGCCCCTTGCCCTGCACATCCCCTTTGAACTTACCCCCTCTCACTTTAAATGCATGTCCTATTATAGCAGACATTTCGACCCTAGGTAACAGATACTGTCTGTCCACTCTACCTACGCCTCTCAGAATTTTATTAACTTCTCTCAGGTCTTCTATCAGCCTCCGTCACTCCAGAGAAAACAATCCAAGTTTGTTCCACCTCTCCTCGGCACATGCCCTCTAATCCAGGCAGCATCCTGGTAAACCTCTTCCGCACCCTCTCCAAAGCCTCGACATCCTTCCTATAATGGGGTGTGGGGGGGGGGTGGGGGGGGCGCCCAGAACTGAATGCAATACTCCAGATGCAGCCTAACCTATTTTATAAGGCTGCAACATAACCTCCTGACTCTTGAACTCAGTACCTCGACTAATGAAGGCATGCATGCCATACGCCTTCTTTACCACCCTAACAACTTGTGTGGCCACTTCCAGGGAGCTATGGACATGGACCCCAGGATCGCTCTGTACATCAACACTGCTGAGGCTCCTGCCATTAACAGTGTATTGTCCCATCACCTCCAATGGATCAGGCCCATCACGCTCCATGTGGTTGAGGGAATCCTATCCTTTTACTGGAAAGGCTGTGTGCCCTCCCGCAAGCGGGAGAGGGGAGCACGTCGGTGAACGTCATTCGGGGCTTAGTGTTCAGGTTGACACCGGTGCACGTTCTGTGAGGATGTGATAACTGTTATATTTCAAATAGAGCCCTGCATAGACCATAAGATACAGGAACAGAATTAGGCCATTCGGCCCATCGAGTTTGCTCCGCCATTCCATCATGACTGGTCTTTTGTTTCTCAATCCCATTCTCCTGCCTTCTCCCCGTAACCCTTAACCCCCTTCCCAATCAAGAACCTACTCATAAGTACACCCAATGACTTGGCCTCCACAGCCCTCTGTGGTGACGGATTCCACAGATTCACCACCCTCCGGCTGAAGAAATTCCTCCTCAGCTCAGTTTTAAAGGGACGTCCCTTTATTCTGAGGCTGTGCCCTCGGATCCTGGACTCTCCCACTACTGGAAACGTCCTCTCCACGTCCGCTCTGTCCAGGCCTTTCAGTATCCAGTGGAAGGGTTGGATGGGAGGTGCTGTTGGCTGGTGAGTGATTGGAGGGACTGATGGGGAATGGGCAGTGGCTGGGGTTAGTTGACCACCACATACACAGTACAGCACAGGCTGGGATCGGGAGTGGTGCCTCAATTCCCCAAGCACCAGGTAGTCAGGCCATTCCCGACAGGCCCCACGTGAACTCTCGAGTGTCGGAATGGATGGCAACCGTTGCAGATGTTGAGAAACTCCTGAAGCTCGGAGCAGGGTGTCCCAGGCTGCTCCTCTGGCTGCTCACGCACCCGTCTCCGGTGCGGAGGGAAAAGCCCCACTCCCACAGTCCGGAATGGGGCATCGGAGGGGAAATCTCCCCCAGCAGGGAGCCAATCCACTGTCCCATTATCAAAGGGGTTGCAAGGTGCAGGTATACAGGCGTGGGTTGGGTGTTGTAGTGTGTGTGTGTGTGTGTGTGTGTGTGTGTGTGTGTGTGTGTGTGTGTGTGTGTGTGTGTGTGTGTGTGAGCGGTGCTGAAGGGTGTGTGTGTGTGTGTGAGGGGTGCTGTAGGGTGTGTGTGTGTGTGTGTGTGAGGGGTGCTGTAGGACGTGTGTGTATGTGTGTGTGAGGGGTGCTGTAGGGTGGGTGTGTGTGTGTGTGGGGGGGTGCTGTAGGACGTGTGTGTATGTGTGTGTATGTGTGTGTGAGGGGTGCTGTAGGGTGGGGGGTGTGTGTGTGTGTGAGGGGTGCTGTAGGATGTGTGTGTGTGTGAGCAGTGCTGAAGGGTGTGTGTGTGTGAGGGGTGCTGTAGGGTGTGTGTGTGTGTGTGGGGGGGGTGCTGTAGGGCGTGTGTGTGTGTGGGGGGGGTGCTGTAGGGTGTGTGTGTGTGTGAGGGGTGCTGTAGGGCGTGTGTGTGTGTGTGTGGGGGGGTGCTGTAGGGTGTGTGTGTGTGTGTGTGTGAGGGGTGCTGTAGGGCGTGTGTGTGAGTGGGGGGGTGCTGTAGGGTGTGTGTGTGTGTGAGGGGTGCTGTAGGGCGTGTGTGTGTGTGTGTGGGGGTGCTGTAGGGTGTGTGTGTGTGTGAGGGGTGCTGTAGGACGTGTGTATGTGTTTAGACTCACACTGGGACACCTGTGGGTGCTGGGTGAGGTTGTCCCATGGACTCAGTTGGGGCAGAGGTGAGTGGTCACACATTGTGGGTATGAGGGTGTTGGTGAACATACACCTCCCGGCACTGGTACCGGGGGTGGGGGGGTGGGGGGGTGATGGTGAGACTGACCTGCCTCAACGTTACTTCGGATGTGCCTGCACCCCTGGGTCACTGGACACGTCCTGGAGGGACGTGGCACTGGAGGGGCCCGTTCTCTCTCCAGAGGTCTCCTTCACTCTCCTCCTCCGAATGGGTGCAGCCAAAGGGCCCAACACACGGATGCCAAACCAAGCAGAAACCCTGCAGGGGCTGTGGGATTGTGTGGAGTACAGTCTAATCCGTGACAAACGCTGAGTGGCTTCCTGCGTTGGTGTGATGTGAAAATAATCCCCGAACCTCAAGCTGTTTTATATATGAAATGTCTCTGTATTTACGGCGTGAACTCTGTGGAAGTGCGGACGTTGGGTCCACACCACTAGACTTGGCTCTGTACTGTGTGTATTTCAAGGTGGAAATGTAGAGCTGCTCGTAATATTGTCCGTGTCTGGTTGCCTTGTGAAATATTTGCAATAAAGGAGTTATACGGCAACAAAGTGTCTGAAGCTGGAGTGTTAGAACATAGAACATGGCCTCTCCGCCCACAACGCTGCCCCGCCATTCACTATGATCGTGACTGATCTGCCTCAGGACCCTGTGCCCCTTCTGTACCGGTTCCCTGTGGATCTCAATTGCCTGATTTCCTTATCTCCTTCCTCTTTCAATCCCTCCAGTGATCCAGCCTCCACGTCCTCTGGGGCAGAGAATTTCAGAGATTCACCATCGTCTGCAAGAAGAAATTCCCACATGCCTTATTGGTAAATAACCGCCTGCCTCCCTTATCTTGTAACGATATCATCTCGTTCGAGTTTCTCCCAGTCGTGGAAACATCTCAACATCTGCCCTGCTGTGCCCCATCAGAGTTTTAAATGTTTCAATAAGATCTCCTCTTGTTCTTCTGAGCTCCAAAGAATATCAACCTAACTTCTTTAGGACAATCTTCTCATTAGCCTAGTGAATCTCTTTTGGACTGCCTTTCTAAATATATCCTTTCTTAAACAAGGGGAACCAAATCTATGCACGGTACTCCAGGTGTGGCCCTACCAACACCCTGTGCAACTGTAATATTACATTCCTATTTCTGAATGCCAAGCCTTTTGCAATAAAGGCCAAAATACAGCAACCTATCTGCTAACCTTTTGCAATTTGTGCACAAGAACACCTGGATCTCTCTGTGCTTCACTCATCTGCAACTTTTCCCCATGTAGACAATACACTGCCTTTAGATTCCTCTTACCGAAGTGCATAACCTCGCGCCTCCCACGTTGAACTCCGTTTGCCAAGATTTCACTCACTAATCAATCTATATCCAGTTGTGGCCACCTGATATTCTCACCTCACCTATCTTTGTGTCATTGGCTGGATCGTTGAGCGTTGCTGTCTTAGTGGAGTCGAATTCAGTGAACGGAACAGTTGATTGAGGAATCGTTGAACACCCGACCCACTAATAACCCCTGAGACCACTCTGTAAAGAGGCAGAGTGTCATTTTGGTGGCCATGTATTGCCCCAATGCCTTCTGTAATGGTAGACACAGTTAAAGGGAAGAACACTTAAAGGGACACACACTGTGTTACAGATACACTTGTTAGGAGATGTGAAGAACATCTCTTTCTAGCGTCACAGAGCACGGAAACAGGCCCTTCAGCCCAACTGGTTTATGCCAGCCAAGCTACCTACCTGAGCCAGTCCCATTCACCTGCGTTTGGACCATGTCCCTCTAAGCCTTTCCTATCCATGTACCTGTCCAAATGTCTTTTAAACATTGTAATTGGATCCACCTCTACCACCTCCTCTGGCAGCTTGTGCCCCCCCCCCCACACACACACACACACACACAACCACCACCACCACCACCACCCTCTTGCTCCTTGGATCCCCTTTAACTCTTTCCCCTCTCACCTTAAACCTATGCCCTCTAGTTTTAGACTGCCCTAACTTGGGAAAAAGGCGGTGACCATCCACCTTATCTACAGCCCCTCGTGATTTTATAAACCTCCATAAGGTCACCCCTCAGCCTCCTTCACTCCAGGGAAAACAGTCCCAGCCTATCCAGTCTCCAGCTCGAGCCCCCCAGTCCCGGTAACATCCTTGTGAATCTTTTATTCACCTTTTCCAGCTTAATCACATCCTTGTGAGGGTGTGGTGACCAGAACTGTACACAGCACTCCAAGTGTGATCTCACCGACATCTTGTACAATAGTAATATGACGTCCCAATTGTTGTACTCAGTGCCCTGACCGATGAAGGCAAGTGTGCTATATGCCTTCTTCACCTCCCTGTCTACCTGCGTCACCACTTTCAGAGAACCCTAGATCTCTCTGTTCTGTAAGGGTCCCAGGACCCTGCCATTCACTGTGTATGTCCTGCCCTGGTTTAACTTCCCAAAATACACCACTTTGCACTTGTCTGAGTTAAATCCCACCAGCCGTTCCCTTTGTCCACTTCCCCAGTTGATATCGATCCTGGTGTAACCTTGGACAAACTTCACTGTCCGCCGCACCACCAGTGTTGGTGTCGGCTGCAAACATACCAATCCTGCCACCTTCATTCTCGGCCAAATCGTTGAGAAATACGACAAACATATTCGGAAGCTGGAGCTGTGAGGCAGTGGCTCCATCATGGCAGCACCGTGTTCTTATCCCTCACAGTTTCATTGCGGTGAAAGATTACTTGGAAGCATGGTGAACTGTGAGAAGGACCTCAATCGAGTTTACGGAGAGATGGAGAGGCAGCTGGAGGTGAAGGAAAGGTGGCAGACGAAGTTTAATCCTGGGAAGGGATATAGATTTGTGGGTAGTTCTAAGAGGGAGCGAACAGTGAGATCTGGAGGGTGTCTGCACATAGTTTGTTGAAAGTAGCAGGGCAGGTTGAGTCCGTGGTTACCAAAGCATGGAGGACCCTGGGCGCTTACAATAAGAGCTGCAGACTACAGGTGCAAGATGAGCCTTTATAAAACATTGGTTAGAGTACAGCTCTGGGTACTGCACTAAAGATGTGAAGGCTCTAGGGAGGGTGCAGGAGAGACTTACCAAAATGCTTCCTGTAACAAGGGACCGTAGGCAGATGGAAGAATGGGGTTGTCCCCATCGGAACAGTGAAGGTGCCAGGAGATCCGAGGGAGGTGCCTGAAATTGTGAAGGGTACGGACAGAGAGGAACTGTTCCCATCGACAGAGGTGGTGGGGGGGGGGGGGGGGGACACAAAACGGAGGTGACTGCCAGAAGATCCGAAGGTGACACCAGGAAGAGTCCTTTTACGCAGGGAGAGGAGTGCGCTGCCCGGTAGGGCGGCGCGGGCAGGTTCAGGCGCAGCACTTGCAGCGGGGGGTGGATGAGTGTGTGAGAGGAATGAGCTTGCAGGGCAGTGGGGAGAGGCTTAGGGGAATGGGATTGTCTGCATGGAGCCATAACGCACTCAGTGGGTTGAATGGCCTGATTCTGTGTGGATATGATGGGTCTGTGACTCTGCTGGCGGGAAGGGTCCCGACCCGAAACGTCCGCTATTTATTTCCCTCCACAGATGCTGCCTGACCTGCTGAGTTCCTCCGGTGCTTTTTGTGTGTGTTGCCCAGGCTGGGGTTGTTTTCTTTGCAACAAAAGAGACTGAGGGAAGATTTAATTGAGGTGGATAAGATTACTTACGAGGCAGCCAAGGGAACCAGGATGGACTGATTTCCCTTCGTGGAGAGCTCAGTCACTGGGGGCTGTGGAGTTCAGTCAACTGGTAAAAGGGAGCTGTGCAGAAAATGATTTCACTCTAGTGGTGGTGGGAGTCTGGAGCCCTGGAGGGTGAAGCCTCCTCATGTTTAAACAGGAGCCGCACACAGACAAATGAAAAGCTGTAACCTGCAGGGTTACCGAGCAAGTTCTGGAACTGGGACTCACCGACAGTCCATGTTTGGCTGGCAGGGACACGATGGACTGAAAGGTCTGGGTGCTTTCCAATGGTCACACCACACAGCTGGATAGGACACTTCTAATTGTGTTTTATTTTTACTGAAATTGAATCACACGCAGCACCAACACCACCCGATCCTGGCAACAGTTCTTTCCCTGCACGAACGGTATTCCCTCCCTCCAGGATGATGCCCTGGAGATGAGGTTTTGGTGACTGGGGATGGTCCTGGAGGGTTGGTGGGCCCTTGGCTCCCCCTGCTGGAGGATGAGTGCGGTGCTGGTCCCACTGATCAAACCATCCACCGGCTCACACCACAAATTTATTGATCATTCTTGAGGTAAATAATTCAACGTCATCCAACTGCTGCTGCACATACCCAGGGACAACACACACACACACACACACACACACACACACACACACACACGCCCACACACACGCCCAGACACACACACCCACACACGGCCACACACACACACGCCCAGACACACACACCCACACACGGCCACACACACACGCCCAGACACACACACCCACACACGGCCACACACACACATGCACACCCACACACGTGCCCACACACACTTATATAGACTTATGCACAAACACACACTCACAGACACACTCACACAGATAGCCAGATACACACACAGACACACACACAGACACATATACACACATATATAGACTTATGCACAAACACAGACACACACACACACACACACACACACAGATAGCCACACACACAGACACACACACATACAGACACACACATACAGACACACAGACACACACTTATATGGACACACACACCCACATGCACATTCACAGACACACACATGCACAAGTACACAGACAGACAGACACACACACACACACATACACACTCACATACACACATACAGAATGAGCACACACAATTTCTTAATACAATAGAACCAGGAAGGCACAAATCCAAGCGAGAGAAACAGAACACAATGCAGAAATTTACAAAATAAATCCCTTGACGTGGGGTTCAGAGTTTGCATGGTCAGCACTCTCTCGGTCAGTCGCACCAGCTCCCACCGGCTCCTCACACCTTCTTAGGCTTGAGGCCCACTTGATAATAGTAATAGACACTGATGATGATGAAGAGCCCCCGACTGAACAGCAGTAGCGATGCTCCCCACGCCAGTGCTCCCACTTCAAACAGCGTGATGCTTGTAACTGGAACAGAATGAAAAATGCCAGCGTAAATCTGCGGACTAGGGATTCTCGGGTGGCAGTGACTGCAAGAATCATAACCCGGGTCAAAAGCTGGGTCAAAATGCTTCACTGGCAATTATCGTTAAATGTACAGAGGAGAAAACAGTTTACTGTCATCTTCAAACATGAATCACACAATGCCTTAATGTCATGGTCGCACATACTACACACAAGGGTTAATACTGTCTTCACACACATACTACATACAATGGACTAATACTGTCTTCACACACGTCCTACGTTACAGAAGGATCTTGATCAGCTGCGTAAGTGGGCAGAGGAACGGCAAATGGAGCTTAATTCAAATTAGTGCGAGATGTTGCATTTTGGAAAGTCAGATCAAGCTGGGACTTTCACAGTGAACGGTAGGGCCCTGGGGAGCGTGGTAGGACAGCTGTACACAATACTCCAAGCGTGGCCTCCCCAACGTCTTGTACAACTGCAACGAGTTCAGGTACATGGTTCCCCAAAGGTGGAGGCACAGGTAGACAGGGTGGTGAAGAAGGCTTTTGCCACTCTGGTCTTATGTTGTGTCGCAGTTGTACCGGATGTCGGCGAGGCCACACTTGGAGAATTGTGTACAGCTTTGGTCACCCTCTTATAAGAAAGACATCATTTACCAGAATGTTGCCAGGACTCAAGGGCCTGAGTTATAGGGAGAGGTTGGGCAGGCTGGGACTTTATTCCTTGGAGTGTAGGAGACAGAGAAGTGTATAAAATCATGCGGGGTGTAGATAGGGTGAATGTGCACAGTCTGTTACCCAGGGATGGGGAATCAAAATCTAGAGGGCATGGGTTTAAAGTGAGAGAGGAGAGATTTAATAGGAACCTAAAGGGCAACTTTTTTTACACAAGGGGTGGTATGTATGTGGAACGAGCTGCCAGAGGAAGTGGTTGAGGCAAATACGTTAACAACTTTTAAAAGACAATTGGACGGGTACATGGATAGGAAAGGTTCAGAGGGATATGGGCCAAATGCTGGCAAATGGGATTAGTTTGGACAGGGCATCTTGGTCGCCATGGACCAGTTGGGCTGAAGGGTTGAATGACTTAATGATCCTACGTACAATTGCTTAATATCATCTTCAAACACACACTACACACAATGGGTTATAATTGTCTTCAAATGTGTACTACACACAATGTGTTAATACTGCTTTCATACATGTACTACACACAATGGGTTAATATCGTCCAAACATGTACTACACACAATGTGTTAATACTGCTTTCATACATGTACTGCACACAATGTGTTAATATTGTCTTCAAACCTGTACTACACACAATGGGTTAATGCCAACTTTGCACAGTGTAACGCACAGTCACATTCACAGACGGACCACACACAAAGGGTTGATGCCAGCTTCTCACAGTGCCGTCCCACACCCATGCCCTCTGCGGAGTGATACTACAGGGAAGGTTGGGCAGTGCTGCCATCTGCTGATCGGTCTTCTGCCACTGCAGGACAGCAAACCGGACTTCAGGGAGGGGAGGGGACTGAGGGTCCCTTTCAGGGTCCAACTAACTGCAGAGACTGTGTGGTGAGGAAACCCAGTTCGGGGAGCAGTCTGACATCCTGACCGTACGTTTCTCAGCGTTGTACCTGCGTGTGTTCTCTCCCAGTTTAACATCGAGCTCAGCACTGGCCGATACCTCCAATCGCTGGGAGAATACGTGGAACGTAAAACAGCACAGGGACAGGCCCTTCAGCCCACAGTGTCTGTGCCGGACACAAGGCCAAGTTAAACTAAATCCCTTCTGCCTGCACATGATCCACATCCATCCATTCCCCCCCGTGTCTGTGTCTGTCTAACAGCCTCTTAACCACCTCTGTCGTACCTGCTTCCAGCCCGACAGCCCATTCCAGGCACCCACCACTCTCTGTGTAAAAACTTGCCCCGCACATCCCCCTTAAACTCTCCCCCTCTCACCTTAAATGCAGGCCCTCTGGTATTACACATTTCATCCCTGGGAAAAAGATACCGGCTGTCTACTCTATCCATGCCTCTCATAATCTTACAAACCTCTATCAGGTCTCCCCTCAGCCTCCGGCGCTCCAGAGAAAAAAACTCCAGTTTGTCCAACCTCTCCTTATAGCACATACCCACTAATCCTGGTAAACCTCTTCTGCACCCTCTCCAAAGCCACCACACCCTTCCTGTAATGGGGCGACCAGAATTGTACGCAATACCCTAAGTGGGGCTGAACCAAAGTTTTATACAGCTGCAACATGACTTCCTTACTCCTACACTCAGTGTCCCGACTGATGAAGGCAAGCACGCCATAAACCTTCTTTACCACTCTATCTACTTGGGTGGCCACTTTCAGGGAGCTATGGACGTGGACCCCAAGATCCCTCTGTACATCAGTGCTGCTAAGGATCCTGCCATTAAAACATAGAACATGGAACATGACAGCACAGTACAGGCCCTTCGGCCCACAATGTTGTGCCGACATTTTATCCTGCTCTAAGATCTATCTAACCCTTCCCTCCCACATAGCCCCCATTTCTCTGTCATTCATGTGTCTATCTAAGAGTCTCTTAAATGTCCCTAATGTATCTGCCCCCACAACCTCTGCAGGCAGTGTGTTCCACGCACCCACCACTCTCTGTGTAAAGAACTTACCCCTGACATCCCCCTTATACCTTCCTCCAATCACCTTAAAATTATGCCCCCTCGTGTTAGCCATTGTCACCCTGGGAAAAAGTCTCTGACTGTCCACTCGATCAAAGCCTCTTGTCATCTTGTACACCTCTATCAAGTCACCTCTCATCCTCCTCCTCTCCAAAGAGAAAAGCCCTAGCTCACTCAACCTTTTCTCATAAGACATTAACTGTATACTTTCCCCTTACATTTGACCTCCCAAAGTGCAAAACCTCACACTTGCACAGACTGAACTCCATTTGCCAGAGAGCCTATATCTGCAAATGATCTACATCCTGCTGTATCCTTTGACGATCCTCTTCATGGTCTCCACCCCCCGCCAATTTTTGTGTTGTCTGTAAACTTACTAACCAACCCATCTACATTTTCGTCCAAGTCATTTATATGTATCACAAACAGCAGAGGTCCCAGTCTGGATCCCTGTGGAACATCACTAGGCCACAGACCTCCGGCCAGAATAACACTCCTCCACCCCTACCCTCTGTCTTCCACGGACAAACCGGTTCTGAATCCAAACTATCAACTCACTGTGGACCCCATTCATGATCAACCTACCATGAGGGACCTTGACAACCTTGAATAAAATGGGATTAACAGTTAACAGCACAGGAACAGGCCCTTTGGCCCAGAATGTCTGTGCTGAACATGACACTGAAATAAATTAAATCTCTTCTGCTTGCACATGATCCATATTCCTCCATTCCCTGAATATTCAGGTGTCTAAGAGCCTCTTAAATGCCACGATTAGTGTAGGATTAATAGAAATCTCTCAACTGTGGTCGAGAGAGCTGGCACCCGTATCTCTGCCATTCCTCACACCTCCGCTCTCACCCCCACCCCTCCCAGACCCAACAGGGACAGCGTCCCCCTTGTCCTCGCATTTCACCCCACCAGCCTACGTATCTAACACGTCATTCTCCGCCACTTCCGCCATCTCCAACGGGACCCCACCACCAAGCACATCATCCCCTCCCCACCCCTCACTGCCTTTCGCAGGGACCGCTCTCTCCGCGACTCCGTCGTTCACGCCTCTGCCCCCCCACCCACCCATCCACCCATCCCGCTCCCACCCCGGGAACCTTCCACTGCCCCCGCCACAGGTGCAACACCTGCCCCTACACCACCTCCATATCACCTCCATCCAGGGACCCAAACTGTCCTTTCAGGTGAGACAGAGATTGACCTGCACCTCCCTTAATATCATCTACTGCATTCGGTGCTCCAAGTGTGGCCTCCTCTACATTCGTGAGACCAAAACGCAGACTAGGCGACCGTTTTGCAGAACACCTGCGCTCCGTCCGTAACCGTGATCTGCATCTCCCCGTTGCCGGTCACTTCAACTCCCCCTCCCACACTGTCACTGATACATCCGTCCTCGGCCTCCTCCACTGCCGGGAGAAGTCCAAGCGCAAACTGGAGGAACAGCACCTCGTTTTCCGTCTTGGAACCTCGCAGCCTGACAGCATGAACATTGAATTCTCCCACTTTAGGTAATCTCCACACCCCTTCCCCACACCAAGCACCCCCCCCCACCACACTTCTTTTCTTCTTCCCTCTCCTAGCCTCTCTCTCTCTTTCCTACCCCTTTTTTTCTCTCTCTCCTTACCTTTGACCCACCCCCCGGTGGGTCTGCTCTCCCCTCCTCCCCCGCACCTGCCCATCACCATCTCTTACCTGCATCTACCTATCACCACCCTGTGCCCACCCCGCCTCCCCTCTTCTGTCCACCTATCACTGCACTGCTTTTCCCTCCTATATATTGGGCTTCCCCCTTTTCCTATCTCCAGTCCTGAAGAAGGGTCCTGACCCCGAAACGTTGACCGCCTGCTTTTCTCCACGGATGCTGCCCGGCCTGCTGAGTCCCTCCAGTGTCAGAGTGTTTTTCATCTGGATTCCAGCACCCGCAGTCCTTTTGTTTCTCTAATAGAAATCTGTGCCTCTGTCGATTAACTGAATTCAGACCTCAGTTGTGAGGCAGGAAGGTTGTCGGCCCAGGTGACTGGGCCAGTGGTTCTGTGACTGAACCGCTGACAGGCAGCACAGCAGCTGGGACAGACAATGGGAGTAGGGCAGGTGCCCCTGCAGGTGGCCTGGATACCAGTCCTGGCAGTGGGACATGGATCCGGGGGTAGGAAGCAGGCACTTCTGCTGGAATTCTGGAGGCAATGTGGATGTGCACGGGAAGAGTCCACAGCCGGCTTCTCCTTGGTGGAGCGTGGGCGGTACCCCTGTCACACAATCATGCCGATAATCACAAGGACCTGCAGGGCGTCATCATCCAGAGGGTAATAACTGGTCGGAGGAGGTACACGGGAGATTGGAGTACAGGCAGACAGGAGGTACAAGGGGACTGTGGTACAGGGAGACTGTGGTACAGGGGACAGTGATACAGGGGGACTGGGGTACAGGGGGACTGGGGTACAGGGGACTGAGGTACAGGGGGACAGGTACGGGGGACTGGGGTACAGGGGGACAGGTACAGTGGACTGATGTACAAGGAACTGAATCATAGAATCATAGAACAGTACAGCACAATACAGGCCCTTCAGCCCACAATGTTGTGTCAACCTTTAAACCTCGCCTAAGACTATCTAACCCCTTCCTCCCACATATCCCCTTATTTTAAATTCCTCCAATATGCTTATCTAACAATCTCTTGAATTTGACCAATGTACCTGCCTCCAACACCGCCCCAGGCAGTGCATTCCATGCACCAACCACTCTCTGGGTAAAAAACCTTCCTCTGATATCTCCCTTGAACTTCCCACTCATTACTTTGAAGCCATGTCCTCTTGTATTGAGCATCGGTGCCCTGGGAAAGAGGCGCTGGCTGTCCACTCTATCTATTCCTCTTAATATTTTGTACACCTCTATCATCTCTCATCCTCCTTCTCTCCAAAGAGTAAAGCCCTAGCTCCCTTAGTCTCTCCTCATAATGCATACTCTCTAAACCAGGCAGCATCCTGGTAAATGTCCTCTGCACCCTTTCCTATGCTTCCACATCCTTCCTGTAATGAGGTGACCAGAACTGGACACAGTACTCTAAGTGTGGTCTAACCAGAGTTTTGTAGAGCTGTATCATCACCTCACGGCTCTTAAAATCTATCCCACGACTTCTGAATGTTAACATCCCATAAGTTTTCTTAACTACCCTATCCACCTGTGAGGCAACTTTCAGGGATCTGTGGATATGAACCCCCAGATCCCTCTGCTCCTCCACACTACCCAGAATCCTGCCATTAACTTTGTACTCTGCCTTGGAGTCTGTCCTACCAAAGTGTACCACCTCACACTTCTCCGGATTGAACTCCATCTGCCACTTCTCAGCTCAGCTCTGCATCCTATCAATATCCCTCTGCCATCTTCGACAGCCCTCCACACTATCCACAACACCACCAACCTTTGTGTCGTCTGCAAACTTGCCAACCCACCCTTCTACCCCCTCATCCAAGTCATTAATAAAATCACGAAAAGTAGAGGTCCCAGAACCGACCCTTGTGGGACACCGCTAGTCACAGCCCTCCAAGCTGAATGCACTCCCTCCACCACAACCCTCTGCTTTCTACATGCAAGCCAATTTTAAATCCACATGGCCAAGCCTCCCTGGATCCCATGCCCTCTGACCTTCTGAAGAAGCCTACCATGTGGAACCTTGTCAAATGCCTTCACAAAGCCATGCTGGCTGTCCCTGATCAGACCATGATTCTCTAAATGCCCATAGATCCTACCTCTAAGAATCCTTTCCAACAGCTTGCGCACCGCTGGTCTACAATTCCCTGGACTATCCCTACTACCTTTTTTAAATAAGGTGACAACATTTGCCACCCTCCAATCCTCTGGTACCATTCCCGTGGACAATGAGGACTCAAAGATCCTCGCCAACGGTTCAGCAATGTCCTCCCTCACCTCGCGGAGCAGCCTGGGGAATATTCCGTCAGGCCCCAGGGACTTATCTGTCCCAATATTTTCTAACAGCTCCAACACATCCTCTCTCTTGATATCTACATGCTCTAGAACATTAACCTTACCAACACTGTTCTCAGTGTCATCAAGGCCCCTCTCCTTGGTGAATACTGAAGAGAAGTATTCATCGAGGACCTCACCCACTTCCACAGCTTCCAGGAACATCTTCCCACCTTTGTCTCTAATCGGTCCTACCTTTACTCTCGTCATCCTTCTGCTCTTCACATAAGTGAAAAAAGCCTTGGGATTTTCCTTAACCCTACTTGCCAAGGCCTTTTCATGTCCCCTTCTTGCTCTCCTCAGCCCCTTCTTAAGTTCCTTCCTTGCTACCCTATATTCCTCATCAGCCCTACCTGATCCTTACTGCCTACACCTTATGTATGCTGCCTTCTTCTCCCTAGCTAGTTGTTCCTCCTCTCTTGTCACCCATGGTTCCTTCACCCTGCCATTCCTTCTTTGCCTCACTGAGACAAATTTATCCCTAACATCCTGCAAGAGATCCCTGAACAATGACCACATCTCCACAGTACATTTCTCTTCAAAAATTTCATCCCAATTTACACTCGCAAGTTCTCGCCTTATAGCCTCATAATTCGCCTTTCCCCAACTAAATATCCTCCTGTCCGCTTTGCTCCTATCCTTGTCCATGACAATGCTAAAGCTTAGGGAGCGGTGGTCACTGTCCTGACCGTCACTGACTGGGGTACAGTGAACTGAGGTACAGGGGGACTGGGGTATAGGGAACCGAGGTACAGGGGGACTGAGGTAGAGGTTGCCTGAGGTACAGGGGGACTGGGGTACAGGGGAACTGCGGTACAGGGGGACTGGGGTACAGGGGTGCAGGGGACAGGTACAGGGGACTGGGGTACAGGGGGACTGGGGTACAGGGGAACTGCGGTACAGGGGGACTGGGGTACAGGTTGCCTGAGGTACAGGGGGACTGGGGTACAGGGGTGCAGGGGGACAGGTACAGGGGACTGGGGTACAGGGAACTGAGGTACAGGGGGACTGAGGTATAGGTTGCCTGGTACAGGGGGACTGGGGTACAGGGGAACTGCGGTACAGGGGGACTAGGGTACAGGGGTGCAGGGGGACTGTGGTACAGGGAACTGAGGTACAGGGGGACTGGGGTACAGGGGAACTGCGGTACAGGGGGACTGGGGTACAGGTGGACAGGGCAGATGGGACTGAGGTGCAGCGGGTGTGAGGGCACTTCACTATTGAATCTCTGATTGGCTGAAGCGATCCAATCAAAACCCACCTATAAGCTGCACGGCGAAGTAACAGGCCTCTGTGAGCAGTGTCCACCGGATCACCACCTTCTCCGCTGTGTATAGCGCGTTCCACATGATGAGGGACAGACCTGCAGGGTCACACAAGGGGGAGGAAGAGGTGAGGCGACTATCTGGGATCCTGCTGCTCCCACGCTCCCCTGCCGTTGGGTCCCTCTGGCTCGTACATCACCAACTCCCCAGGGCCTCGGGCCCCGGGCAGTGCATAGCTCAGCCCAACACCTTCTCCCTGCAGTGTGCGGTGTGTGTATTGTGTTTGTTGGAAGGGGAGTGATTTCTGTACCGTACAGCGTGGTGGTTTGCACTAAGGTACGGAGCTCCCTGTCCAGCAGAGTGCATGAAACAGCAGTGTGCGGAGGTTTGTGTTGAGGTACAGTACTCCCTGTACAGTACAAATTGTGCGGTGGTTTGTGTTATGGTACTCCCTGTACAGTGTGTAGTGGGTTTGTGTTAAGGTGGCATACTCCCTGTACAGTACAGGGTGTGCAGTGGTTTCTATTATGGTACAGTACTCCCTGTACAGTCGGATGTTGTGGGCTTGTGTTAAGGCGGTGTGTTCCCTGGACAGTCGGATATTGTGGGTTTGTGCTAAGGCGGTTTGTCCCCTGTACAGTCGGATGTTGTGGGTTTGTGTTAAGGCGGTGTGCTGTCTGTACAGTCAGATGTTGTGGGTTTGTGTTAAGACGGTGTGCTCCTTGTACAGTCGGATGTTGTAGGTTTGTGCTAGGGCAGTGTGCTCCCTGTACAGTCGGATGTTGTGGGTTTGTGCTAAGGCAGTGTGTTCCCTGTACACTCAGATGTCGTGGGTTTGTGTTAAGGTGGTGTTTTCCCTGTACAGTCAGATGTTGTGGGTTTGTGTTAACACGGTGTGTTCCCTGTACAATCAGATGTTATGGGTTTACGTTAAGGCAGTGTGTTCCCTGTACAGTCGGATGTTATGGGTTTGTGTTAAGGCAGTGTGTTCCCTGTACAGTAGTGTGTGTACTGGGAATATTTGGAGTGGATTCTCAGAGTATAGCTCGGCCGTGGTACTTACTGAGCAGGGCACCTCCGTACAGTCTCACAGATATCTTACTGCCCGAGCCACCTTCATCAAAGACTGCGTCGTACAGCCGGTCGGGGAAGATGAGCGCCTGGCAACAGGACAGGAACACCGTTACTGATCACATCCCACAATAGGCGCTCTGGTCTCAGCACAGCAAACACGGAGCGGTGTGGATGGTGCGTTGGATCGGTGCTGTGAGCGGGAAGCTCACCAAATAGACGAGACCCTCCTACCTGAGGGTCTCACTGGTCCACGGACCACGTGTCGGAGACGGGCTTCCACCCCACCGGTGGGTCCGCTCGTGGTCATTGGGTCCCAGGTCAGGTCCCAAATGAGAACTGCTGATGTAC
Organism: Pristis pectinata; assembly: GCF_009764475.1. Taxonomy (NCBI): domain Eukaryota; kingdom Metazoa; phylum Chordata; class Chondrichthyes; order Rhinopristiformes; family Pristidae; genus Pristis; species Pristis pectinata. Next base: position 47,002,800 of record NC_067418.1, on the reverse strand, counting down.
AGTTCAAAACTTGGGCTCAGGTCGAAGATGGGAAATGGTTGTAGTGCAGCTGGGGACAGAAACTGGGAGTGAGAGAGGGAAATTGGGCGTGAGGGAAGGATATTGGGAGTGACGGAGGGGTTGAGGGAGTGAGGGAGGGAAACTGGGAGTGAGGAAGGGGCATTGGGTGTGAGGGAGGGAGTGAGGGTGGAGTGAGGGAGGGAAATTGTCATGGACAGGGACAGGTGCAGAGAGGACAAGAGGTTTTTCAATTGGGGAAGGGCGAACTACGAGGCTATAAGGAGAGAACTTGGGACTGTAAATTGGGATGTCCTTTTTGAAGGAAAATGTACCATGGAGATGTGGTCGATGTTCAGGGATCTTATGCAGGATGTTAGGGATAAATATGTCCCGGTGAGGCAGAGAAGGAATGGCAGGGTGAAGGAACCGTGGGTGACGAGAGAGGTGGAACGACTAGTTAGGGAGAAGAAGGTAGCGTACGTGAGGTATAAGCAGCAAGGTTCAGACAGGGCCCGTGAGGATTATAGGGTAGCGAGGAAGGAACTTAAGAAAGGGCTGAGGAGAGCTAGAAGGGGACATGAAAAGGCGTTGGCTAGTAGGGTTAAGGAAAATCCCAAGGCCTTTTTCATCGTATGTGAAGGGTAGGAGGATGGCTAGGGTAAAGGTAGGTCCGATTAAGGACAAAGGTGGGAGAATTTGCCTGGAGGCGGCGGAAGTGGGAGAAGTTCTCAATGAATACTTCTCTTCGGTATTCACCAGGGAGAGGGGTATTGATGATGGGGAAGGGAGTGCTGGTAAGAGTAATGTTCTTGAGGTTGTTGATATCAAGAGAGAGGATGTGTTGAAGTTGTTAAATAATATTAAGACAGATAAATCTCCGGGGCCTGACGGGATTTTCCCCAGGCTGCTTCGAGAGGCTGGGGAGGAGATTGTTGAACCGCTGGTAAGGATCTTTGAGTCCTCGTTGTCCACGGGGATGGTGCCAGAGGATTGGAGGGTTGTGAATGTTGTCCCCTTGTTCAAAAAAGGTAATAGGGATAGGCCAGGGAATTATAGACCGGTGAGTCTCACGTCTGTGGTGGGTAAGCTGTTCGAAAGGATTCTAAGGGATAGGATTTATGAACACCTAGAGAATCATGGACTGATTAGGGCCAGCCAGCAAGGGAAGATCTTGCCTCACAAGCCTGATAGAGTTCTTTGAGGAGGCGACCAGGAAGATTGATGAGGGCAGTGCGGTGGATGTGGTTTACATGGATTTTAGTAAGGCATTTGATAAGGTTCCTCATGGTAGGCTTCTTCAGAAGGTCAGAGGCCAAGGGATCCGAGGAAGCTTGGCTGTGTGGATTAGGAATTGGCTTGCCTGTCAAAAGCAGACAGTTGTGGTGGAAGGAGTGCCCTCAGATTGGAGGGCAGTGACTAGTGGTGTCCCGCAGGGATCGGTTCTGGGACCTCTACTTTTTGTGATATTTATAGATGACTTAGATGAGGGGGTGGAAGGCTGGGTTAGTAAGTTTGCGGACGACACTAAGATCGGCGGTGTTGTGGATAGTGTGGAGGGCTGTCGGAGCTTACAGAGGGATATTGATAGGATGCAGAGCTGGGCTGACAAGTGGCAGATGGAGTTCAATCCGGAGAAGTGTGAGGTGGTACACTTTGGAAGGACAAACTCCAGGGCAGAGTACAGGGTAAACGGCAAGGTACTTGGCAGTGTGGAGGAGCAGAGGGATCTGGGGGTTCATATTCACAGTTCATTGAAAGTTGCCTCACAGGTGGAAAGAGCAGTTAAGAAGGCCAATGGGATGTTGGCTTTCATAAGTCGCGGGATTGAGTTTAAGAGCCGTGAGGTGATGATGCAGCTTTACAAAACTCTAGTTAAGCCACACTTAGAGTACTGTGCTCAGTTCTGGTTGCCTCATTACAGGAAGGATGTGGAGGCGTTAGAGAGGGTGCAGAGGAGATTTACCAGGATGCTGCCTGGATTGGAGAGTATTGAATATGAGGAGAGGCTTAAGGTGCTAGGGCTTTATTCACTGGAAAGGAGGAGGATGAGAGGAGACATGATAGAGGTATATAAAATATTGAGAGGAATAGGTAGAGTAGACAGTCAGCGCCTCCTTCCCAGGGCACCAATGCTCAAGACGAGAGGGCATGGCTTTAAGGTTATGGGTGGGAGGTTCAGGGGAGATGTCAGGGGGAGGTTTTTCACCCAGAGAGTGGTTGGTGCATGGAATGCACTGCCTGGGGTGGTGGTGGAGGCAGATACATTGGACAGGTTCAAGAGCTTGTTGGATAGGCACATGGAGGAGTGTGGGATGGGGGGATATGCGGGAGGAAGGGGTTAGATAGTGTGAGGGTGGTCTGATGGACGGCACAACATGGTGGGCCGAAGGGCCTGTTTTGTGCTGTATGGTTCTATAGTTCTAAATTGGAAGGATATTGTGAGCGAGGGAGGGATATTGGGAGTGAAGGAGGGAGGGAGCCCAGGAGGGAGACTGAGGTGGAGGGAGGGAGACTGAGAGGGAAAGAGGGAGACTGGGAGGGAAATTGGGAGGGAGATTGGGAGTGAGGGAGGGAGATCGGGAGTGAGGGAGGGAGATCGGGAGTGAGGGAGGGAGATCAGGAGTAATGCAGGGAGACACAGTGAGGGATAGAGAACTGGGAGTGGGTGAGGGATACCAGGAATGAGGAATGGAGACCAGGAGTGAATGAGAAGCTGTGGCTGGCTGAGGACAGAGCAGATGGAATATAAGGAGTAAAACTGCACATAAAGTCCCGTAACATTGGGTTTACTCCCTCTGAAACGAGGCTCTCCTGCAGTGTGGACCATGGGTGTTGATGGAGTGAGGGAACGTACATCCGATCTTTGCTTGCTGTTTTCTGCATGCTTCCCTCACCGCCCGAGGCTGGGATCTCAGCACTGAAGGAGTGCTTGTGTTTTTGGTTTAAAGCTGTCAACACATTTCAGAACGATTTCCGGGTTCGCATTCTCTTTCACCTTGGTACAGGACACGGCAAAGCACGGTATTTATTAAATGGTGACAGACCGGGAAACATCGTTGTTCACTGTGACCTGGGTGACCTTTCAGAGACTAAACTAGAGAGGTAATTGGTTAGGAGAGGGTCCAAGTGCAGGATGGGAATAAGGATTCCCCGCACTGGGAGTGGGTGTTCACTGGGATTGCCCGCACTGGGAGTGGGTGTGCACTGGGATTGCCCGCACTGGGAGTGGGTGTGCACTGGGATTGCCCGCACTGGGAGTGGGTGTGCACTGGGATTGCCCGCACTGGGAGTGGGTGTGCACTGGGATTGCACTGTCTGACCGGTGAAGACTGACCGGCAGTGCACTGTGCCATTTGTGTTCCCTGGGGATGTCCGTGCTGGGAAATGTCCCACCCATTCCTCGCTTCCCTTTCCCATTCTTCGAGCTTCGTCTCCCGCCAACGCTCCACGCTGCACGGCACCGGCACAGAGTTTCACTTCATGATTTACTTGGAGATAAGCTCTCTGATCTCAAACACCTGGGTCCCCCCCCTCTGGGCCCACACAGTCAATGGACAGGACGCTACAGCTTTCCCCGCCCGCCCTTTCTGGGAGGAGGCGCTGGGACTAACGTCCCATTCCACTGGGACGCATCCTTTACCCAGTATCTCCCCAGCCTGTGAATAGAGCAGCAGTGATGCAGTCAGTGCAACTCACCATAATGGCAACAACGCTGAACATGACGGCTGACACCAACTGCCACAACCTGAATGGAGTTAAACAGATTGATTAGTGCACGCAGAGGCACACACACACACACACGCACACACACACACACACACACACACACACACACACACACACACACACACACAAACATACTCACACACACAAACACACTCTCACACACACATTCTCCCACAAACACTCACACACATATGCACACACTCACACACACACTCACACACACACCCCCACACTCACCCCCACACTCACACACATACACATTCACACAGACACACACACACACACTCACACTCATACACACTCTCACACACACACACTCCCACACACCCCCACACTCACACACATACACACTCACACACACAACACACACTCACGCACACACTCTCTCACACACGCACACATTCACAGACACACACCCCCACACACACATACTCAGACATAACTCACACACACAAACACACACAAGATTCACACATACGCACACCCACTACTCACACACCCACAAAAGCATATTCATAAACAAATTTAGACACACATAAGCACATTCATAAATACATTAGACACCCCCCACATGTGCACACACAAACACATACATTCATAAACATAAAAACACATGTGCACATTCATTCACAAACACACACACACACCCCTACACACACACATCCCTATGCAAACACACACACATCCCTACACACACAACCCTACACACACACAGCCCTACACACACACAGCCCTACACAAACACACACACACACACACACACACACACACACACACACAGCCCTACGCACACGCACGCACACATACATGCATGCCTCACACTGTCTCATATAAGCAGTGACATGTAATACAGTGACAATTGTTTGTAATTCTTGTATTAGCATTATCTAGTAGAGGTTAATTCACATTTACTTTGGGTGTTTTACTTTGACAGAGGAGCAGTCAGTAATAACGCACGGCACCATGTGTCTGATGGTCAGAGCCGGCTGTTCCCGGCTGAGTGCAGCGATGATCTGGCACCAACAGCAGCAGGTACCAGCCAGTTCCTGCAGGGGGCAGCAGCCTCCCTGTCACCATCCGGCCTGAGCTCAAACTTGCTGAACTGATGGGTCTCAGAATTCACATTTTATTTCAAATGACCACTACCTGGAAATTGGATTATGTAACACACCTGGTTTTATTTTTGGGCAGCAGTTGCACAGAACCTTGCAGATGAATTCAGGCCAGTGGGGAATGAGACCAGATCCTTCCGGTGCCGGGCACGTTTGCTGCCGAATGTCCTCCCAGCCACCCAATGACGTCATGATCTGCATCGCCTCCACTTCCAAGCTGCTGTAAATCACGGTTCTAAGCCCATCCAGCGACCTTAACCCTACAGTGGAAATCGAAGCGCCTTCTGCTACCTCGTTGCTTCCAGGCTCACAGAGCCATTGAGCTACAGAGCATGGAAGCAGGCCCTTCAGCCCAACTCATCCATGCCGACCACGTTACCCACCTCAGCTAGTCCAATTTGCCCGCATTTGACCCACATCCCTCTCAACCTTTCCTATCCATGAACCTGTCCAAATGTTCTTTAAATGTCTGCCCTTCCCTCTGGCAGCTCGTTCCACATACCCACCACCCTCCGTGTGACGAGCATCCACCCCTCAGGATCTTATGTCTTTCAAGTAGATCCCCCTCGCTCTTGCCCGAGGAGATCGTGGAGTGGGAGACTCTAACGTTCAAGAAGCAGCTGCAAGGAAACTTGGATCTCAAGGCAGAGAAGGCTGAGGACTCTGACCTTTTTCAGATCCCTTTCAATAACCCTTGAATACAGAGGAGCGGAGCTGATGACATAGTAATGTTTTTTTTCTTTTTAACTGAAGAAATATCAGTCCAGTTTTTTTCCAAAGTTTTTGAATTTTTTTGTGGTTTTTATTATCAATATGTTTTTTTGATTTGGGGTTTCTTTTTTCATATAATTAACTTTCATTTCTTTTCAATCTTTCCTTCTGTATTTGTTCACTTAATAAGCGAACGGGAGGTCTAGATTACTTATTTTTACTCCTTGTGAATATATATATTAACTGTTATGATTGTTATCCTGATCTCTTTGCACTATATTTATAATTACTAACGTTATATATATTATTTTGTACTAATTTGAAAATTAATAAAAAGATTGAAAACGAAAGAGAAGGCTGAGGATCAGTGTTGCAAAGTGGGATCAGTTTGATGGCTCGCATGGTCAGGATGGGCTGAATGGCCTGTTGCTGTGCTGCATAACCCCATGACTCGAAGTCATAGAATCATTCAGCACAGCAGATACAAACTGAGCCTGTGTAGCGACTCACCGTCCGAGCAAGCGAACCGGCTCGGCGGTTGGGTCGCGCGTCGTCGGAGCGGCGAGGCCCAAGGTGGCGGTGGGCCTTCGTCTTCCCCGAGCGACAGGGAGAACCCGCGCGTGGGAAAGGTTTGATGACGTAGCGTATACGTCATTGCCGTTTTAAGTGGGCGGCAACAGTCTCTCTTAAAAGGCCCACGCAAGGTGGGAAAATAAACCTTTTTTCCTTCTGAAACCCTTCGACTTGTGTCTTGTTTTCACATCGCGTAATCAGCTGCTACACCTGTCTTAATCTTACCTCATAAAATTACTTTTTTTAAAAAAAATCGTTATTTATACAGCATATTAACAGGCCCTTCCGTCCCAACGAGCCCACACCGCCCATTTGAACCCACGTTAACCCACCCGTACGTCTTTGGGATGTGGGAGGAAACCGGAGCACCCGGAGGAAACCCACGCAGACACACGGGGAGAACGTACAAATCCCTTGCAGACAGTGGCGGGAATTGAACCCAGGTCGCCGGCGCTGTAATAGCGTTACGCTGTCCCCAGAATATTGAAACCACCCCAAGATGAAATAGCGGAGGGCGGTTTCGAACCATCGACCTCTGGGTTAGCACGCTTCCCCTGCGCCGCTCTGCTACTACTTACTACGCCAGGTCTAGTATACCAGTTCCGAACTATTTCCAGTGCATAATACCCTTCCTTAAATAGGGAAAGCAATCCAGTACACAGGACCCCGGGTGCGGTCTCACCAATGTACTATTCCAAATGTCTTTTTGGCCAATTTTAGGACTTTTTTTGAAATCCAATTTCTAGGCATGCTTCAAAGTGGCAGGCACGGTGGTGTAGGGGTAGGCACGGTGGTGTAGGGGCAGGTACTGTGGTGTAGGGCAGGCACGGTGGTGTAGGGGCGGGCACGGTGGTGTAGGGGCAGGCACGGTGGTGTAGGGGTAGGCACGGTGGTGTAGGGGCAGGTACTGTGGTGTAGGGCAGGCACGGTGGTGTAGGGGCGGGCACGGTGGTGTAGGGGCAGGCACGGTAGTGTAGGGGCAGGCACAGTGGTGTAGGGGCAGGCACGGTGGTGTAGGGGCAGGCACGGTGGTGTAGGGGCAGGTACTGTGGTGTAGGGCAGGCACGGTGGTGTAGGGGCGGGCACGGTGGTGTAGGGGCAGGCACGGTAGTGTAGGGGCAGGCACAGTGGTGTAGGGGCAGGCACGGTGGTGTAGGGGCAGGCACGGTGGTGTAGGGGCAGGTACTGTGGTGTAGGGGCAGGCACGGTTGTGTAGGGGCAGGCACAGTAGCGTAGGGGCGGGCACGGTAGTGTAGCGGTTAGTGTAATGCTATTACAGCGCCAACGACCCAGGTTCAATTCCGGCTGTCTGTAAGGAGTTTGTACGCTCTCCCTGTGTCTGCGTGGATTTCCTCCGGGTGCTCCGGTTTCCTCCCACATTCCAAAGACGTATGGGTTAGGAAGCTGTGGGCGTGCTATGCTGGCGCCGGAAGCGCGGCGACACTTGCGGGCTGCCGCCAGAACACTCGACGCAAAGATGCATTTCACTGTGTGTTTTGATGTACATGTGACTGATCAAGGTATCTTAATCTTAAAGTCCTGAATGCATGGTTAGAGTTGGTTCTGGTGCATCACAGTCTGAGCTTGCAGACTTTGCAGCAGAGAGAGCTGGTGGAATTTTACAGCATCGGACTGCACCCAGCAAAGTGGGCAGGCTGGGGTAGTGGGAAAAGCAGCCCCTTCACGGTTCCCTCCGTCGGGAGGTCACCGGCAGGCAGAGAGTTGAGGCTTGGGCTGGAAGCGAACTGGGCGACGGAACGTCGGACAGGAATAAAACCCACCGGCTGGAGGGCAATTCAGCGTGAACAGCCCCACGCCCGGCCCTGGTGTGGGAGAGGGAAACAAAGCCCCTCACTCCGGCAACACTTTTGAAATGATCACACTGCATCAGTTAGGAGCTTGAGGAGATTTGGTATGTCACCCAAGACCCTAACAAATTTCTACAGACGTACGGTGGAGAGCATTCTAAACTGGTTGCATCACTGCCTGATATGGAGGCTCCAAGGTGCAGGATCGCAAGAGGCTGCAGAGGGTTGTAGACTCAGCCAGCTCCACCACGGGCACAACCCTCCCCACCATCGAGGACATCTTCAACAGCCGGTGCCTCAAGAAGACGGCATCCGTCACTGAGGACCCTCACCATCCGGGACACACCCTCTTCTCGTCACTACCATCGGGGAGGAGGTACAGGAGCCTGAAGACCCACACTCAACGATTCAGAAACAGCTTCTTCCCCTCCTCCATCAGATTTCTGAACGGTCTATGAACCCATGAACACTGCCTCGTTATTCCTTTTCTTTTGCACTATTTATATATTTTACTTCTTACAGTATGCAAGACAAGCTTTTCACTGTATCCCATTTCATGTGACAATAATAAACCAATTCTATTCCAATTCTATTTTTGTAATTTACAATAATTTTATGTCTTGCACTGTACTGCTGCTGCAAAACAACAAATTTCACGTCGTATGTCAGAGATAATAAATCTTATTCAGATTCTGACACTTCATCTGAACATCAAACATTGTACCTGAGTCCCAAGGGCTCTCTCATAGCGAATTTAATTTCATTACCCAGGACTTGACTGATCTGCAAAAGAAGAGATAAGCAGTGAACAATTGTGGCTCTCCTCCTGTCCCGGGAACACTACACCCAGACTGAATCCTCAGAGTGCACGCTACATCAGTGTAAGTTCACTCTGCATTCCCCGGTCCCTCCACATGAAGGGGTGGCTGGTACCTGACCCCAGATCTCCGCCGGCACTCTCTGGTCTTACAGCCTGCTTCTGCACTTAGTCCTGCCCTAATCCCGGACCCTGTTGTCTGGAGTTAGGTCCCTGCCTAATCCCAGACCCTCCCAGTCATGAGGAAGGGTCCCGACCCAAAACGTCAACTGTTTATTTCCCTCCGCAGATGCTGCCCGACCCGCTGAGTTCCTCCAGCATGTTGTGTGTGTTGCTCCAGACTGCAGTGTCTGCACAATCTCCTTGTGTCCCAGACCCTCTGCTGTCGTTTGCTGAACTGACCTTGCCCCAAACTCTTGACGGCATTTCTGATGACAACCTGTTCCGATGTGTCTCCAACTACCCTTGTCTGACCGTTACCCCAGTGATCCATCCGGTTACTGCGTTTAAAGGTTAGATCTGCTTCCTCCACCCTATAACACAGCTCAGGATCAATGGGCTCACTGAAATCCCTGTGGGGGATCTCTAGGGGTCTGAATCCCGCTGAAACTGCCACTGAGCTGACACTGCACCACTTAACTCCCAGCTAATCCTCAGTTTAACGATAAATTCCAGTCTGGAAGAGCTCGTTTATCTTTTTGTCCATTAACTTCTACATTGCTTGAGGTGGGTTATGGAATCGATTGTCCTCCATGCTTTGACTTTGATGTGGTTCCTGTTATGGATGGCTATCAGTTAATGGGTTTGTGTAACAAGCAAACAGTGTTTATCTGTGGCTTCTGTAACAGAGACTGGTGGTTAGTGGATCCTGTAACGGCATTTGGTGTTTATTGGGCTTATATAATAAATAGATAGTGTTTGTAGGCTTTCTGTGGTGAATTATTGATGTTAATTGAGTTTGTATTGTTGAACAATAGTTTTTAATTCAGTTAAATTATGTTAAGTTGGGTTGTGAAATGGGCTCTTAGTGTTGGCTAGCACTGTATAAGGCACCATTATTGTTTATTGGAGACAAGTAGACTATTGCTGTTTATTAGGATTGTGCAATAGATCAGTAGTGTTTTAATTGAATTGTTAAATGGGGGTGTTAGTGTTCATTGTAAAATGAACCATCAGAATGTATTAAGTTGTGTAGAAGATCATTGGTGTTTATTGGGGTTGTGTAAGACACCAAATGTTGGTCAGTGGGATGTGAAAGGGACTGTGCTGTTTATTGAGCCATTAATGTTTATTGAGGTTCTGAAAGCCACCATTAAAGTTTACTCAGGCTCTGAAATGGATGGTTAACACTTATCGCAGTTGTGTAATGAACCACTTGTGTTATTTGATATTCTACTGTTGGCCTTTGGCATTTACTGGGAAAGCTGTGTTGGTGTGATAAATAGTTGTGCAATAGACTGTTGGTGTTTACCGAGGTTGTGAAAGGAATGGTTGGTTGTTATTGAGAGGAAGGACCTCGGCTTGGGAAATAAGATAAGATCAGATTTCTTCATTAGTCACATGTACGTTGAAACACACAGTGAAATACATCTTTTGCGTAGAGTGTTCTGGGGGCAGCCTGCAAGTGCTACCAGGCTTCCAGCGCCAACATAGCATGCCCACAACTTCCTAACCTGTACGTCTTTGGAATGTGGGAGGAAACCGGAGCACCCAGAGGAAACCCACGCAGACACAGGGAGAACGTACAAACTCCTCACAGACAGTGGCCGGAATTGAACCGGGGTCGCTGGCACTGTAATACAGTCGCACTAACCGCTACGTTAATAGAATCAGTTTGGGTGAAGCTGCAAAACTACAAGGGCGGAAAACATAGGCACTAATTGTTTATAGGACCCAATATAGCAGAGGTGATGTAGGGCATCATATAAATCAGGAAGTTAGCAGTGTGTATACTGAGCGGAGATTAAGAAGGGCCTGTATTCCCCAGAGTTTTAAAGAATAAGAGATGAACTTATTGAAACATGCAAAATTCTCCAGGTGAGTCACAGAGTGGATGCAGGGATGATGTTTCCTCTGGCTGGGGTGTCTACAACCTTTCTCAGAATCTGGACACTCAGGGCCAGCATGAGAAGAAACCTCTGCATCCCAGCTGGTGGTGAATCTTTGGAACTGTCTGCACAAGAAGGTTTTAAAGGCTCGGTCACTGTGTTTATCTGAAAGAAGGGCTCAATGTATTTTTGAGTTTAAGGGAATCAAGGGGTATGGGATTCATGCAGAAAAGTGGCACTGAGGTAAAAAAAATAAGTCAGAAGATTATGAAATGTAGGAGTGGGTACAAGGAACTAAAAGGCCTACTCTTGTTTCTGTCTCTCATATTCTTCTTAGACCTTTTGCATTTATTAGGCGCAGTGGTTGACAGTTGTTGTTTGCTGGGTCGTTAGTCTTGGTTGTGCTGTGAAATTGACTTGGCTTCTCTTGGGCTGTGTCATTGACTGTTAATGCGTGTTGTCGTTGTGAAACTGTTGTTTAATGGTGTTGTGAAAGGGACTGTTAGTGTTTATTGGGGCTGTGTAACGGACCATCAGTGTTTTATTTGCTTTCTGCCATTTGATGCGAGTGTTCAACTTGTTTGTGGAGCAGGTCATTAGCATTTTATTGGTATTGGCTATTGGGGTTGTAAAATGAATTGCGAGGGCTTATTCACTACTAAAGCATAGTGTCCAACAGGAAGTTGTGAAATGGGCTGTCGGTGATTATTGAAGTAGTGAATAGTGTTTCACGATGGTGTGTAATGAAATCCAAATACTGCAGCTGCCGGAAACCCGAAAGAAAATCAGAGGGTGCTCAGAGGCTCTGGAGTGGGGAGAGAACCAGAGTTAACTTTTCAGGCCGAAAACCTTTCATCAGAACTGTTCACCACTTCTACTGAAAGCTCGTCGGCCTGAAGTGTTAACTCTGTTCCTCCCTTCACGGATGCTGCCTGACTTGCTGAGTCTTTCCAGCATTCTCCGTTTTTATTTGTGCCTTAATCGATTTTGAATGTGCCTTCAACTAATGGATGTAAAATGCTGCTGTGTGTTTTTATTTGCTGTGATATTTACTTGTGTTGTTACTTATTGTATTGGTTACAGCAGGAGGCATTTATTTTTCTCCTTGGGATAATGCGGTTGGTATTTGGAAGAGGCAGTTTGGACTGTGCCAGTGGAGTCTCCCTGCTGGGATGTTAAGTGTAGCTGTTTGACATCCCTCTGTCAGCATGCTGCCTGAGTCACTGCTCAATGTGCAAAGGCCACGCTTGCTGTCACCTGTTCACACTGCGTCCTGCAGGATAACAAGCCCTGAAAATTAACAGTTCAATTAAGCTGTCAAGCGTGGCCTTTAGGCTATTGAGCAGAAAAGATCTCTGTGCCAAACAGCTACTCTTACTCCAAGTTAAATGCAGGAACGAGCAGAGTGGTAAAAATCCATGCGCGAAGATGCGATCCACTCTCTTCTCCCTTCGCGTAGCGAAGGTGCAGTCTGGACAGGGGATCCCTTCTTGGAAAAGAAATCGGGTTTCCTTCTGACCGATTCCATTCAAATGTTGGCTTCGGGAGAACGTTTTAATCTTGTAATCCGTCTTTATTGGAAGGCATTTGCTGCCCATCCCTCGTTGCCACGGAGCCACAGAGACTTACAGCACGGAAACAGGCCCTTCAGCCCACTGAGTCCGTGCGGACCCATTTACACTAATCCTACACTAATCCCATTCTATCCTTCCCACATTCCCACTCACCAGCCCCTCCCCCAGATTCTACCACTCACCCACACACCAGGGACAACTTACAGGTTTCCAGTGATACTTTGCCCTTTCATATTTTGGTTCTAAATTTCTTTCACATGGTGGAGGAGATTAGTCACAACAGCCTCAGTTTATAAGACTCCAAATCCTTCATTACCAAGGAAGGTGCTTCTCCTGAGTCACAGCTTCATTATAGGAAGGATGTGGAAGCGTTGGAGAGGGTGCAGAGGAGATTTACCAGGATGCTGCCTTGTTTAGAGAGCATACATTATGAGGAGAGACCAAGGGAGCTGGGGCTTTACTCTTTGGAGAGAAGGAGGATGAGAGGAGACATGATAGAGGTGTACAAAATATTCAGAGGAATAGATAGAGCGGACAGCCAGCGCCTCTTTCCCAGGGCACCAATGCTCAATACAAGAGGGCATGGCTTTAAAGTAATGGGTGGGAAGTTCAAGGGAGATATCAGAGGGAGGTTTTTTTACCCAGAGAGTGGTTGGGGCATGGAATGCGCTGCCTGGGGTGGTGGTGGAGGCAGGTACGTTGGTCAAATTCAAGAGATTACTAGATAAGCATATGGAGGAATTTAAAATAGAGGGATATGTGGGAGGAAGGGGTTAGATAGTCTTAGGCGAGGTTTAAAGGTCGGCACAACATTGTGCTGTACTGTTCTATGTTCTCCTGAGATCCCCCTCCTGCATCTACATCAGGAAGCCAGCATGCAATAACTAACCTACTTGTAATTAATCTACCAACCCACACGTCTTTGGGGACGAAATCCACGCGGACAGGGAGAACGTGCAAACTCCATGTGGACCACACTGGAGGCCAGGATTGAACCCATGTCACTCAAGCCTTGAGGCAGCAGCTCTACCAGCCGCACTCTGGGAAGGTGGGGTGGGTGGTTGGTGGGTGAGCCGCTACCTTGAACCGCTGCAGACCTTCTGGTGAAGCCCCTGGGGAGGGAGTCCCAGAATTTAGACCCAGCAACGATGAAGGACTGGCGATATATTTCCAGGTGAGGATGGGGTGCTACTTGGAAAGGAACCTGCAGGTGGTGGTAAAGATCCACGAGGAAGCTTTTGTTGTGAGACAAGCTGCAAATGTTTCCACACGCTGGCTTCCTGATGTAGATACAGGAGGAGAAGCTGTGACTCAGGAGAAGCACCTTCCTTGGTACTGAAAGGTCTGGAGTCTTATAAATTGGGGCTGTTGTGACTAAACCCCTCCAATGTAAAAGAAATTTAGAATCAAAATATCAAAAGGCAAAGTACCACTGGAAACCTGAAATAGAGACATTGTTGCAGCTACCCACCAGGGGGGAAGAAGATATAACATTTCGGGTCAATGACTCTGAAAGTTAACCCTGTCTCGCTCCCCACAGATGCTGCCCGACCTGCCGAGAATTTCCAGTGTTTGCTCCTTTTATTTAAAAATATAAAAGATTGCGAATTGCCTGAATATATCTGAATATTTCTGTGCAAGTTTTTTACACAGAGAGTTGTGGGTGCCTGGAAGGCACTGCCAGGGGTGGTGGGGTGGAGGCAGATATGACAGGGGTGTTTAAGAGGCTCTTAGATAGGTACATGAATGTGCAGAGAGTGGAGGGATATGGACACTGTGTAGGGAGAAGGGATTAGTTTGTTAGGCATTCAATTACTAGCACAACATTGCTGCAGTGTTCTATATTCGTACTGCAGGTATATGAGCAAGAATTATCCAAACCCTGTCAAGTTTTGTGCGAATAATCAGAAATGTCAGTGCTTATGGAAGGGGTGACGTTGGGGATGGAAGGGATGCAGGGCTGTGGGAAGAATTTGGGGATTTCATGGACACAGAACGACTGAATGAGTTTCAGCTGAAGGAAGTCGGTGTGGATTGATGAATGACAAACATACCTGACTAATCAAGGTGCTCACTAACAAGGTGGATAAGTAAGTCTTTACAGATCTTTCAGAAGGATTTTCAATTTGATTCCACCCAGGAGATCATGAATACAAATGAGAGTGCATGGGGAAGGTGCTGAGCTTGTGACATTGATTGGAAACTAGGTGCGAGATAAGAAGAAAGGATAAGGAATTTATTCTGTGAATGGCAGAATGTGGTGCGATGTTCCTCAGGGGTCTCTAATGGAACCTCAACACACATATAATTTATACTCTGTGTGTTGTCTGAACCTACATGACTGTGATGCTATTGCAAGCAAGATTTTCATTGTACCTGTACCTCACTATACTTGTGCACATGACAATAAACTTAACTTGCCTTAACTTGACTTTCGGGTATCAGGAGGTGAGCCACTGCCTACAGGACACCCAGCCTCTCACCTGCCCTTGTATTTGTGGTGTTCATGTGCTGGACCATTTGAGCTTCTGGTCAATGGTGACTCCTCAGGATTTTGATGGTGTGGGATCCGGTGACGGTAATGCGATTGAACGTCAGGGACGAGAGGTTAGATTCTCTCTTATTGGAGATGGACGTTGCCTGGCACTTCTGTGACACGAACGTTACTTGCCACTGATCCTGGTGCATGCGGACACAGGCTGCTTCTTCACACGGAGTTTCAAATGGAACCGATCGTCGTGTGATCATCCCCTCCTGCTGTGGTTCCCATGTATGGGAGCCCTGGACATTTGATGTAAATGCTGAATGTATATATGAACTATTGCCTCCTCCAGCCTTTTGACTTATAGTCCATTGCTTTGTGGTCTTTCCTAAATTCCACGTATTGGGTAAGAACGCCACCTTATAACCAACAGTGAATCGGGAGTCTGTAAAAGCCTGGTTAGTCCATTTTCTTGAAAATTATTGGACCTACGTTGTAAAATGTTTAAACTCTTGAATTCTAGTTCAAACGTCCGTGTTTTCTAAACCTTGTGCAGATTCCTGTCTGCTCTACTCGAATCATCTGTAAGTAAATAGGCCAGTGTCTGGAGTCACAGCAATGGTTTTGTGGTAGAGGGAGGGCAGGGTGGGATGCTGATTGTGGTCATTGTTGCACGCTTTGGGGGTTCAGGAGAAACTGTCTGTCCTGTACCAGGCACTGCCTTGATATTGAATGCATTAAAACACTTAGAATCATAGAGTCACACAGGATGGAAACAGGTCCTTCAGCCCAACTGGTCCCTACCGACCAAGATTCCCATCTAAGCTGGTCCCATTTGTCCATGTTTGGCCCACGTCCCTCTAAACCTTTCCTGTTCAAGTACCTGTCCAAGTGCCTTTTAAATGTCGTTAATGTACCTGCCTCAACCACTTCCTCTGGCAGCTCATTCCCTATACTGACCACCCTCTGGGTGAAAAAGGTTGCCCCTCAGGTTCTTATTAAATCTCTCCCCTCTCACCCTAAACCTATGTCCTCCAGTTCTTGATTCCCCAACCCTGGGAAAAGACTGTGCGCATTCACCCTATCTATGCCCCTCATAATTTTATACACCTCTATAAGATCACTCCCCGTTCTCCTGCACTCCGGTGAATAAAGCCCCAACCTGCTCAACCTCCCTCCATAACTCAGTCCCTCGAGTCCCAGAAACATCCTCGTAGACCACCCCCCCACCAACCCCCCCCCCCCCCCCCCCCCGCGCTCTTTCCAGCTTAATGGCATCTTTCCTGCAGGAGGGTGACCTAAATGGAACACAATATTCCAAATGCGTCCTCGTCGACATCCTGTACAACTGCAACATAAAAACCCATCTTCTGTACTCAGTGGCCTGACTGATGAAGGGCAACGTGTCAAACGCCTTCTTCACCACCCTAGCTACCTGTGACGCCACTTTCAGGGAACCATGTAGAACAGGTCCCTGTGTTCTACACCACTCCCCAGGGCCCTACCATTCACTGTGAAAGTTGTACCCTAACTTGTCTTCCCAAAATTCAACCCCTCATGTTTGTCGGAAATAAACTCTACTTGTCATCATACATTAACAGTGCGTTCCGTTTCAAGGGTCCAGGGATTTTGCCCTTAACGTTACCCAATACTTATCTCTCCTTCAACATTGCTTGAGAAGGACAATCTGGTAGTCACCACATTGCTGCTTGTGGGATCTTGCTGTGCTCGCCTTATCTTCCAAACAGTGACTTCCTTTCAAATGTGTGGTACAGACATCCTGAAGTTGCAAAAGATGCTTTATAAATGCAATCCTTTTCTTTGGGTTGGACTTCATGAAACCTCTGCTTTGAACGGCCCACTGTGCAGATTAGTGGAGCACTGTGGTAGTCTCTGTGTGTTAAAGAAATACTTTTGTATGTCAAGGGAATTAGGGGGATCTCACCTCATAATAAAGGAACCATTCTGGATTGCAGTGAATAAAAGAAATGCATTGTACAGCCTAATGGCTTCATAAAGGGGCTTTGTGTGGATTGCATAGATTCATGTGTGTTTTAAGAGAGTAGTGGGTGGACTTCATTATGCTCTGGAGGGGTATTTTACAGGCATGTGCGTGTGTGTGTGTGTGTGTGTGTGTGTGTGTGTGTGTGTGTGTGTGTGTGTGTGTGTGTGTGTGTGTGTGTGTGTGTGTATTAAAGGCCTGTAGCATAGATCTCAGTGAGTGATAAAAAATGGCATTGTAATGAGGTAGAATCACTCCTTGGAAAAGCCTGCTGCCCAGATTCTGTGCCGACACTGACCAATGGAACGAGAGGTTTTTTTCCCGCCGGGTGTCCATTTGAACTCTTCTCTCGCACTAATGCGGAATAAGGCTCAGTTTTTGCTGCCAATCAACAGGGAAACTGCATCACTGCTCTCCCCTGCTTTCCAACCTGGCCTGTCAGTTGCCAGAGCAATGAGACACCATCAAGGGTTCAACCACTGGAGGAGGTTTTCAATACTGTGTTGTTGACAATCTTGGGAGTCCAACCTTGGGACTTGTCCTGTCAAATAAAGTTGAGGAATATCGTTGTCCTTGTATCACCGCAAGAGTTAGGCAAACACGGGGTTAATGAACGATATGCAGAGGTAACCTACTGAATGTGGCAGTATTGGTCAGTCAATAACTCCTTACCACTTGCACTCTGCCAAAATAAACAAATGCAACCAATTCTGGTGAGAGGTCTCATTGCCTGAAGGGATGGTCAAGTAATTAAGCAATGGTATTGGTATTGGTTTATTATTGTCACTTGTACCGAGGTACAGTGAAAAACTTGTCTTGCATACCGATCGTACAGGTCAATTCATTACACAGTGCAGTTACATTGGGTTAGTACAGAGTGCATTGAGGTAGTACAGAGTGCATTGATGTAGTACAGGTAAAAACAATAACAGTACAGAGTAAAGTGTCGCAGCTACAGAGAAAGTGCAGTGCAATAAGGTGCAAGGTCAACAACAAGGTAGATTGTGAGGTCAGAGTCCATCTTATCGTATATCGTATATCTTATCACAGTGGGGTAGAAGCTGTCCTTAAGTCTCTTGGAAGTATTTGTGAGGGATGGGATATCTTTTATGATTTAAGATGGGATGTTATGTCCATACCTACTACTCTCATGTGAGGTACTATGTCTTATTTAGGTAACTGCAAAATGTTGCATTTTGGAATGTCTAAAGCAGGTAGGACTTTCACAGTGAACGGTAGGGCCCTGGGGAGTGTTGTAGAACAGAGGGACCTTGGAGTTCAGGTACATAGCTTCCTGAAAGTGGAGTCATGGGCCGACAGGGTGGTGAAGAAGGCATTTGGCATGCTGGCCTTCATCAGTCAGCGCATTGAGTAGAGAGGTTGGGACGTTATGTTGCGGTTGGACAAGGCGTTGTGAGGCCGTACGTGGAGTATCACGTTCGGTTTTGGTCACCCTGCTATAGGAAAGATGTTATTAAACTAGAAAGAGTGCAGAAAATATTCACAGGGATGTTGCCAGGACTCGAGGGACTGAGTTATCGGGCGAGGTTGAACAAGCTAGGACTGTTTTCCTTGGACCATAGCAGACTGAGGGGTGATGCTATAGGGGTGTATAAAATCAT
Organism: Pristis pectinata; assembly: GCF_009764475.1. Lineage (NCBI taxonomy): Eukaryota > Metazoa > Chordata > Chondrichthyes > Rhinopristiformes > Pristidae > Pristis > Pristis pectinata. Next base: position 46,984,325 of record NC_067418.1, on the reverse strand, counting down.
GAGGGGCATAGATAGGGTGAATGCGCGCAGCCTTTTTCCCAGGATCAGAGAATAAAGAACTAGAGGGCACAGGTTTAAGGTGAGAGGGGAAAGATTTAATGGGAACCGGAGGGGCAAATTTTTCGCCCAGAGTGGTCAGTACATGAAATGAGGTGGTTGAGGCGGGTACAATAACATTTAAAAGAAAGTTGGACAGGTACGTGGATAGGAAAGGTTTGGAGGGATGTGGGCCAAACGTGGGCAAATGGGAGCAGCTTTGATGGGCACCTTGGTCAGCATGGACCGGTTGGGTTGAAGGGCGTGTTTCCATGCTGTGTATGCCTCCATGTACTGAATGAACTGCAAGTGGAGGGTCAATGTTTTCCCTGGGATCCAAACCAGTGATCGCCATAGCGTGAAATCTGATTGCTAGTTTTTATCCTCTCAGAAAGGGCTTCTGGTGCTTGAAGTGGCTGTTTACTGTATCAGAAATCTCAGAAATAAAGTCACAAAAGTTCGAGCATCCGTGCTTTAAGAAATGTTTATCGTGTTCCATCTCCATTCCCCCCTCAAACGCTTTAAAAACAGCCTCTGTATTCAATTGCTTTCCGTGTCCTTCCTGCTCTAACCCAGGGTTGAAACCTACCACTCTCTCCACAGATGCTGCCTGACCTGTTCTTTCCATTTTCATTGCAACCAATGTACTGTAGCACATTGCAAGATCCACTTTTGTTATTGCCCTTCTCCTTGTCGTCAATTAATGCAAACAGAACACTACAGCACAGTACAGGCCCTTCGGCCCACAACGTTGTGCCGACATTTTATCCTGCTCTGAGATCTATCTAACCCTTCCCTCCCACATAGCCCCCCATTTCTCTATCATTCATGTGTCTATCTAAGAGTCTCTTAATAGAACATAAGATGTGAAAAAAAATGAATTTCAGCAAGACCTTACATTTATGTAGCACATTGTGAAATACTTGGAACCGAATCAAAATTTGACCAAAAGCCACAGGTGGGTTCTGAGGAAGGCCTCAAGGGAGTCCGGAAAGCGGGGAGGCGGAGAGGTTGAGGGAGGAGATTTCGGGGGTTCCTTGGCAGCTGAAGGCACTCCCATCAACGACAGAACAAAGAGATCATCGAGAAGCCAAATTGGAGGGGCACAGAGACCCTGCAGTTACATCAGGCTGGAGGACGAGGGCTGGGGAGGGGGAGCAGGGATTAGGGGCATTGCTGGTTTTGGAGACGATGCCGGCAAGCAGGGGGTGATGGGCGAAGAGGAAACATTTGCAAAGAGAGCAAAGGCAGCAGGAAAACGGATCGGCTCGTCGGCGGGGAGGGCACAGAAGGAGGTTGTCTGGGGCAGCGCTGGAGCAGTTGTGACAAGGGTACGGATGAGGGCTCCATTGGAGGATGGGTGTAGAATGGGTAGATGTGGGTCTGAAGGCAGCTCAGCTTCTGAAAGGGGTACAGTCCTTCAGAACCATTGGCTGAGACGGTGAGAGGGGAGGGAACTGAGTCCAAGTACATTGGTCTTATGCTTTTCAATAGCCTGTTGGAAAAAAATTCCTCCTCGACCAACAAACACAAGCATATTCAGAAGCAAAATAATCTGGGACAACTTCAACCCCAGTGTTATAAGTTATGTGAAACTAATATTTACTTAATTTTGATCTTGGGGAACATACTAATAACCGTGGCATATCCAAAAATAATGATATAATAGTGTGGTGTGTTTATATTAAGGTTGAACTGTACTGCAGAAGCTAGAAATCTGAAATAAAGACAGAAAATGCTGGAAACACACAGCAGGTCAGGCAGCATCTGCGCAGAGAGAAACAGAGTTAATGTTTTAGGTTTTAGAGACCCTTCGCCAAAGCTCAAAAATTCTCACGAAAGGACCTTGACCTGAATCATTAACGCTGCTTCTCTCTCCACAGATGTTGCCTGACTTGCTCAGTGTTTCTGGTATTTTCTTTGCCTTTATTTTGGATTTCCAGCATCTCTGGCATTTCCTGTGTTTTTGACAAGAAAATATTTCTTTGCTCCCTCAGAAACTAACTTGCACTAAGATGGTGTCGATCCACAAGTTATTAGACCGAATATCACTTGCAATTCCTGGTGAAATTTCAGGAAAGATATTACTTGGAAAACAATGAACAAAGGATGAGATATCAGATGACACGGCCTAGTGATCCGGTCACAGCCGAACACACAAACCTTACTGGGCTGTCTGCTCTCCCTGATAAAGTGAAGCAGGAGGTCACAAGGAAAATTAAAACGTAGCTTCTATACACTTATAAAAAAAGGAAAAGATTAGCAAAAGTTAATGTGGATCCCTTACAGACTGAGGCAGAAGAAATCAAATGGGGAATAAGCAAGCTGCAACAAAATACGTCTGTTTTCATGCATGAAACCTCCCAGAAATAGTGGGTGAGAAATAGATCTGGAGTGAGTGCAGAGCTGAAAGAAATCTGAATTGGTAAAAAGAAATAGTATTGGTGAAATTAGTGGGACCGAAAGCCAATAAATGCACGGTAGCATAGCGGTTAGTGTAACGCTATTACAGCGCCAGCGACCAGGGTTCAATTCCCACTGCTACCTGTAAGGAGTTTGTATGTTCTCCCTGTCTCTGCGTGGGTTTCCTCCGGGTGCTCCGGTCTCCTCCCACATTCCAAAGACGTACAGGTTAGGAAGTTGTGAGCGTGCTGTGTTGGCGCCGGAAGTGTGGCGACACTTGCGGGCTGCCCCCCAGCACATTCTTAGCAACGCAAAAAGGCGTATTTCACTGTGTGTTTTGATGTACATGTAACTAATAAATAAATATATATATTAAAATAAATCGTTGGGACCTGATCCATGCATCCCAAAGAGGTGTCTATGGAGATAATGGATGCACTGATAAGATATTTTTATTAATCACATGTACATCGAAACACACAGTGAAAAGCATCTTTTGCGTAGAGTGTTCTGGGGGCAGCCCGCAAGTGTCGCCACGCTTCCGGCGCCAACATAGCACGCCCACAACTTCCTAACCCGTACGTCTTTGGAATATGGGAAAAAACTAGAGCACCCAGACGAAACCCACACAGTCACGGGGAGAACATGCAAACTCCTTACAGACAGCGGTCATCTTCCAATATTCCAGAGATTCTAGCATGTTTCCCGCAGATTGTCTGGAAACAAATGTAACCCCACTGTTTAACAAAGGAGGCAGAGGGAAAACTAGAAGCGACAGACCAGTTACCAGACATCAATAGTAGGGAAGTGCTGGAATCCATTACGAAGGAAGTGGTAACAGCGCACTTGGAAAATAACGGGATTGGGAAGAGACAATGTGAATTTGTGAAAGCGAAATCAAATTTGTCAAAAAGAGGTTTTTTTTGAGGTTGTAACGAGCAGAACAAATAAGTGAAAGTGGTGCATTTAGACTTTCAGAAGGCCTTTTGACAGGGTGCGACAAGAGGTTACCAAACAGCATTTGGATTAGGGGTTATGTACTAACATGTTGCAGCTGGATAAAACTTTGGTCAGACCGCACTTGGAGTATTGTGTGCAGTTCTGGTTGCCGCATTACAGGGAGGACGTGGAGGCTTTGCAGAGGGTGCAGAAGGGGACGTTGCCTGGACTGGAGAGCGTTGGACAAAGTTGGACTGTTTTCTCTGAAGTGTCGGAGGCTGAGGGGTGACCTGATAGGGGTGTTTGAGATCACGTGAGCCACAGACAGGGTAGATAGTCAGAGACTATTTTTCCCCGAGGGTGGAAATGTCAAATACCAGAGGGTTTAAGGTGAGAGGGGGAAAGTTTAAAGGAGATTTATGAGGCAAGTTTTTTTTTACACAGAGGGCAGTAGGTGCCTGGAATGGACTACCAGGGGAAGCAGATACGATAGCAACGTTTAAGAGACAATTAGACAAGGACATGAACAGGGAACAGACAGATAAGAACCACGTGCAGGAAGATGGGATTGGTTAGAATGGCACTGCGGTCAGCACAGGCATGGTGGGCTGAAGGGCCTGTTCCTGTGCTGTACTGTCCTATCTTCTATAGATGGTATAGTAGCAATGGCCTGTGTAGCTTGAGCCGGTGGTCACAGACTCAAGATAAAGGGGCCAGGAATTCAGGGCAGAAATGGGAAGAGATTTCTTCATCCAAAGGGTGGTGAATCATTGGAATTCCATACTCTAGAAGGCTGTGGAACTTGGTCACTGAGTCGGAGATTGATAAATTGTACCCTGTGAAATGCAACACAATGACTGGTTTCTACTTCCATATCTTCAGACTCAATACACAAACCCAGTGGGTTATAAATGTTGAAATGGAAAGTTGAAGTGTGAGGCGGTAGTTTTGTGTGGGAATGCTGGCCATTATAACCTGCTGTATACAAAACCTAGGAACGGGCCACTCACACATTACGCACACACTGGCCTTGCCGAGACCAAGCCGAAGGTCAGGTTGGCTGTAGAGATGGGGGGGGTGGGGTTAAGGGGGTCCTTGACTGAGCTACCCTTGGGTAGAGACAATCAGGAGGTTGGGGTGAGAAAGGACTGTAGATACAAGACTGGGGCGGGGTAAGTAGAGTTGGGGAGGGTTAGAAATCAGTTCAAGAGGGAATTGGGTCGAGGTAGTTGTTATGTTTGCCCTTCATCAAGAGACAAACTTCGCGTGGGTTTAACATCTGAACATTTTATTAACCAACACCAGCCTGGCTTGTTTTCCCTCTCTTCTTACAGCCACTTCCAGCTCCCCCATGTGACCCTTTGCATTGCCTACTGGGAACTGTAGTTCTTTATTATAACTACATAATAACACATTATAAAACAGTAGTATTGAGAGAGGATTGGCCTGGGGTCACGTACAGAGGAAATTGACCCCAGTGTTGGGCACAGATGTGACTGGGAGCCAAGTGAAGAGGCTACGAGCGCTCTGGGTTAGGGATCAGGGGATGAGGTGACAGGTGAAAATCCGTGCAGGACCCTGGGGTGAAGGTTGAGTAACCAGGTGTTTGGGGTTCAGTGGCTGGGTGAAGAGGCAATAGGGTTCCAGGTCAAAGGTGAAGTGACAAGGTAATGTGGGGTTCGGGTGGGTTGAAGAGGTGCTTGAGGGCCAGGGATTGGTTGAAGAGGTGATCAGAGGTTAAGGGTTGGCTGGTAAGGCGATCATGATTGAAGAGATCAGTGATGAGGTGATTGGGGCGCAGAGGTTGGGCGATGGGGCGATGGGGGGGTCAAGGGTTGGGCGATGGGGCGATGGGGGGGTCAAGGGTTGGGCGATGGGGCGATGGGGGGCTCAAAGGTTGGGCGATAAGGTGATCGGGGTTGGATGATGAGGCAACTGGAGGTCAAGGGTTGGTTGATAAGCAATTGGGGTCAGGGATTGGGTGATGAGGCAATTCAAAGGTCAGAGAGTTTGGGTGACGAGGTAATTGGGGATCAGGGATTGGGTGATGTAAGTGGGGGTCAGGGATTGGGTGATAAGATGATTGGGGGTCAGGGATTGGGTGATGTAAGTGGGGGTCAGGGATTGGGTGATAAGATGATTGGGGGTCAGGGATTGGGTGATGTAAGTGGGGGTCAGGGATTGGGTGATAAAATGATTGGGGGTCAGGGATTGGGTGATGTAAGTGGGGGTCAGGGATTGGGTGATAAGATGATTGGGGGTCAGGGATTGGGTGATGAAGTGATCGGAGTCAGGGATTGGGTGATGAGGCAATTGGGGGTCAGGGATTGGGTGATGAGGCAATCAGGGGTCAGGGATTGGGTGATGAGGCGATCGGAGTCAGGGATTGGATGATGAGGCGATTGGGGGTCAGGGATTGGACGATGAGGTGATCGGGCATCAGGGATTGGGTGATGAGGCAATTGGGGGTCAGGGATTGGGTGATGAGGCAATCAGGGGTCAGGGATTGGGTAATGAGGTGATCGGAGTCAGGGATTGGGTGATGAGGCAATTGGAGGTCAGGAATTGAGTGATGAGGCAATCAGGGGTCAGGGATTGGGTGATGAGGCAATTGGGGGTCAGGGATTGGATGATGAGGCGATTGGGGGTCAGGGATTGGACGATGAGGTGATCGGGCATCAGGGATTGGGTGATGAGGCAATTGGGGGTCAGGGATTGGGTGATGCAAGTGGCGGTCAGGGATTGGGTGATGAGGCAATTGGGAGTAAGTGATTGGGTGATGAAGTGATTGGAGTCAGGGATTGGGCGACGAGGCAATTGGGGAACATGAGGGCATTTCCGGTGAGGTTGAGGGTGGGGTGACCTGGATAAAAACCCACAGGAGACGATGTACCTGGGAGATGACCGACAGACCAGGCCGATATCAAAGCGTGTGCCACCCACTACTGCCACCACTTCATGTGTCCAGCTCCAGGGGAACCCGCAGCAGCTCCTCAAAGGCCCACGACCAGAGCATTAACTACCCAGTCACGCTTTAGTGTGTGCCCTATTGATTAAAATGCAGTCAGCTGGCAGGCAACAAAGGCTGCACAATCCATTCAAACTTTGCCAATTTGTCAACAGTGCAACAACCTCAAAAGCAAACAAAACCACCTCAAACACAACAGCGACTTAAACCAGCCCACTCGCCGAATGTGCGGCAGTATCACAGCCTTGCTCGTGGCTTTGAATGGATGAAAAGCTACCGACAACAGACTTCTTTCGAGGCAGTCAGTATTTATGTGCTGTAAGTGGTGGTGACTCACATGAAAAGCAGTGCCAAAATGTTTTAGCTTTCACTGGAGCTGAACAGCACAAAGCCGTCTCCCGTCCGCCGGGGTTTGTTGGGGGAGTGGGATTTGCTAAATAAAGGGCAATTGTGTTGTTGCACACTGCGGCCCCTTTGCTATGCCTGTGATGCTCTCTGGCGGGGTTGGGGGGGTGGTGAGAAGCCCTTTTATGACCATCTGCAGAGAACTATTTGACTAGAAGCAACCCAGGGCTCTTCTTGTTCATTACGAACTACTACAATGCTACTATACCATAACAAGTCACTGCAAACTACAACAGTATCTAACAGCAATTAAATTAAATTATTCTCATCCTCATCTAGGATGCAATTTATTCCCCCACTGGACCGGGAACACCTCCATGGTGCCCGTGGACACCACATGCTCTTTTTCCAGGAAGACCTGGGCGTGAACATGCCGCTGGAACCCATGGCTCTCAAAAGCAGGGCCCTGGAGAGATCCACCTCGCAAGCTTCGATCTCATTGCTTGAACGCACTGCGTGCAAGGCAGTCACTCTGAAACTTTTACAGATGAGGGTTTGGCTGGCTAACTCAAGGGGAGGATAGCTTCAGAGTTCTATTCACTAGAGTTTGAAAGGAGAGGGGATCTCATAGAAACCTACAAAATTTGAACAGGACCAGACAGATTAGATGCAGGATGTTCCCAGTGGTTAGGATAGGAAAGGCTGAGAGGGATATGGGCCAAATGCAGGCAAATGGGACTAGCTTAGATGGGAATCTTGGTCAGCATGGACTGGTTGGGCCGAAGGGCTTGGTTCTTTGTTGGTATGACTCAATGAATCTAATTACTGATCAGTCAGTCTACCCTCAAAGTCATGCCAAGGGTCATTGACAGTGTTATCAAGTAATGCCTACCAACCCATGCCCACCTTGGCTTTCACCAGGACCTGCTCAACTCCAGATCTCCAGTGCCCAGGTGTGGACCAAAGAGCTGGATTCCAGAGGTGAGTAGAAAGCGCCTGCCCTGACACCAATGCGGCATTTGATCGAGGTGCCCTGGTAAAATTGGAGTCAATGGGCAGCAGGATGAAAATGCTCTGATAGTTGAGGTCAGACATTGGAGAAAGGAAGACGATTGCCATAATACAGAGTCAGTCATCCCAGTCCCAGAACACCACCACTGCAGGAGTTCCTCAGGGCAGTCTCCTGGACCCAACGATGCTTCATTGATAACCTTCCTTCCATCAAGTGCGGATGCCTGCTCGTTACAGAGTCACAGAGCAATACAGCACGGATACAGGTCCTTCAGCCCAACTGGTCCATGCCGACCACGGTGCCCACCCAGCTAGTCCCAATTTCCTGCGTTCGGCCCATATCCCTCTAAGCCCCGCCCCTCCATGTACCTATCCGAGTGCTTCTTATGTGATACCATTGTATCTGCCTCACCCGCTTCCTGTGGCAGGTCATTCCATATACTCACCACCCTTTGCGTGAAAACGTTGCCTTCAGCTCCCTTTTAAATCTTTCCCCTCTCACCCTAAACTATGTCCCTACCCTGGGGAAAAGACTGTTACCGTCCACCTTTATCTATGCCTCTCATAATCTTAAACATTTCTGTAAGGTCGCCCCCCCTCTCAGTCTCCTACCTTCAAAGAAATAAGGACCCAGCCTGGCCAACCTTTCCCTTTAACTCAGGCCCTCTGGTCTTCTCAGCACCCTTTCTAGTTTAATCACAGCTTTCCTGTAACAGGACGACCAAAACTGTACCCAGTGCTACAAGTGCGGCCTCACCAAAGACTTACACAACTGCGACATAATGTCCCAGCTCCTGTACTCAGTGCCCTGACTGATGAAGGCCAGCGTGCTAAACGTCTTTTTCACCACCCTGTCTACCTGTGACGTCGCTTTCAACGAACTATGCACGTACTCCTACAGTAGGTCCCTCTGTTCCATGACACTCCCTAGTGCTCTACCATTCGTAGTATAAACCCTACGCTGGTTTGACTTTCCAACATGCATCACCTCACACTTATCTGTACTGAAATCTATTTGCCACTCCTCGGCCCACTTCCCTAAATGACCAAGATCCTCCTGTGATCTACGATAACCTTCTTCACTTCACTACGTTCATCTGCAACTCCTGAGCAACAGTGCTGGGACGGACCATCTCCAAGAGAGAGCTTAACCTACATTTGGCACTAAATGGCACTACCATCGCCAGTTCCACCATAATCAACATCCTGGGGTCACCATTGATCAGAAGCTCAACTGGGACAGCCACATCGTGGCTATAAGAGCAGGTCGGAGGCTGGGTAGCCCGCGATGAGTGACATCTCCTGATGACCCAAAGTCTTTCCACCATCTACAATGCACGTCAGGATGGTGATGGGATACCCCGTATTTCCCTGGGCAAGTGCAACTCTCACAAAGCTCAAACCCACCCAAGACAAACCAGGCTCCTTGTGCGAACTGGGGTCCCCGTGTGTTAGAGGGAGTGTGGGAACTGAGGTCCCGGTGCGTCAGAGAGGTGTGGGAACTGGGGTCGCGGTGTGTCAGAGAGGTGTAGGAACTGGGGTCCCCGTGTGTTAGAGAGGTGTGGGAACTGGGGTCCTGGTGTGTCAGAGAGGTGTGGGAACTGGGGTCCTGGTGTGTCAGAGGGAGTGTGGGAACTGGGGTCCCGGTGTGTCAGAGGGGTGTGGGAACTGGGGTCGCGGTGTGTCAGAGACATGTGGGAACTGGGGCCCTGGTGTGTCAGAGGGAGTGTGGGAACTGGGGTCCCAGCGTGTCAGAGAGGAGTGGGAACTGGGGTCCCGGTGCGTCAGAGGGGTGTGGGAACTGGGGTTGCGGTGTGTCAGAGAGGTGTGGGAACTGGGGTCCCCGTGTGTTAGAGAGGTGTGGGAACTGGAGTCCTGGTGTGTCAGAGAGCTGTGGGAACTGGGGTCCCCGTGTGTTAGAGGGAGTGTGCGAACTGGGGTCCCGGTGTGTTAGAGAGGTGTGGGAACTGGGGTCCCGGTGTGTCAGAGAGCTGTGGGAACTGGGGTCCCGGTATGTCAGAGACCTGTGGGAACTGGGGTCCTGGTGTGTTAGAGAGGTGTGCGAACTGGGGTCCCGGTGTGTCAGAGAGGTGTGGGAACTGGATTCCCGGTGCGTCAGAGAGGTGTGGGAACTGGGGTCTCAGTGTGTCAGAGAGGTGTGGGAACTGGGGTCCCGGTGTGTTAGAGAGAGCAGGGAACTGGGGTCCCAGTGTGTTAGAGAGGTGTGGGAACTGGGGTCCCGGTGTGTCAGAGGGAGTGTGGGAACTGGGGTCTCAGTGTGTTAGAGAAGTGTGGGAACTGGGGTCCCGGTGTGTCAGAGGGAGTGTGGGAACTGGTGTTCCAGTGTGTCAGAGAGGTGTGGGAACTGGGGTCCCGGTGTGTTAGAGAGAGCAGGGAACTGTTCATCAATTTTTAAGTAATCGTCTCGACAGCCCACTGCACTTCTATCCCCACATAAGTCATTTTGAAAAGTAATTTTCTCTCTGAAGACACTAAGGACAACATCATATTTTCTATTAAGTAGCTCTAACGACTCTAAGTTCCCCGTTAGTACCCATTCCGAATTGCGTATCTAGTAAGCAGGGAACAATAATAAGCATACTTGTTGATCCTCATCTGGAAAGCTTTGAACCACTTTTCTCCTCATTATATGAAATTTCTAACACCCCATTTAAACGAAATTAAATGAGAGAGGAAATTGGAGGAACTGTGTATTCCAGAATAACAATGCTAAATGTATCCTGTTAGTCAATCGCTTGGACTGGATATTTTTAGGTAACCTGATTTGGGAGAGTTACTTCAATCACATCTGCGCATTCTTGGCATACAAACACAATTCCTCAAAGTACAGCCTGTGAATTAGGTGGAAGAATACAGCCACAGCTTCTAAAGATGTGTTTATCTGCTGATTACAAGGACCTTGAAAGAACCTATAGATTAAACTTTCAAAGCTGGTGAGCTGAACAGTGGATTTTAAGAATTTTAAGAGGTATATTTTGGTTACTGAGCCACTCGGATTAATAGTTGATGGATAGATTGCTCAGGACTTCATGTTCCTAGATCCCTGGGATCTGCCCATCTTTCTGAAGCCGCTCCCAATCCTTTGAGTTGATGTCCACAGTGAGAGTCCATCTGGAGCACTGTTAGGTACTCCCTGCACTCCCAGGGGATGCTCCAGTACCAAAAGCCTACCTCTACTGCCATACCTCAGTCTCCCAGATAATGTCACGTGTAAAACTCCTGCTCCTTTTACAACATCCCCCTCTCAGCCATGGGAGAGCTACCAGTCAGCTTCTAGATCAGTGAAGACCAACAGAAAAGCACAATGCCAGAAGTGTACAGAATACAGGCCTGGACAGAGTGGACGTGGAAAGGACATTTCCATTAGAGGGAGAGTCCAGGATCCGAGGGCCTCAGTATTAAGGGACGTCCCTTTAGAATGGAGATGGGGAGGAATATCTTCAGCCAGAGGGAGGTGAATCTGTGGAATCCGTTGCCATGGAGGGTTGTGGAGGCCAAGTCATTGGGTGGACTTAAAGGCAGAGATTGATGGGTTCTTGTTTGGTAAGGGGGTTAAAGGTTATGGGGAGAAGGTGGGAAAATGGGGTTGAAAACAAAATCAGCTATGATTGAAAGGCGGAGTGGACCCGACGGGCCGAATGGCCTAATTCTGCTCCTATATTCTATGGATTTATGGTCGAATACAATTCAAGGCAATGAGGATAGGGAAGGTATTGGAGAGTCGTTCTGCTTTCCATTGCTGGGAGATCAGGCTAGCGTGCGGTGTTAAGCATTTGCTGGGGTGAATGTCTAGCTGAAGCGCGAGCTGAGTTGACCCATCTTCCGCTCGCAGTCTCTCCTTGATGGTTGTTTATGAAGCCTCACAGCTGACAGGAAGTCTGCCATCAATCATAGGAAATTACATCAGCTGGGTTATTGTTATTTAATCAGGGTGGACTGCACACAGCTTAACGCAGAGATCTTCACAGCTCTGCGGCTACCTCGCACACACTGAGGGCAGTCATTTAAAACAGTGGCGGAACAATAGAGCCAGAGACCCGGGTTCGATCCTGACCTCCGGTGCTGTCTGTGTGGGGTTTGCACGTTCTCTCCCTGTGAACGCATGGGTTTCTCCCGGGTGCTCCGGTTTCCTCCTCTATCTCAAAGACGTGTGGGTTGGGAGGTTAGTCGGCCGTTGTAAATTGCCTCTAGTGTGAGGTGTGTGGTAGAATCAGGGGGGAGTTGAGTACTGTTATTGTTTTTACCCTGTACTACCTCAATGCACTCTGTACTAACTCAATGTAAATGTACTGTGTAATGAATTGATCTGTACGATCGGTTTGCAAGACAAGTTTTTCACTGTACCTCGGTACAAGTGACAATAATAAACCAATACCAATAGCAAGAATAAAAGAGGGGATTAACGTAAATAGGAGGTCTTTTCACCCCAGCATTGTGCAATGAGCATTAACTGACCCATCTCCAAACCTTTGTATCCTTCCTACAGAGTGTAACCCAGCACTGGACTGAATCACCACTTGTGGCCAAACCTGTACAAGTCTTTACCATACCATTACACTCTCGATCTCTCCTTATAAAACCAAGCACCCAGATGCCTTACTTCAGAGCCACCTCAACTCTTCTGCTTCTTTTAAGGACTCTCTATTCTGCAACTCTTTCAGATTCAGATCAAATTAGTTTATTGTCGTACACACCAGGGTGCAATAAAATTCCTTGCTTGCCCTGAAGTTCATAGAGTAAACACTATACATAGTAATAATAAATGCAACGAAGAGGACTGCAAAACAATGGAATGGAGCAAAGTATGGACGTGCAAGCTGAACTAGTGCAAAAAGGAACGCTAAAGTGACAGTTTAAAGGACTCGACATTACTGCTGCTGGTTCTTCTTTCCAAAACAGATCACCTCAAACCCCTGGAGTGTGCCTCCATCTCGCCAGCCTGTTTGGAACCTGCAGGACACCTTGATGATCCCTGCCCCTCGGCTAAATGTGTACCAATTCATCCACTGTCCCCTTAATCTCACGTGCTTTACTGGTTCCATTCCACAGTGCTTGTCAACTGCCTCTTGAAGTTCCATACATACTACCCCCATTAACAAATCTCCGCTGGCCTTCATTAATTAATATTAACTCAAATGGCAATAAATTTTGATCCCAGATATCGATCAAGGGTTATGTGACATAGAGTCACGGAGTCTCAGAGTTATACAGCATGGAAACAGGCCCTTTGGCCCAACTCGTCCATGCTGACCAAGATGTCTATCCAAGCTGGTCCATTTGACTGCATTTGGCCCACGTTCCTCAAAACCCTATTCTATCCATGCATCTGTCCAAGTGTCTTGTAAACATTGCAATCGTATCTGCTTCTACCACTTCCTCTGGCACCTCGTTCCATCCACCCAGCACCCTCTGTGTGAAAAAGTTTCCTCTCAGATCCCTTTTAAATCTGCCCCCTCTCACCTTAAACCTATACCCTCCAGCTTTAAACTCCCCTACTCTGGTAAAAAAGGAAGACTGCAAACGTCCACCTTATCTATGGCCCTCATGATTTTATGTACCTCTATAAGGTCACCCACTCAGCTTCCTTCTCTCCAGGGAAGAAAAGCCCCAGCCTATTCAATCTCTCCTTATAACTCAAGCCCTGCAGTCCCAGGAACATCTCTACAGAGGGGTGATCAATGTGACATTAGAAAAGCAGCAAGAGTCCCACTACCCAGAGGAGGCAGGGAGAGGGAAGGACTCTGGAAACTCAGGAGGGTTCAGGGGAATATCAGTATGAACCTGGTGTAATGCGGAAGGCACAATCCGACTCTGGAAGATGAAGCAGAGCTTGAAGTAAAACGATGGTGATGTAGGGTCTGAATCTGTTGTGGCGAGGGCCAAAGAATCGCTGAAGGTTGAAACACACCCAGTGAGGGAGACACAAGAGACTGCAGATGCTGGAATCTGGAGCAAAACAGAAACAATCTGCTGGAGGAACCCAGCGGGTCGAGCAGCATCTGTGGGAGGGAAAAAGATGGTCGACGTGTTGAGTCAATGAGTCCTGATTCAGGGTCTTGACTCAAAATAGAGAAACAAAGAACTGCAGATGCTGAAATCCTAGATGAAAAACACTACGATGCTGGAGGAACTCAGCGGGCCAGGTAGCATCCGTGGAGAAAATCAGGTGGTCAACGTTTCGGGTCCTGAAGAGCGGTCCTGACCTGAAATGTCGACTGCCTGCTTTCCTCCATGGATGCTGACTGGCCTGCTGAGTTCCTCCAGCATCGTGGTGTTTTTCACCTTGACTCAAAACGTTGACCATCCCTTTGCCTCCACAGATGCTGCCTGACCCGCTGGGTTCCTCCAGCAGCTTGCTTTTTACTCCAGATATGAGGGAGCTGGTTCTAATGATTTGAGAAAGGAATCAGCAAGGGGAGACTGAAGTCAAAGATACTGCAGGAATGAAGAGCCAGCTACCATTAGTACTGAGACAGGAAAGGCCACGCTAGTTAGTTATATTAGTATCTACAGCCATTCCCCCTATCATTGGGGTTACAAATAGGAGAATTCAAACTCCTCACGTTGGCAGAACTGTTGAATACCTTAAAATCCTTACTTAAAGGATTAAAACTGTCCTCAGATTGACTCTCCAAAAAGGTTAAAATGTCAAAATCAGAGTTAAGAATCCTTACTTAAAGGATTAAAACTGTCCTCAGATTGACTCTCCAAAAAGGTTAAAATGTCAAAATCAGAGTTAAAAAAATTCTCAATTTACAGACATCCCATTTACAAATTTTCATCGTCATGCCATTGACACATTGGGCCTTGGATTTGCAAAACAACAGATAATTTGCCGGAGGAACTCAGCGGGTCGAGCAGCATCTGTGGGGGGGGGGGGGGGGGGGGGAAGGAATTGTCGGTGTTTCAGGTCAAAACCCTGCATCAGGATCCGAAACGTCGACAATTCCTTTTCCTCTCGCAGATGCTGCTCGACCTGCAGAGTTCCTTCGGCAGGTTGTTAGTTGCTCCAGATTTCAGTGTCTGCAGTCTCTCATCTCTCCTTTGGTTTCCAAATCTATTTTGCGCTATAACAAACTCACACCAGTCTCTGCCCATCTGATTACATTGTACTGATATACCCACAATGGGCTTCGATTTACGAAACTTCGCTCAACGAATCGACTTGCAGGAACTCATCCTTCTCGTAAACTGTGGTCAGGGTGCAAACCAAAAGCAAAGTACTGCAGATGTGGGAAGTCCGCAATAAAATCAGTGAATGCTGGAGGTACTCAGCAGGTTAATCAGGTGACAGGTCATGGACCTGAGATACTGGCACTGCTTCTCCCTCCACAGATGCCGCCCGACCTGCTGAGTACTGTTATGTTTGTTCTACATCAAGAGACAAACTTTGCGTGGGTTTAACATCTGAAAATGTTATGAACCAACAACACCAGAGTGGCTTGCTTTCCCTCTCTTTTTACAGCCACTTTCTGTTCCCCGATGTGACCCCTTACATTGCCTACTGGGAACTGTAGTTCTTCAGTATAACTACATAATAACACAAGTACCTCCAGCATTTTCCATTTGCATTTTTGGTAGTAACCAAGTACACTCCAGCAGGCAGAGAGTTTTAGCATCAAAAACTCGAGCTCTCAGAATGCCAAGTACAACAAAGGCTCAACAGAACAA
The DNA here is from genome assembly GCF_009764475.1 of Pristis pectinata. Lineage (NCBI taxonomy): Eukaryota > Metazoa > Chordata > Chondrichthyes > Rhinopristiformes > Pristidae > Pristis > Pristis pectinata. Next base: position 46,968,931 of record NC_067418.1, on the reverse strand, counting down.
GAAGGTCAGGATGCCAAGTACAACAAAGGCTCAACAGAACAAGAAGGGGAGGGATAAGCAAACACAACTGAACAACAGGCAAAGTACGGACCCTGCAGGGAGAAAATGAAGCAGCGTGCAAAGAGAAAGATCGGCACATCCATAAAAGGGTATGCAAAATTATTTTCTGAACGCATAAAAGGTAATAGGATGTGCAAAGGGGCAGTGGGGTTAATTAGAAACAGGAAAGGAAATTTGTGTAAAGGTGTTCACAGAAGGTGGTGCTGTAAATAGAGGGAAGTTGGGGAGGGAAGGGAGGATATTGTGCAGTGTAAGGATAGTGAGGAGGTGCTAAATAAGAGATGCCTAAGTTATCCAGCACTTCTTATTTTACGGGGGAACTGCCGGAGTGGGGCAGCTGGTGGAGCCGTCGTCTCACAGCTCCGGCGACCCCCAGGTTCGATCCTGACCTCCGGCGCTGTCTGCGTGGAGTTGGCACCTTCTGCCTGTGACTGTGTGGGCTTTCCACCGGGTGCTCCGGATTCCTCCCACATCCCAATGATGTGCAGGTCAGTAGGTTAATTGGTCACAGTAAATTGTCCTTAGTGTGTAGGAGAGTGGTGGAACTGGAGTGGTTGGGGGTGGGGGGGGGCGGGGGGGATGTTGATGGGAATGTGGGGAGAATAAAATGGGATCAGTGTGGAACAAGTATAAATGGGTGGTTGGGAGTCAGCATGGATTCAGTGGGCCGAAGGGCCTGTTTCATACTGTAGGATTCTATAACTCTATGGCAATCTTTCAGTCCTCTTTGGGCATTGGAATGGTGCCAGGGATTGGAGGATTACAAACTGTTAGATCCCTGTTCAACATGGGAGAGATGGGACAGACACGTCAGCCAAGGATCAGTCAGTCTAATGTCAGTAAACTACCAGCGTCCAGTACAGGGATAAAGTTCTGATCTGAGAAACACAAGCTAATGAGGACCAGCTTAACTGAGTTGTTACAGGCGATTTGCATTCAACTATTCATTGACTTTGATACAGTCGTGGAGTGGAGAATTGATAAGGGGAATTTAGAATGTTCAACAGGACGTTTGTAACATGGCTTTGAAGGAACAGTGCTAACTTTGGCCATATGTCGAAAGGAGGAGTGTAGAGGTACACTAATGTTCGACTGTCTGGTGGGATTTGCAAAATGACTCAGACCCAGGGGTTGACATTGGGACTATTGCTTTCCTTGTAATATATAGATGATCACAATTTTGTATAGGGAAACATACTTAGCAAAGTAATCAATAGTGAGCATAATGAAAGCACGCTTTAAGAAGGCTTAGACTGATGAAGTGCACAGACATAAGGCCCTTGCAATTAAATGTTGCTAAGAACAAAGTGAAGTTGGTAGAAGCAACTTGGAGAGACCGTTGCTCAGAAAACCATCCTAAAAAGTCACTCAATGTTCACCTTAGAATGGCAGCCATGCGTCAATTGTATTTCAGAAGGGCTCGTCTAGATACTTGGTAAACGTTGCGAGATGGGTGGGGTGTTGATGGATGGGTGAGAGACAATACTTTATAGGGGGAATGGGATTGATGGGATTGTTCTGAAAACCAGCATAGACTCAGTGGACCGAATGGTGTCTTTCTGTGCATTAAGGAAAAATGAAATACAAAAATACCAAATTTTGAAAGGACTTGGGCAATACTACTTATGCCTGCTCTTTGTACAAGCGTATGAGGAGCATTTGATGTTTCTGGGCCTGTACTCGATGGAGTTCAGAAGGAAGGGCGGGGGGGTGATCTCATTGAAACCTACCGGATTCTGAAAGGCCTGGATAGAGTGGACATGGAGAGGATGTTTCCAGTAGTGGGAGAGTCCAGGATCCGAGGGCACAGCCTCAGAATAAAGGGATGTCCCTTTAGAACTGAGATGAGGAGGAATTTCTTCAGGCAGAGGGTGGTGAATCTGCCAAATTCGTTGCCACAGAAGGGCGTGGAGGCCAAGCATTGGGTGTACTTAAGGCAGAGATTGATGGGTTCTTGATTGGTAAGGGAGTTAAAGGGGAGAAGATGGGAGAATGGGGTTGAGAAAAAAAAAATTGAATACTCCTGATTGAATGGCGGAGCAGACTCGATGGGCCGAATGGCCTGATTTTATATCTTATGGTCTTATAAAGGGTTCATAATGGGCCGGGATACGTTAAAAGGGGAAAATGGGGAATGGGAAGGAATTCCTTCCCAAATTAATAGTTAGGCATTGTGGAATAAGGAATCTGGGTAACCAGGGAGGCAGCTTACATTATTGTGTTTGAGAGAAGATTGGGCGGTTTTCTGGAAAAGAACACAATTGGGAGTTGTGAGGGGCAAGGAGACGGCGGAGGTGGAACTGCTTATGGAGTCTGACTTGCCCAAGAAATCCTGATGACTTTATCCCCCTCAAGGTGAGCCTCTGGTGAAATAAACGGAGCCTGCCAGTGGGAGAGGTCCCAGCACTCGCCTTCGGGAAGGGTGTCAAGGTCCTTACCTTTGACCTGTGAATCTCTCCATCGTCGTCTTCCCCACCCACGCCGAGGATCTTCCGGGACTTCAGGCGGCTAACCAGGTCAGTCTGGCTGTGCTTTTTCATCAGGGGTGGGTGTTGTTTGGCAGCCATGGTTGCCCGCAGCAGCCAGTCCTGGTCGTACGCTGAAACTGAGAGGAGGAGAGGCCGTGAGACTGAGAGACCCTGTGCAAACATGACTACAGCTGCCCGACGATATAAATAGTGGACACGTGGTTGACTGGGCGAGGGGAAAGTTGTAGACTGCAGCAAGATATTATGAAACATTAATAGCATTGTTCAGGCCACAGCTGGAGTGCTGTGCGCAGTTCTGGTCGCCACAAACCGCAGGAAGGATGCGACTGCGCTGGAGTGGGGGTGCAGGCCACATCCTCCGGGACGTTGCCAGGGACGGAGCAGGGAAGATAGGCTGGGTTTCATTTTCCCGGGAGCGGAGGAGGCCAAGGGTAGACCTGACAGAGGTGTACAAGATTAGGAGGGAGCACAGAAAAGGTGAGCGATGAGAAACATTCCCCGATAGCAGAGACGCCTGAAATCAGAGGGCGTGGGTTTAGGGTGAGGGGTCGGAGGTTCAGAGGGGATCAGAGGAGGGATTTAGTTTTCATCTGGAAAGTGGTTGGAATCTGGAAGGCACAGCCGGAGGTAGTGGAGACAGGTACTCACACACTGTTCACAGCAAGATAGCGCCGGAGCGTGGCGACTCATTGCAAGCTGCTCTGTACAGATCTATTCCTTACCCTTACTATAACCGTTCTACACTTTTAAATTTAAATTCTATGTCACTTACTATTACTAATAATGTTCTTTTAAATCTTCTTACAGGGCTGGCAATGAGATGGACTCTGACCTCACGATGTACCTTGTTGTGACCTTGCACCTTATTGCACTGCACTTTCTCTGTAGCTGTGACACCTCAATGCACTCTGTACTACCTCAATGCACACTGTACTAAGTCAATGCACTCTGTACTACCTCAATGCACTCTGTACTACATCAGTGCACTCTGTACTAACTCAATGCACTCTGTACTACCTCAGTGCACTCTGTACTACCTCAGTGCACTCTGTACTACCTCAGTGCACTCTGTACTAACTCAATGCACTCTGTACTACCTCAGTGCACTCTGTACTACATCAGTGCACTCTGTACTACATCAGCACACTCTGTACTACCTCAATGCACTCTGTACTAACTCAATGCACTCTGTACTACCTCAATGCACTCTGTACTACATCAGTACACTCTGTACTAACTCAATGCACTCTGTACTACCTCAATGCACTCTGTACTAACTCGGTGCACTCTGTACTACCTCAGTGCACTCTGTACTACATCAGTGCACTCTGTACTACCTCAATGTAACTGCACTGTGTAATGAATTGGCCTGTATAATTGGTATGCAAGACACGTTTTTCACTGTACCTTGGTACAAGTGACAATAATATAACTTTTATAAATAAAAGAATATAAATAAACAAATAAATAAATAGGTAAATAAATAGATAAATAAAATAATTTTAAAAACTAATGCCAATACCAATACTTCGACGAATGTGGGCCAAGTGCTGGAAAATGGGATCAGGTGTAGATAGGTAGTTGGTGGCCAGTATAGGCCATGTGGGTCCAAGGGCCCTAATTCTACACTATTTCTCCATGACCAGGCCAACCTAGTCAGGGCATGTTTTGGAGTCAGCTGAGTGGCCCAGATGGTGGTACTTCTGAGTCAACAGCCTCACTCCACAGACTGAAGCACCCAAAATTTCGAGCAGGCGATTCCGTGATGTCCTGATTGCATGTGGCCAGACTCACTAACGTGAGGTGAGGCATGAAGTGGGCCCTAAATTCCCTCTCGGGTGGATGTGAAAATATCCCCCGCCTCTGTTCCAAAGGAAGAGCGGGCAGCATCTCCCTGTGTCCTGGACAGTGTCTACCCCTTAACCACCAGCAGAATCCAGCCAGTGTCACAGTGCTACAGACAATCTGCTGGAGGAACTCAGTGGGTCGAGCAGCATCAGTGGGAGATGAGGAAAGGAACTGTTGATGTTTTGGACCCTGATGCAGGGTTTCGACCCAAAAAGTCGACAATTCCTTCTCCCCACAGTTGCTGCTTGGCCCGCTGAGTTCCTCCAGCAGATTGTTTCTTGCTCCAGGCTCCAGCATCTGCATGGTCTCTTGTGAATCCACAGTCACGGCACTGTTTGAGAGATGTTCCTAATTTCAAACTGCTTGCCAAGTTTGCTCTGTTGCATCAATGACTATGTTTCAAAAATACTTCATTGTTATTGAGCATTTTTTAAGTAACTATTTTCAGCAGTTATTAAAGGGCACCAACTTTCCCTGGAACAATCCCTTCAAAGGCTATTATACTGAGCAAATAGATCTAATCAGCATCTGCGTGGAGCCCTGTTGAGGAAATAGTTTTTTGCTAACCTGCCCAGTAATTATTCTCATCAGGGTCATTTCTTATAACATAGAACGCTATAGCACAGTACAGGCCCTTCGGCCCACAATGTTGTGCCGACATTTTATCCTGCTCTGAGATCTATCTAACCCTTCCCTCCCATATAGCCCCCTATTTTTCTATCATTCATGTGTCTATCTAAGAGTCTCTTAAATGTCCCCAATGTATCTGCCCCCACAATCTCTGCCAGCAGTGCGTTCCATGCACCCACCACCCTCTGTGTAAAATACTTACCTCTGACATCCCCCTTATACCTTCCTCCAATCACCTTAAAATTATGCCCCCTCGTGTTAGCCATTTTCGCCCTGGGAAGAAGTCTCTGACTGTCCACTCAATCTATGCCTCTTATCATCTTGTCCACCTCTATCAAATCACCTCTCATCTTCCTTCTCTCCAAAGAGAAAAGCCCTAGCTCACTCGACCTATCCTCATAAGACATGCTCTCCAATCCAGGCAGCATCCTGGTAAATCTCCTCTGCACCCTCTCAAAAGCTTCCACATCCTTCCTATAATGAGGTGACTAGAACTGAACACAATACTCCAAGTGTGGTCTGACTAGAGTTCCACAGAGCTGCAACATCACCTCGCGGCTCTTGAACACAATACCCCGACTAATGAAAGCCAACACACCATACGCCTTCTTAACAACCCTATCGACCTGCGTGGCAACCTTGAGGGATCTATGGACTTGGACCCCAAGATCCCTCTGTTCCTCCACACTGCTAAGAGTCCTTAAAAATCCTTAAAAAGAAAACAGCATTCAACAAGATTTCACAAAACAAACAGAAGTACAATGATCCGTGTAGAAATGCTCCACTTTTTTCAGTTTAAGGGACAAAGCAGATCACAGTGTATTCAGCAAGTGAGTTGGTATTGAACTGGCTTTGGCCTTGAGAGGATACATCCAAGTAGTGATCTTAGAGGTTTCGTACAATATTAAGTCAGGCTGAGGAAGTCAAGGTATTACTCTAAATGGAATTATAATAAGGTTCTAAGCTACAATAATTTTGATATTATAATTGTTTCTTTATTTCAAAGAGTAATCGATTCACGGAACAGAGTCCCAGAGAGTAGGGGAGGCAGAAATCCCGAGAGGGGAGGTAATTATCAGGAGCACTGCACTCATTCTGTGTGTGCAACAGTGCATTTTATGAGTTCCAGCTGGACAGTCTGTCTATCAGCCCTCCTCACCTGCATCCACCTATCACCTGCCACCTCTTGCTCCGCCCCTTCCCCCCCCCCACCTCTTTTTCTGGCCATCCCCCCTCTTTCTTTCCAGTCCAAATGAAGTCTCTCGACCCAAAACGTCGACTGTCCATCTCCCTCCGTGGACGCTGCCTGGCCCGCTGAGTTCCCCCAGCGTTCTGTGTGTTGCTCCAGCTAGTAGAACTGCCGCCTTACTTACAACTCCATCAACCCAAGGTTCAATCCTGGCCTCAGATGCCGTCTGTATGGAATTTGCATGTCCTCCCTGTGACCATCTCAGTTTCCTCCGGGTGTTCTGGTTTCCTCCCGCGTCCCAAAGATATGTGGACCAGTGGACTAATCGGCTCCTATAAATTACCCCTAGTGTAGGTGAGTGGTAGAAAATGGGGGGGGGGGGGGGTGGAGTTGATAGGAATGTGGGGAGAATAATAGGATTAGTGTGAATAGGTGGTGGGGCGGGGGGGGCGTTGCTGAAGGGCCTATTTCTGTGCTGTATGACTGCAGGACAGGCACCGTCACTAATCGTCAAGATACACAGGAGGAGATTTGGGAGAGCCAATTACTTTGCTCAGGTAATCCAGATCAAGAAGGCATGATGTTAAAATTACTGCCACAGCAGCAGGTGGGAAACTGCAACACAGAGTCACACAAAACAGGAACAGGCCCTTCGGCCCATCCTGGCTATGCCGACCATCGGTCTTGTCTAGATTAGTCGCATTTACTCACAGTTAGTCCGCAGCCTTCTATGCTCCCCTCCCTCATAAGCTTGAGACAGTGGGGGAATTAAGGCCCTCAGGACTAAGATAATCAGACTTCTGTCAGATTGAAGGATTTGGAGCAAAAGTAGGTGCAAATTAGCCGCGATCCATTGGAATGGTGCAGACTAGACGGTGCGTGTAACAATCCCACATTGTGGCCAATGTTCAACCCTCACTCAACCGATCCCACTTATGGGATCTTGCTGTACACGAGTTAGCTTCTGCACTTCCTACGTCATTTTAAAAGTACTTTGTGGTTTGTCAGATGCTTCGGGGCGTTCCAAAACGGAGGAAGGTGCAACATAAATCTAAGGCTATCTTTTCCCTTTGGAGACCGAGCAAACTTGATTCACTACAGGGACCCCTTATATCAGTGGTAACTGGCAAGGAGTACTTGCAAACACTGAAGTGGCTGCATGGGGCCTGATCCCAAACTGACCTTGCCTGTAGTCACGTGTATCACACCTCCATCACGGGTTTATGGATGGCTATAGAGGAATTGGGAAATTTCGATGCCAATCTTTATTTCCCAACTCTCAGCTGTGGCCCAGTTGCCAAGATGTGAACCTTTTAAGCAGAAGGTCGTGTTCCGGTGCAGAGACTTAGAGACTGAGTGCAAAGTTCTCGGCCGGCACTGCCACGTAGCACTGAGGGCGTGCTGGACTGTTTGCAGACGTTCAACTAAGGCCCCACCCGCTTTAAGGACACCAATGACACTACTTCAATGAATGGTTTGGGAGTCCCCAGTGTTTTGGCCCACACTTACTGTGCAATCAACACCATTAAAACAGATTACAGTGTACCCTTGCTTCACAGCAGTTCCTGCAGCAGAAATCCGTCCTTACGGAATTTACAAATCGCTACGAAAATATTTGAGATGCGGAATAAAAATTCGCTCTCTCAGAATTTAGCTGAGAGAAAAAAAGAACCAAATAAACACAAAATGCAAAACAAACAACAAATGGTTGTCAAGGGAAAATCACGTTACAGATTTTTTCTAGGAACACAATCCCTCTGTAACATGGGGCTGTCCTGTACTTGGTCATCACCATGCTGAATTTGCCGAATCTTGCTGTGCTTCCCCAGGGGCAGCTGGTTACTGTATTTCCCACATTACCACAGGGATCTCATTACAAAAAAGTACTTTAAAGCGACTTGGGAGCAACATGAGGTTGCGATTATAAATGCAAGCCTTTCGTTTCCTTCCTGTGGCCCAGAGCCTGGCTCGGATCAGTTGACCCAGCACAGACCAGGGATTCACCCTGGAAACCCTCATTCCGTGCGGCTTTGCCACACGAGAGATGGTTCCTTTACTCTTTCAACCTCTGGAGGGGACCCCTGCCTAGCTGTGAGGTTTAACTGCCCTAAAAATAAGACAAGTACTGCAGAGATATTACTGTGAAAAGTCACAAGGTAATCATACAGTCAGGGCTTCCACTTAATCACTGTGGTCCAGTTAAAATGGACTGCAATCTCTTACTCTTGAAATTATATTATAGTGCCTGAGTTTTCAAATTATTATGGTAGATACAGTTGACAAACATTTGAATCGCCTATGCCTTCAGGCTACAGACCAAGTAGAGTCATCGAGTCGCACAACACAGAAACAGGCCCTTTGGCCCAACAAGTCCATGCCAACCTTCTGTACTAATCCCATTTGCCTGCATTAAGACTGTACCTTGCCTATTTAAGGGTCTGTCTAAATGCCTCGCGGTTGTATCTGAATCCACCTCCTCCTCTGGCAGTGAGTTCCAGATATCAACCACTCTCTGTGGAAAAAACTTACCCCTCAGACCCCGCTCTAAAACTCCTCCCTCTCACCTTAAACCTGTGCCCTCTTGTTTTTGATCCCTCTACCACGGAGAAAAAGATTTTGACGATCGACCCTATCTATGCCTCATAATCTTACAGATGTCGATCAGGTCACCCCTTAGCCTCCTTCAAATGGATAGGGAGACAGGGAATTGACGGCCTCTTTCTGTGCTGTGTGACTCCATGACATCAGCTCTGCCCAACAAGACATTCTGTCTGGTGATGCAGGAAGCAATGATGTGCAAACGTTTCCATGTTGATTGCTGCAATATTTAAAGTTCCGCTTTCTCACGAGTGAGAAAGAAATTCAGAGTTTAGGCCATATTTATATCAGAACAGACGAAGGTGACTTCCCTTCTCCCCCCCCATACAGCTTGCCCCTGCCTCCATTCTGATTGTGATGGTCAGTAAACAACAGGAAATTATCGGCTTTGATTGAGGAAGCTGGAATAGGAGGTGTCCCCACCACCAACGTGAATCCTCGAGGGCTTTAAGCTGAGAGGGGAAAGAGTAAAGGAGATGTGCGGGGCAAGTATTTTAGCACAGGGAGAGGTGGGTGCCTGGGACACACTGCCAAGGGAGCAGATACAATAGTGGTGTTCAAGAGGCTTTTAGACGGGCTCATGAACATACAGGGAATGGAGGGATCCTGTGAGGGTAGAAGGGATTTAGTTTAATTTGGCATCATGCTCGGCACAGACATCGTGGGCCGAAGGGCCTGTTCCTGTGCTGTTCCATGTTCTCACAATAGCAGATAATCAACTGCTTGCTTTAGTGCCCTGCTGAATGCTGGCCAAGCTTCAACAGTGACCACGCTTTCCGAGGTCCCCCGAGGGCGTCAGAGTTCATCCTCCCTCCACACGATCAATTTTGTCAAATGAAGCACCGAGACCTTCCACTGGAAGACTCTGGGCACTTGCAAGGGCTTTGCTTGCCAGCACAGAGAATGATATCACAGAGGAAGTGACCAAGCCCCAATACACAATTTCCCAGGGTCTGCTAGTTGCATTTGCTGTCCATAATTGCTGGACAAATGTCACATCAGTTGTTGAAATAAGCGGGAGCAAACGATTTTCAAGAACTAACACGGTCATTGCCGGGGATACTCAATTCTTTCTTGGAAAAATTGTGTATAATTTATGTCTAATTTACGTTTTTCTCGTGAATGCTGCTTATCTGATGCTATGTGCCTGTGATGCTGCTGCAGGTAAGTTCTTCATTGCACCTGAGCGGACGTGTACTTGTGCACGTGACAATAAACTCAACTTTGACTTTCAACTTTCCTCACTCATGGTTCCTTGTCCAGCACAGTTGGCAGGGCTCTCAACTGCAGCTGCTCACCTCCCCACTGCTCATGCCTCTTGCACAGGTCACCCGCAACAATGGGCTTCTCCAATATGCAACATCTCCTCTTCCCCCCACCAACCCCCCCCCCCCACCTTCCAACCCTCCTCCCACAGCTGACTGCCCACTCCCATTTTTGCCACCTCACACATGAGCCCAGCACCAAAGCCACCCATCGCCTCCCCTCCCAGTGTTCCAAAGGGGGTGCTCTTATAGAGCATGGAGGAGTGACCTTATAGGGGTGTACAAAATCATGAGGGGCATAGATAGGGTGAATGCACTCAGTCTTTTTCCCAGGGTTGGGGAAATCAAGAACTAGAGGGCATACGTTTAAGGTGAGAGGGGAGAGATTTAATAGGGACTTGAGGGCTAACTTTCTTTTTTACACAGAGGGTGGTCCGTGTATGGAATGAGCTGCCAGAGGAAGTGGTTGAGGCAGGTACATTAACAACTTTTAAAAGGCAGTTGGACCGGTACATGGATAGGAAACGTTTCAAAGGATATTGGCCAAACATGGGCAAATGGGACTAGCTTGGATGGGGGCACCTTGGTCGGCATGGATCAGTTGGGCTGAAGGGCCTGTTTCCATGCTGTATGGCTCTGTGACTCTTACCTTCGATGCCTTGGCCAATAAACAAAAGCATTCCTTTTGACGTTGTAACCACCATTGACCTGTTCTGCGAGCTAGAAGGATGTGTGGATGTGCACTCCAAGGTCTCTCTGTTCCTTCACACCAGTCAATATCCTCCTATTTATTGTACATTCCCTTTCCTAATTGCAACTCCCTTCATGCATTACCTCACATATCTCTGGGTTAAATGCCATTTCCAAATTTCTGTCCAGCTCATCTATATAGGAAGAGTCATTAGTTCATACAGCGTAGAAACAGACCCATTGGTCCATCACGTTTGTGTTGGCCTTAAAGTACCAATCAATACGAATCCCATCTACCAGCACTTGGTCTGTAGCCTTCTATGTCTCAGCTCTTGTCTTGACACTTCTAAATGTCGTGAGAGTCTCTCCCTCCCCCACCCCCTCAGGTAGCATGTTCAAAACTCCAACCACCTCCTGGGTGAAAAAATATTTCCTCAAATCCCCTCTAAACCTCCTACCCCTCACCTTAAACCTTTGCCCTCTAGTTTTAGATATCTCCGCTCTAAGGTAAAATATCCCACAGTATGCCTCCCTGTCAGTGCTTTTCGTAATTCTCTACATCTTTATCAGGTTCCGCCTCAGCCCCCTCTGCTCCGCTGAAAACGAAACGCAGCCTATCCAGTCTTTCCCGAAGTGCTCAATCCCAGGCAACGCCCCGTTGCCTGCACCCCCTCCAGCACAGTCACATCCTTCCTGCGGTGTGGCGACCAGAACTGCACGCAGCACTCCAGCTGTGGCCTGAACAATGCTATTAATGTTTCATAATATCTTGCTGCAGTCTACAACTTTCCTCTTGCCCTGTCAACCACGTGGCCGTTATTTATATCATTGGGCTGCTATACTTACCTCTAAATCATTAATATTTATTAAAAAAAAAGTGAGGGACCAAGTACTGAGTCCTGTGGAATCCCACTGCTAACAACCTTCCAGTCACAGAAACCATTAATCCTTGCTTCCTGCCACTGAGACGATTTTGGATCCAGTTTTCCGCTCTCATCTGATTCCTAACCTGCAATGTGGAATCTCGCTCAAGTCCAGAGACTACACCACAAGTTCTAACAGCTTTAATTGACATCCACCTTATAAACCACAGCAATGCCTATAAAGCACCTTAGACTGAGCAATAAACCACTGCAGACATTCCAACACACGTTCAGTTTCATTCCGCAGGTCATGGGGCAACCAAGTTTTGCCAAAGCATGCAATGTCCTACAAGGTTTCAGGACTTCCATCTCTGCAGAATCCAGGGTCATCCCACACAGCAGGGGAAGCAGATAGAGTCACACAGAATGGAAACAGGACCTTTGACAATGTGCCAATCAAGATGCCCATTTATCGAGTTCCATTTGCCTGCGTTTGGCCTGTGTCCCTCTAAACCTTTCCTATCCGTGTACCTGTCCAAGTGTCTTTTAAATGTTGTTAATATGACTCCTTCAACCACTTTCATTCCATATACAGACCACCCTCTGGGTGAAGAATTTGCGGTTCAGGTTCCTATTAAATCTCTCCCCCTCACCTTTGGTATTAGTATTGGTTTATTATTGTCACTTGCACCGAGGTACAGTGAAAAACCTGTCTTGCATACCGATTGTACAGATCAATTCATTACACAGAGCAGTTACATTGAGTTAGTACAGAGTGCATTGATGTAGTACAGGTAAAAACAATAACAGTGCAGAGTAAAGTGTCACAGCTACAGAGAAAGTGCAGTGTAATACGATGCAAGGTCACAACAAGGTAGATCGTGACTTGTGCCCTCTAGTTCTTGATTCCCCAACCCTGGGAAACAGACTGTGCGCATTCACCCTGCCTGTGACCCTCATCATTTTATACATCTCTAGAAGATCACCCCTCATTCTCCAACCTCCAGTGAATAAAGTCTGAGCCTGCTCAACCTCCCTCCATAACTCAGTCCCTCGAGTCTTGGCAATATCCTCGTAAGTCTCCTCTGCACTCTTTCCATATTAATGGCACCTTTTCCTACGGCAGAGTGACTACAACTGAACACAACACTCCAAATGTGGCTTGACCAATGTCTCGTACAACCTTACTTGCTTTACAGGTGATAATACCCACTCTGCTCCCAATCCCAGGAACACCCACCCCTCTCCCGATCCCGGGAACACCCGCTCCCCTCCCGATCCCGGGAACACCCGCTCCCCTCCCGATCCCAGAACACCCACTTCCCTCCCGATCCCAGGAACACCCACTCCCCTCCTGATCCCGGGAACACCCACACTAAAGTCTTGGGAGGTTCCACGTTTCTGCTGAATACTTGAGACAACCTAGAGTGCCCTGGAAACCCTGGTAGCATTTGTGTTGGAATTTACCCAGGACTGTCACACCCAGCATCTCCATTGTTAAAATATATCTCTTCCACCATTAGAATTCCGCCCACTGTGCCAGCTCAGCTCAGCCAACTGTAATCCCGTTGGAGACACAAGCAACTACAGGTGCTGAACTCGGAAGCAAAAAACGAGCTGCTGGAAGAACACAGCAGGCCAGGCAGCATCTGTGGAGGCGAAGGGACAGTCGACCATTCATTCGAGACCCTGGAAGGAAGATAGCCGGTATAAAGAGGGAGGGGAGGGACGGGGGCCAGTAGGTGATAGGTAGAACCAAGTGAGGTGGGGGGTGATGGGCAGACGTGGTCAGGCGGGGGAGGTGGAGAGGTGGAAGTCAGAGACAAGAGGCTGGCGAATGATGGGTGGAATCAGATCAGGTAAAGAATTTAATTAGGTGGGAGCCAGGTGGAGTGAGGGAGGGGGAGGCAGGGACGGAGGCTGGAAGGTGATAGGTGGAACCAGACAGTTGCATTGCATGTGTTGGAAGAACAGTTGGCTCCTTCTCTGCCCAGGAGGCCAGTGTTGGAGCAGGAGAGGAAGTTTCCGAGGTTACCATTGCAGCATTTGAAGATAACTGCTCTTAAAGGAAGGAAAGCAAAACGGGAACAAGCAGCAAATATTTTGAGATATAAAGGTTCTTTTTTATTACCGAAGTTAGACCCAGGGGCATCTGCATTAATGGAGCCACTGAGTCAGTAACTACAGTCAGAGGGATGGTGGCAATGTACAATATTTGTGGTAGTTGTCTGCAGTTCTGGTTGCCCATTACAGGACGGACATGGAAGCTTTGGGAAGGGTACAGAAGAGGTTCACCAGGATGCTGCCTGGATTAGAGGGTATGAGCTATAAGGAGAGGTTGGACAAACTTGGGTTGTTTTCTCTGGAGTGGCAGAGGCTGCGGGGAGACCTGATAGAGGTTTATAAAATTATGAGAGGCAAAGATAAGAGTACACAGACAGAATCATTTTCCCAGGGCGGAAGTGTCAAATACTAAAGGGCATAGCTTTAAGGTGAGAGGGAGAGAGTGGTGGGTGCCTGGAACGGGCTGCCAGGGGTGGTGGTGGATACGATGGTGGTCTTTAAAAGGCTTTTAGATAGACTCATGAGTATGCAGGGAATGGAAGGATGTGGATCATGTGCAGGCAGAAGAGATTTGGGTTAATTTGGCATCGTGTTCAGCACAGATATTGTGGGCCAAAGGGCCTGTTCCTGTGCTGTTCAATGCACAAGACCAACAAAATCTGCATTGCAGCTGCAAGTTTTATCCCTCAAAGTATATTCAAAATCCCAGAAAATATTTATAATGGCAAATCTTGCTGAAAACACTCAGCAGGTCAGGCAGCGGCTGTGGAGAGGAAAACAGGCTTTCCGACACAGTGGCGCTGCCAGTAGAGCCGGTCCCTTGCACCGCCAGAGACCCGGTTTCAATCCTGACCTCTGTCTCTGTGGAGTTTACACGTTCTCCCCGTGACCACAGGGGTTTGCTCTGAATGCTCCGGTTTCCTGCCGCATCCCAAAGACGTGCAGGTTTGGAAGTTGACTGACCACCGTGAATTCCCCCCCAGTGTGTCGGTGAAGGTAGAATCTGGGGGGAGTTGACGGGAATGTGGGGAGAATAAAATGGGAGAGTAAATGTGCGCTTGATGATCGACACGGACTCAATAGGCTCGAGGACCTGTTTCTGTGCTGCATCTCTCTATAACTCCATGATGACCTTCTGATCATTGCTCTTTAGAGCATCAGCAGTTCCTCACTCCTGCGTTGTGCCTTAAATGAAGACTTCGGTTAAATGGATGCAGTGTTCCACATGGCTCGAATGCTCAGTTTCCCCATCAACTCTGCCTCCTCTTCACACAGAGAGGAGTGGTGGGGGTGGAATTATGAGACTATTGTCCGTGTAAGAAGATAATAAACATGCTTGAGTCCCTCAGGACTCAGATCCCAGGGACAGGTGCAGGGAAGGGACGCAGCCAAAGGCAGTGGAATTCCCCCAGTCCATGGGTTGATTGTACTAACCAGGAGTTAAGGAGCAGTAACAACATTTATTTGCTGCGTACATCCTAATTCTCTGGAGACACCTTCAATGTGCACTGAACTAAGACAAAATCAGAGGCAGTAGAAAACTCTTGCCATTAAAGAAGCCAGTAAGCTGGAAAAGATGCCATTAAGCTGGAAAGAGTGCAGAAAAGATTTACGAGGATGTTGCCAGGACTGGAGGGACTGAGTTATAGGGAGAGATTGAGCAGGCTAGGATTAGTGTAGGAGAAAGAGGAGTGTTCTTATAGAAGTGTGTAAAATCATGAGGGGCATCGATAGGGTGAATGTTTCCCAGGGCTGAGGAATCAAGAGCCAGAGGGCATAGGTTTGAGGTGATGGGAAGAGACTTAATAGGAACCTGAGGGGCAACTTTTTCACCCAGAGGGTGGTCCGTATATGGAACGAGCTGCCAGAGGAAGTGGTTGAGGCAGGTACACAAACAACATTTAAAGGCATTTGGACAGGTACATGGATAGGAAATGGGCCAAACGCGGGCAAATGGGACTAGCTTAGAGGGGAATCTTGGTCAGCATGGATCAGTTAGGCTGAAGGGCCCGTTTCAGTGTTGTGTGACTCTATGACTCTTTGCCAGTCAGTCTAATCTCCACAATCTGAAGGCACAAAGCATGTTACAGAGACAAAGACAACAGCCAGGCCGAGAACCTTACCGTCTGACCAAAGTAATTGAGGGCTAAACTGCTGACATGTTCTAATTTAAAAACAAAAATAATAAGAAGATATAGAGGTTTTAGATCCATTTAGTTTAAAGGAATGCCCATCTAATTTTAATGCTCACTCTACTTCCCGCTAATGAAGTAGCAAACTTGTACTGTGTGCTGACTGTGAAGTTACTGGTAACAATGACCATCTATGTAGCAGCAACTGAGTCTTCAAGAGGTAAGAGTGAAGTGATGGGGGCAGAATATTACGAAGATCTTTCAAATCACATCTCTGTTGGGGAAAATTAAAGGAATAACTCTGCCAAATTCTGGTGCCACAAGTGTGGGCAAGGTTATGGTCTCTCATTGAGAGGTTTGGTCTCCTGGCATACAGTGGATGGAGCACTGAGGGGCTCTCCTCACCCAGCCCAGCCCATCTGCTCCTCTTCTGGAGTTGTTTGTTGAGCCAGTGGCAGGGAGTGTCTAACGCCAGATATTGGGCAGATGCTGGGGAGATTTGGGCCAGTCGCTACCTGACTGACCATCCACAGACACAACCTGGCATGGATGCTAACCATCAGATCCACGGCCCAGGAGGTCACCCTCCCCAAGTCCATGCTGGGCTTTTCATGAATGAAAGACTAATCTCCTAGATATGATTCATGACTCCAGGGAAGAAAAAGCTCTATTTTTCGGGGAAAAAATGGAAATTTGTCTTTATTAACTACAGAAATAGGGGGACATTATGGCTCTCAGCTGATTGGGGAGGGTTGAGGGTAATTTTCTCTTTCCAAATACTGAATTATAGACACAGAGCACAGAAACAGACCCTTCGGCCCACTGAGTCGGTACTGACCAGCAACCACCCATATATTATAATCCCATTAAATCTCGCCATATTCCAATCAACATTCACTCCCCTGCCCCAAGATTCTACTGCTCACCCACACACTAGGGGCAATTTACAGTGGTCAGTTAACTTACCGACCTGCACGCCTTTGGGATGTGGGAGGAAACTGGAGCACCCGAGGGGGGGGAGTCCCATGCGGCCACGGGGGAGCACGTGTAAACTCCACACAGACAGCGCTGGGGGTCAGGATCGAACCCGGGTCGCTGGAGCTGTGAGGCAGCGACCCAAACTGTGGTGCCACTGTGCTGAATGTTGCTTTGATAAACTGAATGACCCACATTCCTGTGTGTTTTAAGGGCCTTTGAGTGCACCGTTCCATTCTAAATGTGGTTCCCTTTCCCAGGTCTCAATCTCATCCCTAAGGTTGGGAACATACACTTCTTTAGTTGTCTATCTCACTCATGTTTCCAGCCTAACTCTCCCTCCTTTCAGCTTTTCATACATTTTGTCACAATTCGCCACAACTTAGTATCAATCAATCTTGATGCTTTTTTTCCTCAATTCATAGAACATAGAACACTACAGCACAGTCCAGGCCTTTCAGTCCATGATGTTGTGCCGACATTTTATCCTGCTCTAAGATCTATCTAACTCTTCCCTCCCACATAGCCCTCCATTTTTCTATCATTCATGTGTCTATCTCAGAGTCTCTTCTTGCATAAATATGCATAAGAGAGCCTCAGCAGAAACCTCCCCTTTCACCACATTTTCCTGGCCTTTACATTCTTTTTTCTTATGTGGATGTAACAGCCTTCAACCCGAGTACCACCACTTTTGACCTAAGTTTGGCTCATATTGTTCCTTGTCAAACCCTCCTTGAAAACTCAAGCGCCACAAATTCTTCTCACCAATTCCCTCCTCGATCCTTTTTATAATTGACCTTCGCCAGTACAGAGGTGGCCTTTTGTTCTTGTGCCTGACCCTGGAGATTTGTAATTTGAATGGAAGTTGTAGCTGATGTAATACTGGGAAATCAACACAGACTCTGTTGCAAATGCAATCCTTAATGGTTTATGAAATCTAGCCAAGAAGCATTCTTGCTAAGCTCGAGCTCTGCTATTGTTATATGTGGCTGCTCTGCCCATCTAATGACAGGATATCTGGGTATTGTCAGTTCACTGTTAACAGTTCGAAACTACAATTCCCATGATCCCCATCTTTTGTTCAAATACTCTCAGTAGGGACTGGAACTCACGAGTTCCCTGCACTGTCTGCCATGCCATTTTACACATTTACAGTAAGTGTGGGTGATCGTGTAAAGGTTGGGGTGGTGTGGCATGGAATATGTAATGAATTATGCTGCGTCTGGGTTAACTTATGCCCCTTTCAGTTCTCAAGCTTCATGCAGTTAAATAACAACCTTAATGAGAATTGCCTTTGTTCTTTATTTCAAACAAAATATTAAAAAATTATTGAAGTGAGATGGATATATTTTTTAAGGATAGCAGCTCAGAACCAACCTCAACAACAACTGCATATCACCATAAGCTAGCCCAAGGGAAGTCTGGCTTGTGTTTCCAGTACATTTAGATCACCGGTTTTCTAAAAATAACAAGACTAGGAAGAAATTGAAGATACCCCTGTTAACTAACACCTATTCAATGCGGAGGAAACCAAAGAACTGACCATAATAAATTTCTGTCTCACAAGGCATGATAAAAAGTGTAAAGAAACCAAGCGAAATGTGGCTGACAGTGAATGCATGCTTGACACAACAATTTTACATAACAGCTGATCTCCCAGAGCAATGCACAGGACCTCAGAATTGTTATGGTCTGTTCTTGACAGTTACAATTTGTCTCTAAATGTTTCTGCACCGTTTGGTAGGGGTCATTACTCCTCTGTGGACAATGTTGCTTGCGTGATGCAGACGTTTCAGGCAGGGAATATAGGAAAATATTGAGAAGCATATAGAGACACACTCTGAAGATTTGATAAATATGCATTGAGAGGAGAATTATGTTTTACAGGTGGGGTTGGGTAAATTCACTCAATGAATCATTTTAGTTTTGGTCGGTGCAGTCGGATATTCTTTCATCAATGTGGCCATTGTTTATTGTCCATCCCTAATTGCCCTTGAGAAGTTAGTAGTGAGTCACCCTCTGGAACTACCGCAGTCCTTCTGGTGCCCTTAGGTGGGGGTGGTGCGATCCAAGATGATGATGAAGGACTGGCGATATATTTCCAAGTCAGGATGGTGAGATACTTGGAGGGGAACCTGCAGCTGGTGGTGCCCTTGTTCTTCTTGGTAGTCTGGGTTTGGAAAGAGCTGCTAAAATGTAATTTAATTCAATTTTTTTTCACTGAACACATAGGAAACCCCGAGGGCTTTCCAAATTTACTTTGAACGTGACAGGCTGCGGATGAGAGATGATTTGCTTTTATTTCTCAAGCAGCACTGACTGGTTTTGAAGGAGAGGTGGATTATCTGAAAGGCATCACATTTCCCTAAATAGGTTTATTGGTACTAGAGGAAGAATGATTAATTAATTTATACAGTTATAAATGTGCACATTGGAATTTATCACGGAAAATTGACAGGAAGTGCATCTAGTAACATTTAAGATTCATAATACATTAAATATAAATTGAAGTATTAGCTTTAGGGAGTTGAGAACACAAATAACAGGAGAAAGATTGAGACAAAGAGGTTGAGACAGAGAGGGAAGGGAATGAAAGTAAGAGAGAGCGAGACAGAGTGAAGGAGACAGAAAAGAGGAGGGCAGAGAAGACAAAGAAAGAGAGATTGAGAGAGAGAGAGAGAGAGAGAGATGGGGCTTTATATCAGAAAGAGGAGTCAGAGGAAGAGAAAAAAGAGAGAGCGAGAGAGAAACACAGTGACTGAAAAGGCAACAGACAGGGAGAGAGATGAAGCAAGAGGGTCGCTCAGAGAGAATAGGAGAGAGAGAGAGAGGGAGAGAGAGGAAAGGAGAAAAACAAAAGAGGAGCTCAGAGAGAGAGTGAGGGACAAATATCGATTGATACAGAAAGAGAGAGAGAAAGACAGAGAGGGGGAGAAAGAAAAGTAGAAAGAGACAGAGAGGCAGACAAACAAACATAGAAAGAGCACACAGAGCAAGGGGAGCAGTGAGGAACAGTGCAAGGCAGGAACTTCATTGTACCCTGGTGTATATGACAATAAACTAACCCACTATCTAGCATACTAATGCACACAGAGCCACCCAGAACCTCACTCAACTTTAACACTGCTTTAATTTTTTCAAAATTGATCGATACGTTCCTCACATTCCAATATCTGACCTCCTATGGGTAGATCTTGTATCCCCTATAAACTAAAGTTAGTATCTGGACCAGGTCTCCAAGACCCAGGCAAGAGGTCCATCTCTGAGCGCCATTGGTCCAAGGACATCCACTGTACCTCTCCCATGTTTCAGTAATGATCTGGCCAGCAGAACCTCTTGGGTGGGTGAAAGGGGAGGGGGCAGGACTGGTGAGTTCCAGCTAGTTCCTCGCCAGTCCTCTCATGTAAAGACTGCACTTTTATACACTGTGCTTGAATAGTCTCAACTCCTCCAAAAGTGAGAGTGTTGTATGGCAACAATGCCAATTGCCGCCAATGTATAGGTGAAGGGTAGAATCTGGAGGGGAGTGGGTGGAAAAAGATGGATTAGTGCAGGATTAGTGTAAATGGATGCTAGATGGCTGGCATGGACTCAATGGGCCGAAAGGCCTGTTCCTGCGCTGTATCACTCAATGACCCTTCTGGATTTTGCTGAAGGGAATCTGGGTTAGAAGAAATACTTCTGTTAATTAGCCACAAGAGACGTGAAAATAGCCTGAGGGATTGGTGTGAGGTCTTGTGATGAAGTGCCCAGAAATACACCCAACCAGAGGGAGAATACTTGCACAATGTCAATGAGTGACCTATGACGGGCAAAGTAGTTCAGTAACAGTCGCTGCATACATTGCATTCCTGCTGGGTGCCCATAACGAAGGCTTCAGTGCAACAGAAATCATAGGATACTCTCCAAACAATAGCAGGTAACTCTTCAGCTAGGTTTCCTCCCTCCCCGCACCCCCCCCCCCCCCACACACACACACACACACACACACACGCAGAGTGCATGGTTACAAGATGTGGAAGGCGGGGATTGTCGGGGGAATACACTCTGCACTGGGGAACTGAAATGTCTGAGTGAATCGCCAGACTAGCACCTGGCAGTAGGCGTCCAACGCAAACTCTCCGCTGTCTACTGGCGTATGGGGTTCGGATTAGACAGATTGACGGGGTAAAGGTTCCAGCGACTGAACTGACTCCTTAATCACAGGTCACTGCATCAGCAGCCTGGTGTGACAAGAAGGTGAAGGCAGAGCCTGCCTCAGCCCTGGGGACGGGCTGCAATCATTGGCTTAAAAAGACAGACTTGAAGAGGTCTGCATTTATATCGCAATACGGGACGGACTAAAGCTCTTTTCACACAATATAAGATGTGGGAGAGTTAGTTGGCCACATGCTACTCCGAGCCTGCTGCCCTATGGCTGATCTTTTGGTTCAGTGTCATTTTCCTGGCCTTTCTCCAAATCCCTCCATTCCATGAATGTCCAGAAATCTATCGATTCTGTTCTGAATGAACTCCGCGGCTCTCTGCGGTAGAGAAAGGTTCACCGCCCTCCGAGTGAAGATATTTCTCCTCAGCTCGTTCCTCAATAACTACTCCTCGCTCTGAGCTTACTTGGAGACTGGTTGCAGACTCCGCAGCCAAGGAAAACATCCTCCCGGCAACCACCTTGTCAGGCACTGCGAGAATTCTGTAAGATTCAACACCATCACCTCTCATTGTTCTAAACTCTGGAGATTACGGGCCTCTGTCTCCTCAGCCTCCCCTTATATAGCAAACTTGAAATTAACTGTCCAGGGAGTCTTTGTTACACTCTCTCGATGGCAGGGATATATATTTTTAAATAAGTCTACCAAAACTCCACAAAACTCCAAGCACTGTCTCACCAAGGCCCTATTCAGTTGCACCAAGACATCTTTACTTTGGTACTCAAATCGTCTCATAATAAAGACCAACATACCATTTGCCTCCCTGTATCTACATGTTGGCCTTCAATAACTAGTTAAGGAAACCCATGTCCCTTTAAACATCAACGCCCAGTCACCAGGTGTAATGTAGGGAAAAAACAGCAGGGAATTTGCAAGTTACCCTTTACGGCAATGTATTGGTATTGGTATTGGTTTATTATTGTCACTTGCACCGAGGTACAGTGAAAAACCTGTCTTGCATACCAATTGTACAGATCAATTCATTACACAGAGCAGTTACATTGGGTTAGTACAGAGTGCATTGATGTAGTACAGGTAAAAACAATAACAGTGCAGAGTAAAGTGTCACAGCTACAGAGAAAGTGCAGTGCAATACGATGCAAGGTCACAACAAGGTAGATCGTGAATATAACGTGAAAATAACCAGGCAATTTTTTTTGTCCTGGCAATACTGGAGGGATAAACAATAGCTAGGACATCAGTGTGACCTCCCCTGCTCCTCTCTGAAGCAGTGCCGTGAGATTTTACACATTAGCCTGAGAGCAGATGGTTTAATGTCTCAGCCGGCAGTGCGGTTCCCCCTGAGTGTGGGGCCAACGTGTCAACCTGGATTTTGCGCTCAAGTCGCTGGAGCAGAACTGAACCTGACAACATCCTGCCTCTGAAACAAGAGGGCTGCCAGCAGCTGCTGCCCAGGACAGCCGGCAGTGTTCCGCTTTCGCCTTCAGCTTTAACATTCCTTGCACGAGGGTCTCTTCAGCCACCTGATGTTAAACCTGTTAAATTGCCTGGCAGCATGGCTACACAAAGTGTCTGAGGCCATAATTACTGATGGGATGTCAGGCACTGAGAGGCAGCGGGGGGGGGGGGGCGGGATTGAAACAACGCTGATGGGATTGGTGAGGGGGTGGTGTGGTCGGTTCACGAGAGCCTGTGGTAGGCATATAGAGAGCAAAACTTCAAATAGCTTGGGGGAAGGAGTTGTTGTACTTCCTGGATATAATTCAATGTCAGGCACGGTGGTGTAGCGGTTAGCGTAACGCTTTACAACGCCAGCGACCCGGGTTCAAATCCGGCCGCTGTCTGTAAGGAGTTTGTATGTTCTCCCCGTGTCTGCGTGGGTTTCCTCCGGGTGCTCCGGTTTCCTCCCACATTCCAAAGACGTACAGGTTAGGAAGTTGTGGGCGTGCTACGTTGGGGCTGGAAGCGTGGCGACGCTTGCGGGCTGCCCCCCAGAACAGTCTACGCAAAGATGCATTTCACTGTGTGTTTCGATGTACATGTGACTAATAAAGAAAGCTTATCTTACAGGAAGGAGGTACAGTGGTACAGATGCTCAAAGTTCCAGCAACCTGGATTCAATCCTTACCTCTGGTGCTGTCTGTGTGGAGTATGCATGTTCTCCCTGTGACCGTGTGGGTTTCCTCATGTGCATGTTTGTAGGTTAACTGACCACTGTATTTTGCCCCTACAACTATACATGAGTGGTAGAATCCAGAGGCGAGTTGATGGGAATGGGGGGAGCATAAAATGGGCTCGGGTGGGGTTAACGTGAGAATGAGTGCTTGGTGTTCGCCGACTGCTCTACCCAAGGCAGCAAGAAATTGCAGAGGGTTGTGAACGCAGCCCAGTCTATCACTCAAACCAGCCTCCCCTCCACTGACTCTGCCTACACCTCCCGCTGCCTCAGAACAGCAGCCAACATAATCAAAGACTCCTCCCACCCCGGCCATTCTCTCTCCTCCCTCCGTCCATCAGTCAAAAGACACAAAAGCTTGAAAGCACGCACCACCAGGCTCAAGAACAGCTTCTATTGAACAGAACCTTGAACGGACCTCTTATACAATAAAAATGAACTCTTGGTCTCTCAATCTACCTCATCATGGCCCTGTCACTTTATTTGTCTACCTGCACTGCACTTTTAACACTATGTTCTGCATTCTGTTGTAGTTTTCCTTTTGTACTTGTGTATGGAATGATCTGCCTAGATGGCTTGCAAATCAAAGCTTTTCGCTGTATCTCGGTACAGGGCAGGCACGGTAGTGTAGTGGTTAGCGTAACGCTACTACAGCGCCAGCGACCCGGGTTCAATTCCAGCCACTGTCCGTAAGGAGTTTGTACGTTCTCTCTGTGTGGGTTTGCTCCGGGTGTTCTGGGTACATAGGACATAGAACAATCACAGCACAATTCAGGCCCTTCGGCCCACAAAGCTGTGCCGAACATGTCCCTATCCTAGAAATTACTAGGCTTACTAGGTTCCCTCCCACATTCCAAAGACGTGCGGGTTGGGAAGTTGTGGGCGTGCTATGTTGGTGCCGGAAGCGTGGCGACACTTGTGGGCTGCCGCCAGAACACTCCATGCAAAAGATGCATTTCACTGTGTGTTTCGATGTACATGTGATTAATAAAGATATCTTATTTTCTCATGTGTGTGATGTACATAGTTCAAGCACCATGTCCATCACACCCTACCTGAATCTGCTCTCCATGGGGTTCGAGACACACACACACACTCCGACTCACTCAGTCATACACGTTTTTGTGGTTTGGAAAAGTTGAGAGGGTCATGAGCCAAATGCGGGCAAATGGGACTAGCGTAGATGGGAATCTTGGTCGGCATGGACCAGGTTGGGCCGAAGGGCCTGTTTCTGTCCTGTATGATTCTATGACATTTCAAGTTATGCCTTGAATCACCATGAATAAATCCTCTTCACAGGCAACAGTAAGGTTAGAAAAATATAGATCATCAGACCTGAAGTAGTGGACTCAGCCCAATACATCACCATGAACTACATTTCCCTTAACTTGCACTAATGTCATTATGTTATTTTTAATTTGTCATGCAAGTTATGTATAATTTATGTTAAGTTTATGTAACTTATGTTTGTCACGTTTGTATTGTACTGTGCTGCTGCTACAAGAAGCTAATTTTCATGGCATTTATACCCTGGGTATGTTTGCCCATGATAACAATAAACTTGAACTTGAGTCACGGTTGAGAGGAGTGAGCCAAACTTAAATCCCCTTGACTGTACGAAAGGCTTACACTGGGCCGATGCCGTTACCATGTCAACTGCCGGTTGTCTGTCAAAGACGGGCAGAGCCAGTCAGTGAGGTGCCCCAGAGGTTTATCCAACCATCGCAAACCAGCACCAAAACAACTTAACTGCAGGGTCTGAGCTGACGTAACTGGCTGGAGGACAGGCCTGGTTCATTCTGGCTTCACTGCAGCACGACAGTGCAGGTTAAATGGGAAGCAGCCCGGGGATGTTTGCTGTGTTCCCTTCATTCTGAGCAATGGTCCAGGCACGTGCTCCCAAAGAGAAACGAGTGACGGAAATTTAAGGAAAGGAAGTGGTGCAGAGCCATAGCGTGAAGAAGCAAAACCAACGTAATAAGCTGACGCTAGATAACTCACAGGGATACTGGCTTGGGCACAGCAAAGTACTGTGATAGAGACCATACCAGCATCTTTGTTTCCCCAAGAGGCCAAGGAAGTTCAGCATGTCCCCGATAACTCTCACCAATTTTTACAGATGCATCACGGCTTGGTATGGCAACTGTTCTGCCCAAGACTGCAAGAAGTTGCAGAGAGTTGTGGACACAGCCCAGTCCATCGCGCAAACCGGCCTCCCCTCCATTGATTCTGTCGACACTTCCCGCTGCCTCGGTGAAGACGCCAGCATAATCAAAGACCCCTCCCACCCCGGTCATTCTCTCTTCTCCCCCCCTTCCATCAGGCAAAAGACACAGAAGTTTGAGAACATGTATCACCAGGCTCAAGGACAGCTCTATCCTGCTGTTATTTGAATGGGCCTCTTATACGCTAAAGACGAACGCTTGATCTCCCTATCTACCCCGTGTGGCCCTTGCTCTTTACTTGTATACCTGCATCGCACTTCCTCTGTAACTGTAACGCTGTATTCTGCATTCTGTTTTCTTTTAACTACCTCGATGTACTTATGTATGGAATGATCTGCCTTGATGGCATGCAGACAAAAGCTTTTCACTGTATCTCAGTACATATGACAATAATAAACCAATTACCAGCCCTCCAAAGGCTGTTACCAAGTGGTCAACATGAATCAGGAACACTCTGTCCTGTGGCTCCATTCTCCATCCGGTTTCCAATCACGGCAACCATTAGAACACAGAACAGTACCGCACAGGAACAGGCCCTTCGGCCCACTGTGCTGTGCCGAACTAATTAAACTAGTAATTAAAAACTTAACTAATCCCGTCTCAGAGCCTCTGAAACACGTCCATTGTATCTGCCTCCACTACCACCCCTGGCAGCGCATTCCAGGCACCCACCGCTCTCCGTGTATAATGCTTGCCCCACATGTCTCCTTTCAACTTCACTCACCTTATATGCATGCCCTGTGGTGTTAGACAATTCAACCTCAGGAAAAAGACACCGGCTGTCTAGTCTATCTATGCTTATCATCATCTTATAAACTTCTATCAAGTCTCCCCTCAGCCTCCAGCGCTCCAGAGAAAACAACCCATGTTTGTCCAGCCTCTCCTTACAGCACATGCCCTCTAATCCAGGCAGCATCCCGGTGAACCTCTTCCGCACCCCCTCCAAAGCCTCCACACCCTTCCTATAATGGGGCGACCAGAATTAAATGCAGTACCCCAGATGCGGCCTAGCCAGAGTTTTATAAAGCTGCAACATAACTTCCTGACTCTTGAACTCAGTGACTCGACTAATAACGGCAAGCAGGCCATATGCCTTCTTTACTGCCCTATCAACATGTGTGACCACTTTCAGGGAGCTATGGACCTGGACCCCAAGATCCCGCTGTACATCAACACTGTTAAGGGTCCTGCCATTAACATTTATATTCACTTCCTGGGTTGGCACACCATCAGTCTCGGCAAAAGGATGCAATGTGTCACCAACAAGTACACACACATACACTCAAAGATATATACACACACGCAGTTACATGTGTGAAGTGATGATTTTGGGAGGTCAAATAAAGGTATTATATACCCCATGAATGGTAAGGCCCCAGGGAGTACTGAGGAACGGAGGGACCTTGGTGTACAAGTCCGAGGGTCCCTGAAGGTGGCAGCACCTGTGGATAACGTGGTAAACAAGACCTATTGGATGTTGGCCTTCATTAACCAGGGCACAGAACATGAGACGACACACACACACACACACACACACACACTCACAGACACACACATACACAGACACTCACACACACATACGCACACAGACATACACACACAGGCACTCACACACACTCACACACACACACCCCTTCCAAATGAGGAGTGTTACAGAATGATTTGGCACAAGCCACATTACACCTTCCCACCTTCCCTCTCCAGCTGTTAGGAGGACCACAGACAGAGGTCTGAAGGCGGACGAGCACGGTGGCCCAGGTCCCTCAGTATGTCATCAAGTCCTTCCCCATGGAGCACAGCAGGAACGCTGAACTTCCTGGAGATAAAATGCTGCACATTTAACGCGTAATTGTTAATCCTTGTTGCAGACCGGCCAACCACCCAGGGAGCAGAAACTCCTGCCATTTGTGAAGTTCATACTGACTTGCAATGGGGTCCTACGCTCCACCATGGGTGTGTCCATATCCTTCTACATCCTGGTCAAAGCCGGAAGCCAACTGATACCATTCCTGGGTTGACAATCACAAGCCAGTGTCTCCGAATAAAAGCGTCAGTAATACGAGCAGCAAGGTGTAAAGTTGCTAAAGCAGTGCAATGATAGTCCTCCTGCAGTGATCAACCCTATCCCAGAGACATCACTCATTTTGTCTTTGGTGTTGTGGGGTTGTCCATGAGGAACTATCACGAGCTGGGATTAGTGAATGAAGGTGGGCGAACTCAGTACCAACATCTCAGCCAGTGAGCTGAAGGTGGACTGGACTTAGAGGAGAACAGCAAACAGTACCTATTTCACAATTTCACAGCAAACAGACTCTATTCAAGAAGCCTCTCTTCAAACCACGGCAAACAGATGTTGCTCACTGAAACAACAGCAGTGACTCCTGACTGTTTAAAAATAGTTATCCCTTTAAGACAGGGATGAGGCAATTTTATTCTCTCATGATCAGAAAGTCATCCGGCACAGAAACAGGCCCTTCGGCCCACCAGATCCATGCTGACCACCAGCCATCCATTTACACCGATCCCGTTTTATTCTCCTCACGTTCCCGTCAATTCCCCACACACTGGGGACAATTTACAGCAGCCAATTAACCTACCAACCTGCAGGTCATTGGGATGTAGGAAGTAAACGGAGCACACAAGGGTCACAGGGAGAAAGTGGAAACTCCGCACAGACAGCACCGGAGGTTAGGATTGAACCCGCTTCACTGAAGCTGTAAGGAAGCAGTTATATTAACTGCACTATTATACCTCTGAGTGAGTCTCTGGAACTCACTTCCTCGAAGCACAGTGAGAGCAGTGTCTTTTGAGTATTTTCAAGGCAAGAGATAGATAAGGCATAGAAGATTGAGGGGAGATCTGATAGAGGTTTACAACATTATGAGGGGAATAGACAGAGTAAATGCAAGTAGGCTCTTTCCACCTAGATTAGGAGAGATAAGTACGAGAGGACATGGCTTTAGGGTGAAAGGGGAAAGGTTTAGAGGGAACATTAGGGGGAACTTCTTCACTCAGAGAGTGGTGGGAGTGTGGAACGAGCTGCCATCTGACGTGGTACGTGCAGTTTCACTCTTAAGTTTTAAGAATAAATTGGATAGATACATGGACGGGAGAGGTCTGGAGGGTTATGGACTGGGTGCAGGTCAATAGGACTAGCAGAATAAAGTTTTGGCACAGACTAGAAGGGCCGAATGGCCTGTTTTCCGTGCTGTAGTGTTCTATGGTTCTATAGATTCCTAATAAGTGAGGGGGTGACGAATAGGTATGAATGTGAAGTACGGGTAGCAATCAAACCAGCCATGGCCTTGCTCATTGCTGGAACAGGCTGCAGGGCGAGTGGGTGATTCTGCTCCCAACTTGTGAGCACATATGTAATATTATTTCTTCACAAAATACAGTGAAGGACAGGATAGTTTCTGAATAAAATCAGCTCCAATCACTTGCAATGTGATTGATGGGGGGAAAGTGGACATTATCTCTATTTAATGTCTATGAAATAACAGGGCAGAAGTAATTGCCGTTCATTACTTTATGAAACCAGCAGAAACCTCAAGATTTCCGCACGAGCATAGTTTAATGTGGAAATTCTGCTGCTGACTGGTGACGCTGTTTCATGTCTTCCCCGGCCTTCCCTTTCTCCCCTGCTCTCAGGGGAAGTCACCTGAAATGGAGACACAAGAGAGACTGCAGACGCTAAACGCTGGAGGAATTCAGCGGGTCAGGCAGCATCTGTGGAGGGAAATGTGTGGACTTCCCTTTCCCTCCACAGCTGCTGCCTGACCCGCTGAGTTCCCCTGGCACCTTTGTGTGCTGCTGCAAGTCACCTGTAACGACGTGAGTTAAAGCCAGTCACAATCACTTCCTTGCATTAGATCTGTGAGTTCTTACAGAGCACTAAACCATAATTACAGCTATCAGGCCCTAAAAGAAATTATTTTTGTGCCAAATTTCCTCAAATGAATATTTCAAGATGCAAGAAAAAAAGCATTAAACCACATTAAAAAAAAAGCATTTTATAACTCTATGTGTGTATTCCAATCCTTATTTAGCAGTTCACATTGATCCATACATGGAAACAGGCCCTTCAATCTGTGCCAACCATCAAGCACCCATCTATATTAATCCTACACTATTCCCATTTTATTCTTCCCACTTCCCCATCATCTCCCCTCCAGATTCTACCACTCACATCCTGTGCTTTTTGCTTCCTGATTCGTTGTATTCTTTATTGTACCTGCCAGCTCGTTTACATTACAACTGCAACACGCCAGGGCTCCCATTGAATTGATGCTTGACAGTTACCCATGACAGAAAAGGGGAAGTCGTTGCCACGGGGGTAGCCGGATCTTAGAGAGGAACTTCCTTCGAGGTTAGAAGCAGGCAGTGTTGCTTAACTGCTGACCGCAAATTCCGGTCAATAGTACCACTGTATGTGGACAATAGGACTCTCGCTGTTTTGGTGAGGGAGAGGCTGTTTGGACTGGGTTGGAGAGAGGGAAGTCTTACATTTGAATTTAGCATACAATGACAGTGTGGTTAATTCCTGTCAAAATCCTAACCTTACTCCTCCTCCTCCTCAAAAACCAGAGCCTTACAACATCTCATTTACAGACAGCTTCCAAAATTCGCTGAGCAGCAGCAATAAGTCTAACATCCCGGGGCTAAGGCGACATCCATCATCGGGGACCCCCACCACCCGGGCCGTGCCCTCTTCTCGATGCTGCCATCAGGCAGGAGGTACAGGAGTCTGAAGACCCACACCTCAAGGTTCAACAACAGCTTCTTCCCCACTGCCGTCGGGTTCTTGAACTGACCTGGAAAATCTTTACACTATCTCGAACAACATTTCTTTTTCTCTCTCTCAATCTTGCACTAGTGTCGTTATGTTTATTATCGCGCAATGTAAGTTATGCATAATTTATGTTAACATGTTTACCATGTTTGTAACGCACTGCGTTGCTGCAGCAAAAAGCTATTTTTCATGGCATTTACACCCTGTGCATGTATACCCATGGCAACAATAAACGTTAGTTGGAGGGCACTGTCATGAAAGGCTCAGTAAGGGATCAAATTTAGTTGAAAGAATAATTGAAAAGAGATACCAAGAAACTCACTGGGTATTTTGGATTAATTACTGGTTGTGTAAATCAAGATGCAACAATGGCCTTTATCTGCTTTGACTCTCGGAAAGGACCCCTGCAGCCCTGCACACAGATGGCTTCTGCCCTCTTCCTCTCCGGTCCTGATGAAGGGTCTCGGCCCGAAACGTTGACTGTTTATTTCCCTCTGTGGATGCTGCCTGACCTGCTGAGTTCCTCCAGCACTCTGTGTGTTGCTCCAGAGTCCAGCGTCTGCAGGATTTCTTGTGTCACGGATGTATTGGGAGGTTGGGGGTTAATGTGGGTGGTAAATAGAGCTGGCAGGTCAAGGCAGCTGAGTTAAAAGGGGCAAACGTTGACCAGAAACTCAAATGAACCAGCCACATACGTCCCCTGGCTACAAGGGCAAGTCAGAGGTTGGGTATCCTATAGTGAGTGACTCACCTCCGGACACCCTAAAGCCTTTCCAGGTCGGGAGTGTGATGGAATACTCTCCACTTGCCTGGACGAGTGCAGGCTCTAACAACACTCAAGAAGCTCGACACCATTTGATTGTTTGATTAGTACTTCATCCACCACCCCTAAACATTCATTCCCTGCACCAATGGCACACACAGTGTGCACCATCCGCAATCTCCACTGCAGCTACTCACCAAGGCTATCGCGACAGCACCTCCCAAACACGTGACGCTCACTGCTGGAAGGATAAGGAGAACAGATGCTCGGGATGACAGTACCTCGGTTCCTTCCAAGTCACTGATTCATCCTGATTTGGGACTAGCATTGTATCTTCGTCGTATCGAGTGGACAGTCAGACATATTATTCCCAGGGTGAAACTGGCTCACACAAGGGGGCATAATTTTAAGATGATTGGAGGAAGGTATGGGGGGGGGGGTATGTCAGAGGCAAGTTTTTTTTTACACAGAGAGTGGTGGGTGCGTGGAACGCACTGCTGGCAGAGGTGGTGGGGGCAGATACATTAGGGATATTTAAGAGACTTTTAGATAGACACGTGAATGATAGAGGAATGGAGGGCTATGTGGGAGGGAAGGGTTAGATAGATCTTAGAGCAGGATAAAATGTCAGCACAACATTGTGGGCCGAAGGGCCTGTACTGTGCTGTTCTATGTTCTGTGTTCTCCCAAGGTCATAAGCCTGGAACTCCCCACCCAATAGCACAGTGTAACGACCTTCACCACAAGATTTGCTGGCGTGAAAGAGGGCATCTCTCCATCAAAGACTCTCAGTCAACCAAAATACCGTGAACCAGCACTGCACACGAATTGAAGAGATTTGGTATGTCATCGAAGACCCTGACAAATTTCTATAGATATACGGTGGAGAACATTCTGACTGGTTGCATCACCACCTGGTATGGGAGCTCCAATGAACAGGATCGAAAGAGGCTGCAGAGGGTTGTAGACTCAGCCAGCTCCATCACGAGCACAACCCTCCCCACCATCGAGGACATCTTCAAGAGGCGATGCCTCAAGAAGGCAGCATCCATCACCACATGGGACATGCCCTCTTCTCATTACTACCATCGGGGAGGAGGTATAGGAGCCTGTAGACCCACACTCAACGATTCAGGAGCAGCTTTTTCCCCTCCGCTATCAGATTTCGGGACGGTCCGTGAACCCATGAACACCACCTCATGATTCCTTTTTATTGCACTATTTATTTACTTCTGTAATTTATAGTAATTCCATGTCTTCGCACTGCACTGCTGCCGCAATACAACAAATTTCACGTCATCTAAGTCAGTGATAATAAACCTCATTCTGATCCCGAAAACATTTCAGGCAATTGCCACATCGGGCCTGCGATGATGTTTTACTTTAAACACATGAACCACTGAGATGAACCACCCTCCCTTTGAACAGCTCACTTCGAACAACCTTCAGCATCCTTACTTCACAACTATCCAATTCTTTCTTTGAAAAGAAATTATGATGGTGATGTCTTTGAGAAAATATTGTGGCTGCAGATCTCACATCCCCTGTATTTTACCCTGTTAACTCTCCAGTAATCCTTCTTGGGATTAGTTTAGATTCAGGAAGGAGAAGGGATTTCAAAGCAAAGCTACAGGGGGATATTACTGGTAATCCTGGTGCCTCTCAGCAGGAACAAAAGAGTAGGAATTCTTTAGTGGAGTCCAACAGTTTTTGTAAAAGGATTTTAAATTAAAATTTAATAGCCTTGTGAGGGTTTGTTGCACATACGGAGTACCTGCTCCTGGTATTCTGTGGAGATGACGCACAAACTCATGGCCTCTGCCCCAACACTATCCCTTTGTCCAATTCCCTCCTTTCCCTGATCCTGTCCCCCACTGAAGTTGCCCCTTCCACCAAGATTGCCTTTTCTGAAATCCTATTTCTCCTCCAATACGCCCCCCCCCACCCTGAAGCTGCCCTCTCGCCAATCCCGCTGCTCCCTAATTTCCCCCCTTCCCCCGGATCACGGCCCCCTCCCTGATTTCTGCCTCTCTCCCCTCTTTTCCCTCCACTGCTCCTTGGCAGAATGCTGTTCCCTCCCCACCGCTGCCACTTGCTGAGGTGCCCCCTTCCCCTCATGCTGCCTCTCCCGCTCCCCCCCAATCAGTGCCACCTATCCCCCTGTGTACACCAGTGCCTGGTATATATCTGTACTCAGCAGGTCAACTCAAATGCCTCAGTAAAGGAAAAATGTCTCTACAGAGGTTCTGAGGCAGGCTGACCACTGCTACAATTGGTTTCCACTCTGAGTGACCACAAAGAATGCAACATGACCACTGATGCGGGGTCTTTATGTACGCCGTTGCCAATAATCTGTGTCTCAAGAATCAGCGGTGTAGTGGTTAGCGTAACGCTACTACAGCGCCAGTGACACGGGTTCGAATCTGGCCGCTGTCTGTGAGGAGCTTGTACGTTCTCCCCGTGTGTCTGCGTGGGTTTCCTCCGGGAACTCCGGTTTCCTCCCACATTCCAAAAAAGACATATGGGATAGGAAATTGTGGGCGTGCTATGTTGGCGCCGGAAGCGTGGTGACACTTGCAGGCTGCCCCCAGAATGCTATGCAAAAAAGATGCATTTCACTGTGTGGTTCGATGTACATGTGACTAATAATCTTATCTTATTTGATCTTACCTAAAATAGCTGACTCTAATCTTGGCCTAACCTTCTCCTCGAAGTGAGCTCAGTGCCACTAATTTGTGACACCGGCCAAAATCGAATGCAAACAGAAGTAGTTTGCCCTCCTCTGATCGACTAACAGCAAAACCCAACCTCACTAGCTGTCCGGGTGAAGAGGCTCGACCCAAAATGTCAACTGTCCATTTCCCTCCATAGATACTGCCTTGAGTTCCTCCAGCACTCTGTGTGTTGCTCACTCGCTGCCAGGATCTTTGAGCCGCT
This sequence comes from Pristis pectinata, assembly GCF_009764475.1. Lineage (NCBI taxonomy): Eukaryota > Metazoa > Chordata > Chondrichthyes > Rhinopristiformes > Pristidae > Pristis > Pristis pectinata. The sequence continues at coordinate 46,935,069 of NC_067418.1, read as the reverse complement.
GATGTGTAACGTTAACTGGAGGTCACGGCGAGGATAAACAGTGATAGTCAGATTTTGTGTGTGTGAGACTGAGGTGCATGGAGATCAGCTGAATGCATGCTGTCTCCAGACCGAAGACGGCTTGGCTCGTTTCAACCACTTAAGAAACAATAAGCAACCTGAGAGAAAAAGACTTGTATTTATATAGCACCCAACACAATCTCAGGAGGTGGGTTGATTGGCCGCTGTAAGTTGAGCCTAGTGTGTGGGTGAGTGGTAGAATCTGTGGGGGGGGGGGAGGGAGTTGATGGGAATGTGGGGAGGATAAAATGAGATTAGTGCAGGATGAGTGTAAATGGGTGGTTGATGGTCAGAGTTGGTGGGATGTATGATTCTATGCCTTACGTCCCACAGTTAGTATGTTTTGAAGTGTGGGAACATAGGAATCAAATCAGCCACTTTTCCCACAGCAAGTTGCAATAACAGCAGTCTGATAGTGCTCAGATAGTCTGCTGGACGAGTGGTAACATTGGCTGAGAGATAACACTGGCCCCAACAGCAGGGAGAAGCTTGCTACTTTCCTTCAAGAGGTGTCATGAACTCCCTCATCACCACCTGACGACCTTCAGGACCTGGATATCGCTGGCAGAGGGCAGCATTTATTGCCCATCCCTGGTTGCCCTTGAGAAGGTGGTGGGGAGCCACCTTCTCGACCTGCTGCAGTCCTCCCAGTGAAGGCGCTCCTTCAGCACTGTTGGGGAGGGAGTTCCAGGATTTAGACCCAGCGACGGTGAAGAACCGGCAATAGTTTTCCAAGTCAGAACGGCGATCGACTTGGAGGAAAACCTGAAGATGGTGGTCTCTGTTGCACCCACTGCCCTTGTCCGTCTTGGAAGCGGACATCGCGCATCTCCTCAGATGAGTTATCCTAAGCAACAAACAATCTGCCGGAGGGACGCAGTGGGTCAAGCAGCATCTGTGGAGGGAAAGGAATTGCCGACGTCTTGGGTCAAAACCCTGTATATTGGGATAACTCAGACTTGTGTATGGGCAGTGGCATCTTAAACATACGTAAGTCCCTGAGAAGCTTTGCTGTACCTCTTGCATGGGTCTGCTCTGGCTCCTTAAACTACAAACAGCTGCGAGACAACTGTTAAGGGAACCACACCAACCGCAGAACTAAAACAAACCCACAATTCAGCATTGATTTGCATAAAACTGGGAGCAACACGGATCAGTGGGAGCGAGGCTGTGGGAATGGAAATGCCGGTGGAATGTTCTGGAGTTATAGACCGCTGACGGGGCTGTTGCATCCGGTTAAAGTTCTGGATGAAATAACATCGAGAGAAAGCTCTGCTTTCACTCAACCTCAAGCTACTCTTGCCTGATCTGACTGCTCACGTGACTCTAAGCATGGTGCCTTTTCTTCAGCACAATTAGTTGACGGGCATTGGGTTAAGATTGGAAATTGGCAGTGATCGGATACATCCAGGACACTGCAAACTGCCCTCGAAGTCCATTGGGTGATTACATGGTCATACAGCACAGAAACAGACCCTTCAGCCCCACTTTCCCCTGCTGACCAACATGTCTATCCAAGCCAGTCCCATTTGCCTGCATTTGGCCCATATCCTTCTAGTTCATGTACCTGTCTAAATGTCTTTTAAATATTGTAATAATATCTTATCTTATCCATTTACTCACCACCCCCATGTGAAAATGTTTCCCCTCAGATCCCTTTTAAATCTGCCCCCTCTCACCTTAAACCTATACCCTCCAGTTTTAGACTCCCCTCCCCTGGGAAGAAGACTGAGTGCATTCACCTTATCGAAGCCCCTCATGGTTTTATGTACCTCCATAAGGTCAAACCTCATCGTCCTATGCTCCAGGGAAAGAAATCCCAATCTCTCCTTATAACTCAAGGCCCGCAGTCCCAGGAACATCTCTACAGAGGGGTGATCAATGTGACATTAGAAAAGCAGCAAGACTCCCACTACCCAGAGGAGGCAGGGAGAGGGAAGGACTTCAGAAACTCGAGAGTGTTCAGGAGAGTATCAATATAAACCTGGTGTAATACGGAAGGTACAATCTGACTCTGGAAGATGAAGCAGAGCTTGAAGTAAAACGGTGGTGATGTAGGGTCTGAATCTGTTGTGGAGAGGGGCAAAGAATTGCGAAAAGTTGAAACACACCCAGTGAGGGACACACAGGAGACAACAGATGCTGGACCCTGCAGCAAAAAACTGCCGGAGGAACTCTGTGGGTCGAGCAGCATCTGTGGAGATAAAGGGATTGAAACCCCTTCAGCAATGCCTGCTAATAACCCAGTTTAATCCAAAGGATCACTCTACATACTCAGTGTGGGCCCTGACAACGTTCCAGCTGTAGTGCTGGGGATTTGTGCTCAGGGACTAGCCAAACAGTGCGCAACTACCTCACAAGCTCCCCCACCCACCCACCCATCAGCCACATCCTGTCCCATGTCTCTGCAGTTCCCACTTTGGCCTCAGATCCCACAGATCTGCAGTGGAAGTAAGATGTCCTTGATCCAGAGGGACTACCTCCCCTAGGATTCCAGTGGCTGGAAACAAGCCCTGGATGTGAACCAGTGCTGGTTGCTTTATGTCGCTGATAATAATGCTGGAAAAGCTTGAGA